>NC_064636.1:12111754-12436072 GCF_023864275.1 Schistocerca cancellata
AGAAAAATAGGTCTATAGAATGAAGCCTTAATGATAATGCGTCTCGAAATTTTTAAACATACGCAGTGTCTCTTAATAATTAGAGCTACATGGTATGTACCCATCAAAAGTTACTATCCCTCGTTTCACATATTTTTCTTTGCATCCGTAGCAACAACAGTAATTCACCACCGCTATTACACTATCGACAAACGGTGAAACACAACAAAGACTCTTGATATCATAAACTTCAAACGCTGCAGAAGGCACACACGCACAGCGGAGTCCCGAAAACACGTGACAATCGCGGTTTAATGTTGACAACATGCGCAGAACGTCAGTGCTCACTCCAGAGACGTTTACTCTGTGGGCCCGGCCGAGTCGGCGACGGTCGCGTCTCTGTTTGGAGAACAATGGCCGCCGGGCGCGGGCTGCGGACATCCCGTTTCCTATGGCAGCCGGACGGGCCGGCCATACTGGAAGGAGCGCCGGCGGAGGCTGCGGAGGTGGCATCCGGCGCGTGCGTGCGTGGGCGGCGGGGGAGGAAGCTGCCGAGACCGCGGCCGCGCCCTCGCATATCAAACGCACCGGCCGGCCGCCTGCGTGGCCGTGGCGGGGCGGTTTGAGGCTCTCCTAGCCGCGGCAGGTGACTTTCTCCTCACATTACGGTCCGCAGCTCGTGGTCTGGCGGCGGCGTTCTGGCTTCCCGCGCACGGGCTGCCGGGTTTTCATGGTGATGCTTCCCTCACACTGTCCCACCTAACAGTCTCCACTAGAGGAAGAGATCAAACCAGACTGCGCAGTGTGCATCACATACAGAAGCATGAACTCGGAATCGATGTGTCGAGGCTACATATAAATTGTTATGCCTGTCCTGTCCTGCAATGTTTTACCCAAAAAAAGATGACAAATGGCCATGTAAGAGGGTTCAAGGAACAACAATAAGAGAAAAACGAAAAAGGAAAAATATAAAAATGAAAAACTATAAAATGACAGTAATATTAACCAACTCTATGAATATAATTGGTTAATAGACAAAAACGTCTTTTTTTAATGTATCGTTGTTAATATATTTAAATAAATATATCATCATCATCAGTTATCTGCTATATTAGCAGGTCCTTTGCCTCTCCATTTTCTGCGATCCATTGCTTTCTTCTTAAGGCTGCTGTGTGTTGTACCGTCCATCTTGTCATCCAGTATCTGGAATCTCTTCCTTCCTCGCTTCCTTTTCCCTTCTACATAACCTTCTAAAACTGTTTTCATCAGCCCATCATTCTTTCTCAATATATGCCCAATCCAATTTCTTTTTCTTCTCTTTATTACATCTAGTAACTGTCTTTTCTCTCCCACTCTTCTCAGTACCTCTTCATTTTTTACTCTGTCCATCCAACTTATTCTTTCCATCTTCCGCCATGTCCAGATCTCAGAAGCCTCCAGCCCTTCTCTGTCTTTTTTCCTCACAGTCCATGTTTCAGCGCCATATAGAAGAACACTACACACGAGACATTTTATGAGTCTCTTTCTGAGTTCTCTGTCCACACCGCTGCAGAAGATTCTCCTTTTCTTCTAAAACGCCTCTTTTGCCATTGCTATCCTTGTTTTAATTTCTGTGGTGCACTTCCAGTCGGTGTCTATCCTGCTTCCAAGATACTTAAAATTTTGCACCTATTCTAGTGTTTCTCCATTCAGTACAATTTTTATTTCCTTATTTCCTCCTATTGCCAATACTTTTGTTTTATTTGTGTTAATTTTCTTTCCATATTTTTTCCGTTAGTTGCAATGGTGTCCACCAAATCCTGTAATTCTTTTTCCCCTGTGCCTAGAAGGACCGTGTCATCAGCAAATCTCAAGCACCCTACTCTTCTTCCTCCAATTTCTACTCCTTTGTCATCTAATGAGCATTGGTCAATCATATTTTCCAAGTACAGGTTGAAAAGAGTAGGTGATAAACAGCAAATAAATATATATGGTTACAAAAAAAAAAGAAGATTCGCCGCGGCGTCAGGTATTTTTATCTGCCTCCTGATGACTGGGTGTTGTGTGTCTTTCATCATTTCGTCATCATTGACTTGCAAGTCGCCGAAGTGGCATCAGCTAAAAAGGACTCGCAATACGGCGGCCCAAGTTCCGCGCATGGGGCCTCCCGGCCAACAATGCCATACGATCATTTCAATTCATATTTATAGTTTTTACTTCTGGACCGTCTGACAGCAACGGAATAAAACACAATTTTAGTGCCATACGCGTTTCGCCTTTATTTTCTGCAAGGCATCATCAGTGGCCTGGAATATGTACATATGTTTGCTATTTAATTCACATTTTTGTCACTGTACCTATAGGTTATAAACAGTTCCGGTGGTTTGGTATTTCCTATTAAGTAGTAATGTTTCGAACTGTACTTACAGGTTGCGTGTACAATTTCTTACGTATTACGCTCCTGTTGCATTTTTGGTGTTGTTGTTCTTCTTACGACTGCCAATTTGCGGTTTTTTCCCCCACATTCCACAGCACTATGAAATGAACGCATCCTTCAATGCAGTGTTTTGGTTTCAGTTGCCGACTGTCAAATGTTTTAGCCAAAGATGGAATGTTATTGCCGAACTTTTGAGTGTAATTATTGAAGTATCTGTGATCTGTTCGTGTATGCATTTGTGTGTGCGTTTGTGTGTGTGCGCGCGCGAGCGTTTTTTATTTTTTGTAATTTTTTGGGCTGTGTGTGTGTGTGTGTGTGTGTGTGTGTGTGTGTGTGTGTGTGTGTCCAGAACGTGAAGGGGGAAGAGATAAGATAAAACAAAAAAAACTCTTCCCCCTTCACCTTCTGGACACACACACACACACACACACACACACACACACACACACACACACACACACACACAAATGCATACACGAACAGATCGCAGATACTTCAATAATTATACTCGAAAGTTGGGCAATAACGTTCCATCTTTGGCTAAAACATTTGACAGTCGGCAACAGAAACCAAAACATTGCATTGAAACAAGCGTTCATTTCATAGTGCTGTGGAATGTGGGGGAAAAAACATACAGATAACTTTTCTAAATCGTTTTGCAATTTGTTTCCATCTTGCAGTGACTTCACTAGTCGATAAACGACAGCGTCATCTGCAAACAATCTAAGACGGCTGCTCAGATTGTCTCCCAAAATGTTTATATAGATAAGGGTCCATAATACTACCTTGGGGAACACAGAAATCACTTCCCTCTTACTCGAAGACTTTCCGTCAAATACTAAGAACTGTGACGGGAAATCACGAATCCGCTCACATAACTGAGACACGAAATTCCATAAACCCGCAATTCCACTACAAGCCGCTGTCAAAAGCCTTCCGTAAATTCAGAAATATGGAATCAAATTTGAAATCCCTTGCCGATAGCACCCACCACTTCGTGCGAGTAAAGAGTTAGTTGTGTTTCACAAGATGGGTGTTTCCTAAATCCGTATTGACTCTGTGTCAATAGACCGTTCTCTTAGAGGTAATTTGTAATGTTTGAACACATCTATGTTACAAAATCCTGCTGCATATCGACGTTAATAATACGGACCTGTAATTTAGTGGATTACTCCCACTACCTTTCTTGAATATTGGTGTGGCCTGTGCAACTGTGGAGCCTTTGCGTACGGATGCAGAAGAATAGGTCGAGAATGCACTTGGCAGTCCATTTCCTACTGTCCACAGCTCCAATCACTATCTACAAATGACAGAATGACAATAGGTAGACACAAATACTAACTTTGAACTGCAAATGAAAAAATTACACTTGGTAAACAAACCAGTAGGAACCGGAATACAAGCATGCAAAACGAACACGCTGGAAAAGTTCATCCAGTAACCTGATTTATATATTACAGACACGTATATACACACTTCAAAAGCCGGCCGGAGTGGCCAAGCGGTTCTAGGCGCTACAGTCTGGAACCGCGCGACCGCTACGGTCGCAGGATCGAATCCTGCCTCGCACATGAATGTGTGTGATGTCCTTAGGTTACTTAGGTTTAAGTAGTTCTAAGTTCTAGGGGACTGATGACCCCAGACGTTAAGTCCCATAGTGCTCAGAGCCATTTGAACACTTCCAAAAAAGTTTTGCATCGCCCCAGTTCCCAGAACTCCTGAAGAGAGATGTTGACTGTGGCTATTGAATCACAGACACAGTCCCTTTGACTGTTCAGAGAGGTCACTAAACCCTCCGAAAGAAGTAAACATCCGTGCAAAAGCAGCGCCTATTAGACGGAGGGGGTGGGGTCCGACTGCCGGTCAGTTCCAGTCACTCCACCAGGAAGGAGGTACACGGCTCGTCTTGTCTGCAGTTCAACCGTGCCTAGACGGTCAACACCACGGTTCGATCGCGTCCGCATTGTTACTTTGTGCCAGGAAGGGCTCTCAACAAGGCAAGTGTCCAGGCGTCTCGGGGTGAACGAAAGCGATGTTTTTCGGACGTGGAGGAGATGCAGAGAGACAGGAACTGTCGGTCACATGCCTCGCTCAGGCCGCCCGAGGGCTACTACCGCAGTGGATGACCGCTACCTACGGATCATGGCTCGGAGGAACCCTGACAGCAACGCCACCGTGTCGAATAATACTTTTCGTGCAGCCACAGGACGTCGTGTTACGACTCAAACAATGCGCAATAGGCTGCACGATGCACCGTGCAGCATGGTACAGATGGGCCCAACAACATGCCGAATGGACCGCTCAGGATTGGCATCATGTTCTCTTCTCTTCACCGGTGAGTGCCGCATATGCCTTCAACCAGACAATCGTCGGAGACGTGTTTGGAGGCTACATCTACATCTACATTTATACTCCGCAAGCCACCCAACGGTGTGTGGCGGAGGGCACTTTACGTGCCACTGTCATTATCTCCCTTTCCTGTTCCAGTCGCGTACGGTTCGCGGGAAGAACGACTGCCGGAAAGCCTCCGTGCGCGCTCTAATCTCTCTAATTTTACATTCGTGATCTCCTCGGGAGGTATAAGTAGGGGGAAGCAATATATTCGATACCTCATCCAGAAACGCACCCTCTCGAAACCTGGCGAGCAAGCTACACCGCGATGCAGAGCGCCTCTCTTGCAGAGTCTGCCACTTGAGTTTGTTAAACATCTCCGTAACGCTATCACGGTTACCAAATAACCCTGTGACGAAACGCGCCGCTCTTCTTTGGATCTTCTCTATCTCCTCCGTCAACCCGATCTGGTACGGATCCCACACTGATGAGCAATACTCAAGTATAGGTCGAACGAGTGTTTTGTAAGCCACCTCCTTTGTTGATGGACTACATTTTCTAAGGACTCTCCCAATGAATCTCAACCTGGTACCCGCCTTACCAACAATTAATTTTATATGATCATTCCACTTCAAATCGTTCCGCACGCATACTCCCAGATATTTTACAGAAGTAACTGCTACCAGTGTTTGTTCCGCTATCATATAATCATACAATAAAGGATCCTTCTTTCTATGTATTCGCAATACATTACATTTGTCTATGTTAAGGGTCAGTTGCCACTCCCTGCACCAAGTGCCTATCCGCTGCAGATCTTCCTGCATTTCGCTACAATTTTCTAATGCTGCTACTTCTCTGTATACTACAGCATCATCCGCGAAAAGCCGCATGGAACTTCCGACACTATCTACTAGGTCATTTATGTATATTGTGAAAAGCAATGGTCCCATAACACTCCCCTGTGGCACGCCAGAGGTTACTTTAACGTCTGTAGATGTCTCTCCATTGAGAACAACATGCTGTGTTCTGTTTGCTAAAAACTCTTCAATCCAGCCACACAGCTGGTCTGATATTCCGTAGGCTCTTACTTTGTTTATCAGGCGACAGTGCGGAACTGTATCGAACGCCTTCCGGAAGTCAAGGAAAATGGCATCTACCTGGGAGCCTGTATCTAATATTTTCTGGGTCTCATGAACAAATAAAGCGAGTTGGGTTTCACACGATCGCTGTTTCCGGAATCCATGTTGATTCCTACATAGTAGATTCTGAGTTTCCAAAAACGACATGATACTCGAGCAAAAGACATGTTCTAAAATTCTACAACAGATCGACGTCAGAGAGATAGGTCTATAGTTTTGCGCATCTGCTCGACGACCCTTCTTGAAGACTGGGACTACCTGTGCTCTTTTCCAATCATTTGGAACCTTCCGTTCCTCTAGAGACTTGCGGTACACGGCTGTTAGAAGGGGGGCAAGTTCTACCCGGTCAGGCTGAACGCCTCAGACACACTGTCCAGAGAGTGCAGCAAGGTGGAGGTTCCCTGCTGTTTTGGGGCGGCATTACGTGGGGCCGACGTACGCCGCTGGTGGTCACGGACGGCGCCGTAACGGCTGTACGATACGTGAATGCCATCCTCCGACCGATTGTGCAACCGTATCTGCAGTATATTTGCGAGGCATTCGTCTTCATAAATGACAATTCTCCCCCCCCCCCCCCTTTCAACCCCCTCATCATGCGCATCTTGTGAATCAATTCGTTCAGGATAACGACATCGCTCGACCAGAGTGGCCGGCATCTTCTCCAGACATGAACTCTATCTAACACCCCTAGGATAGATTGAAAAGGGCTGTTTATGGACGACGTGGCCCACGAACCACTCTGAGGGATCTACGGTGAATCGCAGTTCAGGAGTGGGACAATCTGGACCAACAGTGCCTTGACGAACTTGTGGATAGTGTGCCACGACGAATACAGGCTTGCATCAATGCAAGAGGACGTGCTACTGGGTGTCAGAGGTACCGGTGTGTACAGCAGTCTGGACCAGCACCTCTGAAGGTCTCGCTGTATGGTGGTACAACAGGCAATGTGTGGTTTTCATGAGCTGTAAAACGGGCGGAAATGATGTTTATTTTGATCTCTATTTCAGTTTTCTGTACAATTTCCGGAACTCTCGGAACCGAGGTGATGCAAAACTTTTTTCGATGCTTGTAAAAACAAGCGCGTAATTTCATGCAGCGTTGTGTCAAAATTACAACTCAGTCGATTGACTACATTGCGCGTTTTCTAAGCAGAGAGAGACGCAAGGTGAATTTTTTGTAAGTGAAGAGAGTTAGCCGGCGGGAGTGGGCGAGCGGTTCTAGGCGCTTCAGTCTGGAACCGCGCGACCGCTATCGTAGCAGGTTCGAATCCTGCCTCGGTCATGGATGTGTGTGATGCCCTTAGGTTAGTTAGGTTTAAGTAGTTCTAAGTTGTAGGTGAGTGATGACCACAGAATGTAAGTCCCACAGTGCTCAGACGCATTTGAAGAGAGTTAGGCTAGAGAAGAGCAGGCGGGCGCGCCCAGGAAGCGAGATGTTGCAGAGTGGACTGACACCTGCTAGTGTTGCGTTTCACTAAGTGAGGGGGGAAAAAAAAAACACAACACAGGGTCTTCACACAGGGGCGCCGCTTCACTTGTCACGTTGCAAGCGCGCGTGAGTCGCGGCGAGGTGGCTGTCTCTCTCTCTCTCTCTCTCTCTCTCTCTCTCTCTCTCTCTCTCCACCTAGCTACGACCTCGGCCGCCTGTCCCTTGCGGTGCCGCTGCGGCGCCTGCAGCTGCTGACCTCGGGGTGCTGGGTTCCACTCCCGGATCGTGACTGCGGGGCACCGCCGCCTTGTCAGCCGAGACGGGAGGCGAGTGTGGTGCCGCCTCGGTGGCCGCTAGTCGTTTCCAACTTGCGGCTCTTCCCCTCTTCAGGGGTGGAATTCTTTTCGGAGCCGTAAAAGTGAAAGGGTCGATTGTGTTCCGGTCAGGAAACTAAATTGTACGCTACTGGCCACCACGAAGAGACGTGCTACAGACGCGAAATTTAACCGACAGGAAGAAGATGCTGTGATATGCAAATGATGAGCTTTCCAGAGCATTCACACAAGGTTGGCGCCGGTGGAGACACCTACAACGTGCTGACGTGAGGAAAGTTTCCAACCGATTTCTCATACACAAACAGCAGTTGACCGGCGTTGCCTGGTGAAACGGTGTTGTCATGCCTCGTGTAAGGAGCAGAAATGCGTACCATCACGTTTCCGACTTTGATAAGGGTCGCACTGTAGCCTATCACGATTGCGGTTTATCGTATCGCGACATTGCTGCTCGCGTCGGTCGAGATCCAATGACTGTTAGCAGAATATGGAATCGGTGGGTTCAGGAGGGTAATACTGAACGCCGTGCTGGATCGCAACGGCCTCGTATCACTAGCAGTCGAGATGACAGGCATCTTATCGGCACGGCTGTAACGGATCGTGCAGCCACGTCTCGATCCCCGAGTCAACAGATGGGGACGTTTGCAAGACAACAGCCATCTGCACGAACAGTTCGACGGCGTTTGCAGCAGCATGCACTATCAGCTCTGAGACCGTGGCTGCGGTTACCCGTGAAGCTGCATCACAGACAGGAGCGCCTGCGACGGTGTACTCGACGACGAACCTGGGTGCACGAATGGCAAAACGTCATTTTTTCGGATGAATCCAGGTGCTGTTTACAGCATCAGGATGGTCGCATCCGTGTTTGGCGACATCGCGGTAAACGCACACTGGAAGCGTGTATTCGTCATGGCCATACTGGCGTGATGGTATGGGGTGCCATCGGTTACACGTCTCGGTCACCTCTTGTTCGCATTGACAGGACTTTGAACAGTGGACGTTACATTTCAGATGTGTTACGACCTGTGGCTCTACCCTTCATTCAATCCGTCCGAAACTCTACATTTCAGCAGGATAATGCACGTCCGCATGTTGCAGGTCCTGTACGGGCCTTTCTGGACACAGAAAATGTTCGACTGCTGTCCTGGCCAGCACATTCTCCAGATCTCTCGCCAACTGAAAACGTCTGGTCAATGGTGGCCGAGCAACTGGCTCGTCACAATACGCCAGTCACTACTCTCGATGAACTGTGGTATCGTGTTGAAGCTGCATGGGCAGCTGTACCTGCACACGCCATCCGAGCTCCGTTTGACTCAATGCCCAGGCGTATCGAGGCCGTTATTACGGCCAGAGGTGGTTGTTCCGGGTACTGATTTCTCAAGATCTATGCACCCAAATTGCGTTCAAATGTAAATACATGTCAGTTCTAGTATAATATATTTGTCCAATGAATACCCGCTTATCATCTGCATTTATTCATGGTGTATCAATTTTAATGGCCAGTAGTCAATACTTTACTGTTGTCAACAAAGGGACAGACTGTACTGAAGTAGAATGCAGCTCAGCTTTAATGTTGGTTGCGCTGAGGCCTTTCAAAACAAAACAAAAAAAAGTATTGTATTACATAACTACGACCAATTTTCTCAATATTCACAAGTTCAGTCACAACTTTTAATACTGATGGCTGCGAAACAAACATTAAATATAAAACTTCCTGGCAGATTAAAACTGTGTGCCGGACCGAGACTCGAACTCTGTACCTTTGCCTTTCGCGGGCAATACCACTGAGCTACCCAAGCACGACTCACGCCACGTCCTCACAGCTTTACTTCTGCGAGCACCTCGTCTCCTACCTTCCAAAGTTTACAGAAGCTCTCCTGCGAACCTTGCAGAACTAGCACTCCTGAAAGAAAGGATATTGCGAAGACATGGCTTAGCGAGAGCCTGGGGGACGTTTTCAGAATGAGATTTTCACTCTGCAGCGGAGTGGTAGAGCAGTTGCTCGCGAAAGGCAAAGGTCCCGAGTTCGAGTCTCGGTCCGGCAGACAGTTGCAATCTGCCAGAAAGTTTCATATCAGCGCACACTCCGCTGCAGAGTGAAAATTTCATTCTGGAAACTAAACATAAAGTACGTAGGCAGCCGCGGCCGGTGTCATAGTAATTAAATTTGTCTGGGTATTATGCCGCGTCATTGCTAAAAACTAACAACAACAATAATAAAGTAAAACCGACGTTTCGGCCGAATTGCAACGGCCTTCCTCAGGCCACGACTGGTTTTGCATGGGGTATAGGTGCTTCTGTTTATTAGAGACTATCGATGTCTGACTTGACTGCTGTAAAACTTTTAATTGGCCCTCTAATATGATTAGCTAGTCATGACGTAAGGGAAGATGGAAAGAAATATTCGTGTATGTCCATGTCGTCGTGTAGGTGTGAGTGCGGAGCTGCCTACATAGGAGAATCAGGGAGACCTGTCGGGTTACGACTAGCACAACACGAGCGCAATGTAGGATTACGACAACACAATAAATCGGCGACAGCGGTGCACCGCCGTGACTGTGCACAGCCTATCAGGTCCCAGGGAGCCCGAGTACTGGCGAGAGCGTCGTGGATGCGAGGACGCAAAATAGAGATTATCGAGCAGCCTGACAACATGGACAGAGGAGACGGCCACACCCCAGTGCAGCGGGCAGCAGCCGCACGGGACACGGGCCTACCGTACCTGTGGAGCGGCTGCCGCGCACACCGGGAGGAAAACTAGCCGAGCAGGAGCCGAACGCTGATTGGCGGACAGCTGCCAATCGTTGACGACATGGACATCCACGAACAGCCTCTTTCCTTCCACCTTCCCTTGCGTCGTGACCGGCCGATCATATTAGACGGCCAATTAAAAGTTTTACAGCAGTGAAGTCAGACATCGATAGTCTGTAATAAACAGAAGCACCTATACCCCATGCAAAACCAGTCGTGGCCTGAGGAAGGCCGTTGCAATTCGGCCGAAGCGTCGGTTTTTCTTTATTATTGTTTTTAGTTTTTAGCAATGACGCGGCATAATACCCAGAAGAATTTTAATCACTACAAATACTGAACAATGTGGCGTCATCAGACTTGAAACATACGCCCCATAGATCGTATAGTTTCTCATCCAGAGATATATTTTAAGAACGACTGCCATCTCTCGGTGAGGCCGGATATTTACGGGGCCACGCTCGTACCTACGAAGCGTGTGCGTATTGACAAGTGTATCGCGCTGTTACATTGATGTATCGTGTTCTACTGAGACCTGAGTTTCTCCTGGCGTATACAACTTTCAAATAACTTCCGGGAATTCAGCCGATATTTCGGCGGGGGAACAGCCCGCCATTTTCAAGGCAAAGTGTAATGGACAGACGGCCTACACGCAAATTTAAAACCTCGGTTCTCGGACTGAAGCAGGAAAGATAACTAAAACACACACACACACACACACACACACACACACACACACACACACACACACACACACACACACACACTGAACACTAGTGCCACCAAAGATGACCAAAGTCAGAGCTATCGATAGTGAGACTACGAATTCGCAGGTGAGGTAGCATTGAGTCTGTCCGTCTGGGTTTTGTTTTTTTTTTTTTTTTTTTTTTTTTTTTTTCTTACAAGGGAGAGAGCCGGGTTACAAACAGAGTTTAAACAGAAACCTGCATCCCTGTTAACGAGGTTGCTCGCTGCTTTAATCTCGACGTGTTGGTTAGCAGAAACGGCGATGGATCATTGGGACATGCAGTCTACAGGAAACGTGCTCACACCGACTTGTACTTAGAGGCTAATACACTCCTGGAAATTGAAAAAAGAACACATTGACACCGGTGTGTCAGACCCACCATACTTGCTCCGGACACTGCGAGAGGGCTGTACAAGCAATGATCACACGCACGGCACAGCGGACACACCAGGAACCGCGGTGTTGGCCGTCGAATGGCGCTAGCTGCGCAGCATTTGTGCACCGCCGCCGTCAGTGTCAGCCAGTTTGCCGTGGCATACGGAGCTCCATCGCAGTCTTTAACACTGGTAGCATGCCGCGACAGCGTGGACGTGAACCGTATGTGCAGTTGACGGACTTTGAGCGAGGGCGTATAGTGGGCATGCGGGAGGCCGGGTGGACGTACCGCCGAATTGCTCAACACGTGGGGCGTGAGGTCTCCACAGTACATCGATGTTGTCCCAGTGGTCGGCGGAAGGTGCACATGCCCGTCGACCTGGGACCGGACCGCAGCGACGCACGGATGCACGCCGAGACCGTAGGATCCTACGCAGTGCCGTAGGGGACCGCACCGCCACTTCCCAGCAAATTAGGGACACTGTTGCTCCTGGGGTATCGGCGAGGACCATTCGCAACCGTCTCCATGAAGCTGGGCTACGGTCCCGCACACCGTTAGGCCGTCTTCCGCTCACGCCCCAACATCGTGCAGCCCGCCTCCAGTGGTGTCGCGACAGGCGTGAATGGAGGGACGAATGGAGACGTGTCGTCTTCAGCGATGAGAGTCGCTTCTGCCTTGGTGCCAATGATGGTCGTATGCGTGTTTGGCGCCGTGCAGGTGAGCGCCACAATCAGGACTGCATACGACCGAGGCACACAGGGCCAACACCCGGCATCATGGTGTGGGGAGCGATCTCCTACACTGGCCGTACACCACTGGTGATCGTCGAGGCGATACTGAATAGTGCACGGTACATCCAAACCGTCATCAAACCCATCGTTCTACCATTCCTAGACCGGCAAGGGAACTTGCTGTTCCAACAGGACAATGCACGTCCGCATGTATCCCGTGCCACCCAACGTGCTCTAGAAGGTGTAAGTCAACTACCCTGGCCAGCAAGATCTCCGGATCTGTCCCCCATTGAGCATGTTTGGGACTGGATGAAGCGTCGTCTCACGCGGTCTGCACGTCCAGCACGAACGCTGGTCCAACTGAGGCGCCAGGTGGAAATGGCATGGCAAGCCGTTCCACAGGACTACATCCAGCATCTCTACGATCGTCTCCATGGGAGAATAGCAGCCTGCATTGCTGCGAAAGGTGGATATACACTGTACTAGTGCCGACATTGTGCATGCTCTGTTGCCTGGGTCTATGTGCCTGTGGTTCTGTCAGTGTGATCATGTGATGTATCTGACCCCAGGAATGTGTCAATAAAGTTTCCCCTTCCTGGGACAATGAATTCACGGTGTTCTTATTTCAATTTCCAGGAGTGTAGTTGTCAGCGTGGAGGGGTACTTGGTACCTCGGTACACAGGGCACATGTCGTTTCTGACGCTCAGACTTTGCCAGCTGAGCTGTCCCATCTTCAAGTTACATTTCGTGAAAATGATTGTAGTGATAGACAGATGGAACGTGCGTTGCGCTATCTACCAACTCTACATCGGGTGATTGACGGTAATTCTGACTCGACACCTAAGTCTGCTGCCTTTTTGCCTTACGTAGGAAAGACGTCCAACAAGATCGGTCGTATTTTACGGAAATACGATGTGAAATGTGTTTTCCGACCTCCATCTAAAATTAGAGCACTTTTGAGTTGTTGGACTGCGTAAGGCGGGTGTATATCGTGTTCCTCGTAGCCGCGGCACGGCATATATTGATTGGTCAAAGTATCAGGACCGTGGAGGACCGATGTACTGAGCATAAACGGCACACACGATTACAGCAGCCAAGTAGATGTGCTATTGCCGAAGATTGCTTGGATACTGGTGACACCATGTTAATAACAACACCGAGATATTGGCATGCAGGTCCAGCTATTGGGACAGTGTCATTAGGGAGGCAGTTGAGGTTACATTAGCGAGCAACCTCGTTAACACGGACGGAGGTTTCTGTTTAAACTCTGTTTGTAATCCGGGTCTCTCCCTTGTCCCAAAAAAAAAAAAAAAAAAAAAAAAAAAAAAAAAAAAAAAAAAAAAAAAGACAGAGTGAATGCTACCTCACCTGCGAATTCGTAGTCTCACTATCGATATCCCTGACTTTGGTCATCTTTGGTGGCACTAGTGTTCTGTGTGTGTGTGTGTGTGTGTGTGTGTGTGTGTGTGTGTGTGTGTGTTATCTTTCTTGCCTCAGTCCGAGAACCGAGGTTTTAAATTTGCATGTACGCCGCCTGTCCCTTGCAGTTTGCCTCGAAAACGGCAGGGTGTTCTCCCGCCGAAATATCGGCGGTCGCTCAGAGTGGCTGAATTCCCGGAAGTTATTTGAACGTGTTCTGCTGTCGGTTCGTACCTCTCCCAGGCTGGCGAGGAGGCGGCGCGGGCCGGTGTGGCAGGGCAGGCACAACACGTGAGCTTAAAACCTGCGAAGATCCCGACACACAGTCCCCGCCCACCCCACTTAAGCTCCACCACTGATCAGCAAGATGCTCCGCCCAACCGGAGCAAAATGATACTCATGGTCGCAGATATGTTACTCCTAGAACGAGAACTAGAAAATGAACAATTTCCAACGTATAATGCACAGACTTTAAGTTTCAGGTATTAATGTTAACGTTTACAGACACGACTACGATTATAACTGTATGTTATTGATGAAGTAGAAGTGTCTATAACTTAAAATGGATTTCCGGTACCTAATGGTATTTACAACAAGCGGAACAAAAAATCACGAATGATTTAAAATAATAAATGAAAGCGAAGTACAAACGTGCTGTCTGTTAATTATAATGTGAGCCAATTATCATCAAATTAATCGCTTAATATGACATGATCTTTCGGGAAAACTACACTTTGCAAATAATGTGGTTGGAGATGTTACGTATGTCGGTAATAAAAGCTTGCGATGCCGCAGATGGCAACAGAGTTTATTTCTTTTATTCATCCAAAAAAATCTTTCCAGATTATAAGACACAGAACAAACACAAACCAAAACAGCACAGTAAAAATACTGTGTTATGTCAGTAGAGAGATAAATGTAAGCTTTATCCACCAAACAGCTTGCACTATTTGCATTAGCTTCACTGTCTTGTCTCTAGTCTCTGTTCATAAAATGTAGCTTGACTCATTAGACCTAAAGAAATGAACAATATAAAAATCATACTGATAACAAAAACGTTATGAAGACAGTCGTATTTACCACACGCAAATGCAGGTACTGTTTCCGGTCTAGGGAACTATAGGGGGTGGGGTGAGGTCCCGTTCGTGAGCGAGGTATGGGGGTGGGCTGAGGACCCGTCGTGGGCGAGCTGAGTGCGGGGTGAGTGTCGCAGGGAGGTAGAGTCGGGGGGGGGGGGGGGATCCTCGCTGGGATCTTCGCAGGTTTTAACGTTTGCTGGCACAACGGCGAGCGCGAGGTCGGAGCGCCGCCTCCGGAAGTGTGCAAGGGCTGCCTCGCTTCTTTTCCACGGCCCGTCCCGTCTGTTGGGAAGCGGGGGGGGGGGGGGGGGGGGGCTAAGGTGAGCACGGCAGCGGAAGGGCAGGCGTGGCGTGGCGTGGCATCTGTCTGTACGGCAGCAGCCGCGAGGGGCCTAGCTCCCCCCCCCCCTCCACCCCCCTCGCCATCTTCCGCTCGCGCTATTGTTCTGCGGCCGACTGGCCTCGCTTGCATAGGCGCGCGAGGCGAGGACGCACGTACAGCCGAGCCGGCCGCCAGCCCGTCCGTCCCACACTCCGTACAGGGCGTCCCGACACACTGTGCGATCAAAAGTATCCGGACACCCCCAAAAATGTGCATCTTTCATATCAGGTGCATCGTGCTGCCACCTACTGCCACGTTCTCCATATCGGCCATCTCACAAGGGAACCTCCCCATCGCACCCCCCTCAGATTTAGTTACAAGTTGGCACAGTGGATAGGCCTCGAAAAACTGAACGGACAGCATTAGCTCCGGAGCGCCGTGGTCGCGTGCTTAGCGTGAGCAGGTGCGCAACGAGAGGTCCTTCGTTCAAGTCTTCCCTCGAGTGAAAAGCTTAATTTCTTATTTTCAGTTTATGTGACAAACTATGTTTTCACCACTTTTTTGGGACTGATTATCAGATCCACAAAAAAAAAATCTAAATCGGGCAAGTTATAAGAATATTTTTACCCATTCGCCAAGTGTATAACTTAGGTGGGTCGACAACATATTCCTGTCATGTGACGCACATTCCGTCACCAGTGTCGTATAGAATATATCAGACGTATTTTCCTGTGGGAGGAAACGGTTGACCTATGAGCTTGCGATCACATGTTTTCGGTTCCCATTGGAGAGCCACGTTTTTTCGTCTACTAATCGCACAGTTTTGCGGTGCGGTCGCAAAACACAGACACTAAACTTATTACGGTGAACAGAGACGCTAATGAACGAACGGGCAGATCATAACTTGGCGAAAATAAAGAAATAAAACTTTTCACTGCAGGGAAGACTTGAACCAAGGACCTCTCGTTCCGCAGCTGCTCACGCTAACCACGGGACCACGGCACTCCTGAGCTCATACAACACTAGATGTCGCATATATTGCACATGGACTATGACTACTCCATGTCTCTATATTTTGCTTTTTTTTTTTTTTTTTTTTTTTTTTTTTTTTTCACACACAACTCCTTCCTGTTTTCTCGATTAATCTCTGTTCAATTTTTCAAGGCGTATCCACTGTGCCAACTTACAACTAAATCTGAGGGGGGTGCGATGGGGAGGTTCCCTTGTCAGTAGTCATCAGACATCGTAAGAGAGCAGAATGGGGCCGCTCCGCGGAACTCACGTACTTAGAACGTGTTCAGGTGATCGGGTTTGTAGTGGTTAATAAAGAAGAAAAAAAAAAGAAAAGAAAAGGTTGAATATGTGGGAAGAAATGGTGAATAAAAAGGCATTTTCAAATCGTAAATGACCTTGAAAAAGGGAAAGAATGAAACGCAAATCGGACTTCGTATTTCAGAAAAGCTATCGCACTTGGTGATTCGGAAAAGCTGTTGTTGGGGTGTGCCTTGTGGCGTTTCTGAGCAAAAGTCGAACCAATTTCCACTACAGAAATTATTTGAAAGAGAACTGAGAATAACAAAATGTGAGTAACAGGGGGAACTGGCGTAGATAAGAGTTCATCCTTCATCATGTTAACATGTCTTCTCTTGTGCGGCGTCCAGGTCTTGTTCTCCTAAAACCTCCTGCTTCATTTCTGCGTGAAAAGTCGTAGCGGCTCCGAAATTTTGCAATAAATTACATTGTCCAGGAATTACTAATGTATACAAAACCGTCTTGATATTAAATGCAATGTATTTTACGTTGCTGCTTCCATCCACCAAATTTCATACGAACTTCCACAATACGTCTGCACATCAATAAGGTTTTACGTCTTAATCCGACCAAGACTAGCTAATAAGAAAGTTAACCTTCCGCTCTCAAGAGACAAAAGCGGATAGAAAACAAAAAGAGTTACAATCTTAGTATCTTCATCTTCCTATAAATATTTTTTTTTGCCGTCGAGCGCTCTTACAGCTGCGACGGTATAATTTATATCTGAGGGAACGAGTGTAGCGCGGCGAAATTCAAAGTTCCGCTACAACTGTTTCCGATGTGACAGTGAAGTGGAAACGTGAAGGGTCACGTACAGCACAGAAGCGTACAGGCCGACCTCGTCTGTTGACTGACACAGACCGCCGACAGATGAAGAGGGTCGTAATGTATAATAGGCAGACATCTGTCCAGACCACCACACAGGAATTCCAAACTGCATCACGATCCACTGCAAGTACTGTGACAGTTAGGCGGGAGCTCAGAAAACTTGGATTTCACGGTCGAGCGGCTGCTCATAAGCCACACATCACGCCAGTAAATGTCAAACGACGCCTCGCTCGGTGTAAGCGGCGTAAACATTGGACGATTGAAAACAGTGGGAAAACGTGTGGTGTGACTAATCACGGTACACAATGTGGCGATCCGATGGCAGGGTGTGGGTATGGCGAATGCCCGGTGAACGTCATCTGCCAGCCTGTGTTGCGCCAACAGTAAAATTCGGAGGCGGCGGTGTTACGGTGTGGTCGTGTTTTTACTGGAGGGAGCTTGCACCCCTAGTTGTTTTGCGTGGCACTATCACAGCACAGACCTACATTTATGTTTTAAGAACATTCTTGCTTCACACGGTTGAAGAGCAATTTCAGGATGGCGATTGCATCTTTCAGTACGATCGAGCACCTGTTCATAATGCACGGCCTGTGGCGGAGTGGTTACACGACAGTAACATCCCTGTAATGGACTGGCCTGCACAGAGTCCTGACCTCAATCCTATAGAACACCTTTGGGATGTTTTGGAAAGCCGGCTTCGTGCCTGGCCTCACCGACCGACATCGATACCTCTCCTCAGTGCAGCACTCCGTGAAGAACGGGCCGCCATGCCCCGAGAAACCTTCCAGCGCCTGACTGAACGTATGCCTGCCAGAGTGGAAGCTGTCATCGAGGCTAAGGGTGGGCCAACACCATACTGAATTGCAGCATTAGCGATGGATGGCGCCACGAAGTTGTAGTCATTTTCAGCCAGGTGTCCGGATACTTTTGATCAAATAGTGTATATGGGGACCGTAACCGTTATGCGCCTTATTGTTCCGACATCCCGACAATACCCAACTTTCTCCCGATTTTGCCAAATACTGTTACGAGCTTGACTCTACTACTGAAGTAACGCCAGGTGTTAGGGCAATGTGTAAATGCAGTCCCAGTTATTTTTACGTATATGAACAATTTTTTTTTTTCATTTTACAAAGGTTTGAAGCTCCTCATGATCTTCTTCCGTCTTTGCTATTTAAAAACGGTTTGTTTTGGAAATCAGCCTTATGCAAAGACAGGTACTTTATTTTTGTATTTTCCCAGACATGTTACGACACGAATGTGTCATCTTCTGTGCGTCCACTTTCTATTTCTGTAAAGTACAATATAAAACTTATAATAAAATTACGTCCTGTAAGCCTAACAATTACAACATGTGCGATTTGCTTCGTTTTGTTAGTCTCAGCTTAAAATTGCATCGCTAAACGAACTGCACCGGTTTTTGTGCTCAGCATGTCATCTGCAAACTAGCCATGAAGAAAATTATTGCGTTTTTGTGGAGAACTGTTTCGTGAGTAGAGGTTATGTGCCTTTCTGTACTTACATTTTTCGTCCTGCTTCGTGTCTCTCGTTGCTGTCTCGACCAACTGGTATTTAGTGCATTGTTTTCACTCAGTTTTTCACAAATTTCCCCTCACTACTCCACTCACATGCACATTCACTAAATGTGGAGAAACGTGATCTGAGCGGATACTGCTGACTGCATACTCAGTCAGAGATGTAACGTTATTGTCGCTGCTCACTTGTTCACCGTTGGTCTTGTGTTTGTTGTGGCGCTAATTTTGAGTGTCCCGTTAGAACTATATACAGGGTTATTACAAATGATTGAAGCGATTTCACAGCTCTACAATAACTTTATTATTTGAGATATTTTCACAATGCTTTGCACACACATACAAAAACTCAAAGTTTTTTTAGGCATTCACAAATGTTCGATATCTGCCCCTTTAGTGATTCGGCAGACATCAAGCCGATAATCAAGTTCCTCCCACACTCGGCGCAGCATGTCCCCATCAATGAGTTCGAAAGCATCGTCGATGCGAGCTCGCAGTTCTGGCACGTTTCTTGGTAGAGGAGGTTTAAACACTGAACCTTTCACATAACCCCACAGAAAGAAATCGCATGGGGTTAAGTCGAGAGAGCGTGGAGGCCATGACACGAATTGCTGATCGTGATCTCCACCACGACCGATCCATCGGTTTTCCAATCTCCTGTTTAAGAATTGCCGAACATCATGATGGAAGTGCGGTGGAGCACCATCCTGTTGAAAGATGAAGTCGGCGCTGTGGTCTCCAGCATGATCCAATCTTCCGCGGGCTACGCGTGAAACTTGCCCGCACGCGTTCAACCGTTTCTTCGCTCACTGCAGGCCGACCCGTTGATTTCCCCTTACAGAGGCATCCAGAAGCTTTAAACTGCGCATACCATCGCCGAGTGGAGTTAGCAGTTGGTGGATCTTTGTTGAACTTGGTCCTGAAGTGCGGTTGCACTGTTATGACTGACTGATGTGAGTGCATTTCGAGCACGACATACGCTTTCTCGGCTCCTGTCGCCATTTTGTCTCACTGCGCTCTCGAGCGCTCTGACGGCAGAAACCTGAAGTGTGGCTTCAGACGAACAAAACTTTATGAGTTTTTCTACGTATCTGTAGTGTGTCGTGACCATATGTCAATGAATGGAGCTACAGTGAATTTATGAAATCGCTTCAATCATTTGTAATAGCCCTGTATTTTGTGTGTTTGCGCGCGCTGGCTGAGAGAGAGAGAGAGAGAGAGAGAGAGAGAGAGAGAGAGAGAGAGAGAGAGAGAGAGAGAGGTTTTTTAATATGTTTTATGTGGGGAGGAGTTCATGTTGACAAGGTCGGCTCGCATGATGCGTATCCTGTATCGGAGATACAAGCACCTTGCAGATGTTGCACCATCATTCGAGAAACTGAAACTATTTAAGCAGTGCCATGCGGAAGAATCGAGCAGTCCCCATCTGATACGGCCGTTCTTTCTAAACGTAATACGAACAACGAGTGCGAGTTCTTAATATTTGAATTGTTTACTGCGGGTATGTACACTGTGAGATCAAAAGTATCCGGACAGCTGGCTGAAAATGCCTTGCAAGTTCGTGGCGCTGTCAATCGGTAATGCTGGAATTGGGTATGGTGTTGGCCTCCCCTTTGCCTTGATGACAGCTTCCACTCTGGCAGGCATACGTTCAGTCAGGTGCTGGAAGGTTTCTCGGGAAATGGCAGCCCATTCTTCACGGAGTGCTGCACTGGGGAGAGGTATCGGTGTCGGTCAGTGAGGCCTGGCACGAAGTCGGCGTTCCAAAACATCCCAAAGGTGTTCTGTAGGATTCAGGTCAGGACTCTGTGCAGGCCAGTCCATTACAGGGATGTTACTGTCGTGTAACCACTCCGCCACAGGCCGGGCACTATGAACAGGTGCTCCATCGTGCTGAGAGATGCAGTCGCCATCCACGAACTGCTCTTCAACAGTGGCAAGCAAGGAGGTGCTTAAAACATCAGTGAGGGCCTGTGCTGTGGTAGTGCCACGCAAAACAACAAGGGGTGCAAGACCTCTCCGTGAAAAACACGACCACACCACAAGACCACCGCCTATCAATTTCACTGTTGGCACTACACATGCTCGCAGATGACGTTAACCAGGTGTTTGGTTTACACGGCAAGCAAAATGGTTCAAATGGCGTTGAGCACTATACCCAATTCCAGCATTGCCGATCTTGGATTATGACTATTAGTGTTTTAGGGCGCACAACAGCGAGGTTATCAGCGCCCGTAGATCTTAGAACTACTTACACCTAAGGGCATCACACACATCCGTATCGGAGGCAGGATTCGAACCTGCGACCGTAGCAGCAGCAGCGCGGTTCCGGACTGAAGCGCCTAGAACCACTCGGCCACTCCGGCCGGCCAGGCGATTTTCCTCGCAGTTAAAAGATTACAATGATCCGCCGTTTCTTACACTTCACTTGACCTTCTAATACGCGAATATTTTGGTAAATGTCATTACTTTTGCTTCAAAACCAACGTGTTGAATATTCTTGCCGTTTGTGGCTCGGATTTAGCAACAATTGTGGAAGTGGTTTCTCCTGTGTTGGGAAACGTTTTATTGCTTTTGACGATTTACTATCACGTCTGTGCGGTTTTCTTCCGTGCTGCAGTTGTGGCGGCTTATTTGGTACCTTAAATAATGTACGTTTTAGATTCCATTTACGTTCCCGTCTTTCCACATTTACTGATGTGATTGGAAGTGTAGCGAACAAAACGCTGCTTCGTTGCATAGGTATACGTCGTCTTTCTGTAAAACGTGAATTCTTTTGCTGTTTACTAGAAATTTTTCTGTTATTAAGGGAATGCGACTGTACTCCATAAGTGTCTGTACGTTAGAAGAGAATCGTAAATAAACAGTCCCGTAACGTATCTCCCAGGGTCCTTAGGAAATTAAATAATCAGAAATGTGGCGTAACTTTTAGTTATTGTCGTCTTTTATGGCGCTATATACACTCCCTGTTGTAAAATCTCTGGCCGGCTGTGGCGCTGCTGTCGCCGGGGTAAAAAAACACACACGCAGTGTCGCAACCGTTACGTTAGACTGCGCTAAAGGCAGAAAACACGTGAAAACGTTACACACTGAACTACAACTAAAAAGCGACAATCGATTAATAAACCCGTGGCAACCGGAGTACCAACGTGGAAAACAAAAACACTACGAAATTACGCGCCTACTTAATACCGTAAGTTAATAATGCGGCATACTTCGAAATTTAGTTGGACACCCATGCTCTAGAACGCCTCATTTCGAAAGCTTCTATTCTTGTCTGAACTGCTCGTCATTCATGTTTCACTACCGTACAAATCAAAACTCCTGACGAACACCTCCAGAAAACATGTTTTTTGTGCTGGCCATTTTGGCAGAGGCTGTATATACACCAAGAAGAAATGCAGGTGATCAGCGGTTATTCATTGGATAAATATATTATACTAGAACTGACACATGATTACATTTTCACGCAATTTGGGTGCATAGATCTTGAGAAATTAGTACCCAGAACAACCACCTCTGGCCGTAATAACGGCCTCGATACGCCTGGGCATTGAGTCAAACAGAGCTCGGATGGCGTGTACAGGTACAGCTGTCCATGCAGCTTCAACACGATACCACAGTTAATCAAGAGTAGTGGCTGGCGTATTGTGACGAGCCAGTTGCTCGGCCACCATCGACCAGACGTTTTCAATTAGTGAGAGATCTGTAGAATGTGCTGGCCAGGGCAGCAGTCGGACATTTTCTGTATCCACAAAGGCCCGTACGGGACCTACAACATGCCGTCGTTCAAAATCGCTCTGAGCACTATGGGACTTACCATCTGTGGTCATCAGTCCCCTAGAACTTAGAACTACTTAAACCTAACTAAAGTCATCACACACATCCATGCCCGAGGCAGGATTCGAACCGGCGACCGTAAACATGCGGTCGTGCATTATCCTGCTGAAATGTAGGGTTTCGCAGGGATGGACTGGAGGGTAGAGCCACGGGTCGTAACACATCTGAAATGTAACTTCCACTGTTCAAAGTACCGTCAATGCGAACAAGAGGTGACCGAGACGTGTAACCGATGCCACCCCATACCATCACGCCGGGTGATACGACACTATTGCTATGACGAATACACGCTTCCAATGTGTGTTCACCGCGATGTCGCCAACCACGGGTGCGACCATCGTGATGCTGCAAACAGAACCTGGATTCATCCGAAAAAATGACGTTTTGCCATTCGTCCACCCAGGTTCGTCGTCGAGTACACCATCGCAGGCGCTCCTGTCTGTGAAGCAGCGTCAGGGGTAACCGCAGCCACGGTCTCCGAGCTGATAGTCCGTGCTGCTGCAAAAGTCGTCGAACTGTTCGTGCAGATGGTTGTTGTCTTGCAAACGTCCCCATGTGTTACCTCCGGGATCGAGACGTGGCTGCACGATCCGTTACAGCCATGCGGATAAGATGCCTGTCATCTCGACTGCTAGTGATACGAGGCCGTTGGGATCCAGCACGGCGTTCCGTATTACCCTCCTGAACCCACCGAATCCATATTCTGCTAACAGTCATGGGATCTCGACCGACGCGAGCAGCAATGTCGCGATACTATAAACCGCAATCGTGTTACGCTACAATCCGACCTTTATCAAAGTCGGAAACGTGATGGTACGCATTTCTCGCGTCGCCTGGCATCACAACAACGTTTCACCAGGCAACGCCGGTCAACTGCTGTTGGTGTATGAGAAATCGGTTGGAAAGTTTCATCGTGTCAGCACGTTGTAGGTGTCGCCACCGGCGCCAGCCTTGTGTGAATGCTCTGAAAAGCTAATCATTTGCATATCACAGCATATTTTTCCTGTCGATTAAATTTCGCGTCTGTAGCACGCCATCTTCGTGGTGTAGCAATTTTAATGGCCAGTAGTGTACTTACAGTAGTTCAAAAGAGGGTTGGGTTGTTTGGGGGAGGAGACCAGACAGCGAGGTCATCGGTCTCATCGGGTTAGGGGAGGAAGTCGACCGTGCCCTTTCAGAGGAACCATCCCGGCATTCCCCTGGAGTAATTTAGAGGGAAATCACGGAAATTGTAAATCAGGATGGCCGGCACGGGATTCGACGGCCGTCCTCTCGCATGTGAGCCAAGTATGTTAACCACTGCGCCACATCGCTCGGTTAGTTGAAAAGAAAAACGGCTTTTGCATGCTGCGCATTAAGTTTCTTTTTTGTTTATCTTGAGCACCCAGACGCGTTTCGCCTTAGTGTCGTGAAATATTACACGCTTTTTTTCGTTTTAAAATTCATGTAATATTTCAGGACACTCACGGAAGATGCCTTCTAACTAGAGCAAATCGCTTTGGCTGCACAAGATAAATAAAAAAAAGCTTAATGTGCAGCATGCAAAAGTCGTTTTTCTTTTGAATTATTGTAATTTACGTACAGACAAGTCTTCCATGTTTGATGTTAACACATTTTCCGTTCTTCAGAAACGCTTTCCTTGCTATGGCTCGTCTACATTTCGTATTCTCTCTCCTTAGTTCATCGCAACTTATTTTCCTGCCTAAATAGCGATACTCAGCTACGACTTTCAGCGCCTCGTTTTGTAATTTAACTGCCTCAGCGTCGCCTGATTTAATCGGACTACTTTCCATTACGGTTGCTTTGCTTTCGTCGTCGTTCATCTTGTATCCTGCTTGTAAAGAGACAGTTCGTTCCACTCAACTGCCCTCTGAAGACCTTCGCCGTCGCTGACACAATTACGTCATTAGCAAATCTCGGAAGCCTTCATTTCCTGTCCCTCAGCTTTAATACAGTTTCCAAATTCCTCCTTCCTGTCTTCCCCTGCTTCCTCAACGTACAGCTCGAATAACGTCGAGGATAAGTTACAACTGACTCCTACGCACTTCTGAAAGATTGCTTTGCTTTCACGTCCATGAAATCCTTATAACGGTTCTGTATGTCAGATATCCGTGGAGACAGCATTAGCATATCTCTCTCTCTCTCTCTCTCTCTCTCTCTCTCTCTCTCTCTCTCTCTCTCTCTCCCCCCCTCCCTCCCCCTCCGCACACCCTCGACCCACGCTACGTTCCAGCCCAGCTTTGCCCACACGGCCTCCCGCCTACCAGCACACAACCACTTGTTCCGTGGGCAGGACAAGTTTATACACCTGGAGCGCCCTCTGCGCATGCGCCTTCGTCACTAGAGATGGGCAAACTCGTTCATCCTTGGGAACTAGTTCACTGCTGATCGTTCTTTTTTTTTGGAACCGTTCATTTTTACTCGTTCACCGTTCGTTTGTGCTTGGTATATGGTTCTTATGAGAAACCGAAAACTAGTAGTGTAGGTAACTGAAGGATGGAGGGCACCAAGAGGGGGCACTTGCCTCCCCTCTGCAGTACACAGTTTTTATTCATTACAGAATCCTTACACACTTTTAGAAGCAATTTCTGTGATTCTGCAGAACCTCTCGTTTAGCCAACCGTAGCGCTGTGTGGCTGATCGCAGGGAAATAATTCAGGGTGGCGCACGGAAAACCGCGCCCGAATACAGACTGCTCGCCAGTTACGGACGATGTGTTGCCCGTTACGAGCAGATACAACAGACAGGCAAACATGTAATAATTAGGGCAGTGAAGAAGTAAGAAGCTCATGCAAAGAACAATTGCGAAACAACCGATGACGATGTGTAGAGAGCTGGAGAAGAGAACATGAAAATCTCACGCGTCGCGCATGGGGCACAGCACATGTAGTCTTGCAAACCTGTCGGTGGCTGTTTCCCAACTTAATACGCCACAAGTGTCTTGTATAAAATTCTTCGTTTCGACTTGTACTGCATAGCTATGCTACGTTGTAAACAATAATCGTTTACACTTCAGGTTGTCTATGAGTTCGTAGGGGAAGTAGACTTTAAGGAAGCATAAAATAAAATGTGGTTTTCTCATCATACTTCCGTCACACGCTTAGTAAAAATCAGGTCTTTATGTTGCAGTATTAAAGTTAATGCAGCAATAATAATAATAATAATAATAATAATAATAATAATAATTAAGTTCGCAGTAATGAAGTTTTGATTTGAAAGCTCCTTCTGAACAAATGTTTTTGAGATAATAAGTAAATACAATTTTTGGCAGTCTGTCTTTTCAAATGGAGAGGCACCGCTTTTCCTACTGAGCCAAAATGACCCACAACCCACTTTTTTTCCAAAGAAACCAAAATAGCAGGTAATGCGAATTGGAAACTACCAAACTTATAAATAATTAGAGCCTTCCTAAATGTGATGTTTCGTATATGAAAGATACACGACAATCGTTTTATATGAATTTTCTTACACCAAAAAATAAGCAAATTATTGAAAGTTAGCTGCTAAATAAAGTCGATGAAATCAAAAAATATATGAATAACAAAAAAAAACTTGCCTCGTTGTAAGTATGTCTTGTGCTGTTGATCGATATAATGAAGTGAGCTGATATGCCCTTTCGTCACCTGAAAAGACGTACCTATTATATACGACGTAATTTTTGTGTAATTTACTTAAGTATAAAATACTTCTTGATTGCCGGTCGTGGACGCTGAATAGCCAGGACCAAGTGCAAGAACAGTTTGGAACACACGTAAAATGGGCGAGCGCAGTGAACGAGACGAACACCTGGATACTGGAGTAACTAGGAGCAGTCGGCAGTGGAACTGAGACAGGCGGTCGTGGCGAAGAACGACGGGGGAGGCCGAGGGAGGCCGAGACTGAGGCGAGCACGCGACCCACGCTGGGACGAGGAACTGACCGAGTGAACTAGGGACCGATCTTTTCCTTGGAATTCGTTCCTCGGTCCTTTCGTTCATCTTGGTGAACCGTTCCTTTGCACCCGTTCGTTCGCCAACTACCCATCTCTAGTCCTCACCACTTTCTCTCTCTCTCTCTCTCTCTCTCTCTCTCTCTCTCTCTCTCTGTGTGTGTGTGTGTGTGTGTGTGTGTGTGTGTGTGTGTGTGTGTGTGTGTAAAAAAATTTTCAGTGACATTTGGTATACACATACGAATTCCTGCTGCTGCGGGATACGAAGTACGAGTGGAAAAAGACCCTCCTTCCACCTGTACAGAGAACGGAATGACGTGTAGGAATGTTACGCGGAGGAGTTCGTCCTGCTTCTCGAGAAGTACGTAAGGTATGAGTCAGTTGCCGTGTACACACAGTCAACATGGGCGTAGAAAACATCGTTCTTGTGAAACACAACCAGCTCTTCATTCGCATGAAGTGCTGAGTGCAGTTGACACGGGAGTTCAAATTGATTGCGTGCTTATGGAATATCGTCTCAGTTATGTGACTGGATTCTCGATTTCGTGTCAGAGAGGTCACAGTTCGTAGTAATTGACGGAAAGTCATGGAGTGAAACAGAAGTGATTTCTGGCGCTCCCCGAGGTATTCTTATAGGCCCTTTGCCGTTCCTTATCTGTATAAACAATGTGGGAGACAATCTGAGCAGCCGTCTTAGGTTGCTTGCAGATAACGCCGTCGTTTATCGACTAGTAAAGTCATCAGAAGATCGAAACAAATAACAAAACGATTTAGAATATATATATAATATGGTGCAAAAATTGGCCCTTGACCCTAAATAACGAAAAGTGTGAGGTCATCGACACGAGTGCGAAAAGGAATCCGTTAAACTACTGTTAAACGATAAATCAGTCAAACCTAAAGGCCGTAAATTCAACTAAATACCTAGGAATTACAGTTACGACCAACTTAAATTGCAAGGAACACATAGAAAATGTTGTGGGGAAGGCAAACCAAAGGCTGCGTTTTATTGGCAGGACACTCAGAAAATGCAACAGATCTACCAAGGAGACTGCCTACACTACGCTTGTCCGCCCTCTTTTAGAATACTGCTGCGCGGTGTGGGATCCTTACCAGGTAGGATTGACGGAGTACAGCGACGAAGTTCAAACAAGGTTTTGTATTATCGCGAAATATGGGACAGACTGTCAATGAAATGATGCAGGATTTCGGCTGGACATCATTAAAAGAAAGACGTTTTTCGTTGTGACGGAATCATCTCACGAAATTCCAAAATGTTCAAATGTGTGTGAAATCTTATGGGACTTGACTGCTAAGGTCATCAGTCCCTAAGCTTACACACTACTTAACCTAAATTATCCTAAGGACACACACACACACACACACACACACACACACACACACACACACACACGCTCAAGGGAGGACTCGAACCTCCGCCGGGACCAGCCGCACAGTCCATGACTGCAGCGCCTGAGACCGCTCGGCTAATCCCGCGCGGCACGAAATTCCAATAACCAACTTTCTTCTCCAAATGCGAAAACGTTTTGTTGACTCCCACCTTCATACTACATAGGTAGAAATGATCACTACGATAAAATAAGAGAAGTTAGAACTTGTATGGAAAGATACAGGTGTTCGTTCTTTGCGCGCGCTATACGAGATTGGAATAATAGAGAATTGTTGTGAAGGTGGTTCGATGAACCCACTGCCAGGCACTTAAATATGATTTTATGAGTATCCATGTAGATGTGGGGAAAAACAAAAAACGAACGATATATTTGTAAAAAAAGCCATTTATGAGGTGCACGTCGCCGAAACAAGAGTAATGCGCTGCAGTCGAATGAAATGAGATGATACTGAGAGGATTAGAGCAGGAAATCGGACGCCGAAAGTGGTATTCGCTATCGGGGCAGCAAAATAAACTGACGATGAGCAGAGTAAAGAGGATGTAAAATGCAAACTGGCAGTAGCAAGAGAAGTATTTCTCAGAGAAAAACGTCAAAATCGAATATAAATTATAGCGTTAGGAAGTCTTTTTCTATAGTTATTTGTTCAGGATGTAGCGTAAGTAAACGGCAGTAAAACGTGGACAATAAACAGTTCAGACAAGAGGAGAATAGAAGCTTTTGCAACGTTATGCTATAGCAGAATGCTGAAGATTAGAAACGTACATCATGTAATCAATGAGCGGATACCGCATCGAATAGAGAAATAAAGAAATTTGTGGCACAACTTGAGCAAAAGAAGGGATCGGTTGGTAGGACACATTCTGAGACATAAAGAGATCAGCCGTTTAGTTCTGGAGAAAAGTGTGGGGGGGATAAAAGTCGTAGAGGCACACCAAGAGAGGAATATAATAAGCAGATTGAGAAGGATGTTGGGTTGCAGTATTTATTCGGAGAGAAAGAAGCATTCACAATATAGAGTAGCTGAGAGAGCTGCATCAAACCAGTCTCTGGACTGAAGACCACAACAACAACAGCCTTTAAAAATGTAACTAATCTTAGTTTGTTTTCACGGTGCACACCGATTTGACCACTTTCCCTATCTGATGGAAGACCGGGATGCGTAACTGTTTGGTATTTCAAAGTTTTCGTTTTCTTCAAGTTAAAGAAATGCGCCCCGCGCAGGATTTTGTTTTTATGAATCTTATATCAAGCAGTCGCGGCTAGAACTGACGGATGACATCATTAAAACAAAGGCGTTTTTCGTTGCGACGGGATCTTCTCGTGAAATTTCAATCAGCAATTTTCTCCTCCGATTTTGGAAAACATTCTGTTGGTACCCACCTACATAGGGAGAAATGATGATCCCGATAAAATAAGAGAAATCAGGGCTCGCACAGAAAAATTTAAGTGCTCGTTTTTCCCGCGCGCCGTTCGGGAGTGCAACGGTAGAGAGGCAGCATGAAGGTGGTTCACTGAACCCTCTGCCAGGCACTTTATTGTGAATAGCAGAGTAACCACGTAGACGTAGAACACTGCTACTTTTATAACATAACGTTGCCCCTCGTCAGTGTTAATCTCGTCTTTTGCTGCTGTCATTAGCACAGTGTGGATTGTGCTGAGTTTTGGATTTCTGACGCTAACATAATGGGCAATTTTCTTTCTGTGTAGCAGCAGCAGAACCTATAAACATCCCCAAGGCAGAAAATTACACTCAGTTTACCATCGGAGCAAACGAACAATAACGACGACATATTGTAACCACTGCTCAAAAGCAATTTGTGCCAAAGACCAAGCTAGGTCTTGCTTACCACGTAAAAATAGTGTCTAAAGCACAAGATTCTGTTACTCATCTAATGTGTAAATTGCTCCTGGCGTTATGATTTGTAACTGAGCGTACGTATCGTAAATTATGACGCCTTTTGTTTCAAATGGCTCTGAGCACTATGGGACTCAACATCTTAGGTCATAAAAAAGTCCCCTAGAACAGGTCATAAAAAAGTCCCCTAGAACTTAGAACTACTTAAACCTAACTAACCTAAGGACATCACACACTTCCATGCCCGAGGCAGGATTCGAACATGCGACCGTAGCGGTCGCTCGGTTCCAGACTGATATGACGCCCTTTTCCAGTAACATTTTGAGGATTAAAAATGTCGTCATAACTTATAAAACAGGCCCACTTATTTTGTAGCTAACATACGATTGGAGATCTAATAATTGCAATTAACTAGTGCATAAACCTAACCTACAGATTTTGACTTTCTTTGAATAAAATTTGGAGTAGCAAAATTTACAGTGATTTAGTAGTAATGTATCATTTTTTCCTCCATTAGTGCTCCGCTGTTCGCAACACACCTCATAGCTGTATCTAGCACACTTCCTTAGAAAGAAATTAGTATTTGAATTTAGGGAATTATTTCGCGTGCGTATTGAAACATGTGTGGCCGCAGGAATGTATCTCGTCGTTCACTGGTGGTAATTTGCCCTCATTCAGAACAACATTCATCGCGAGATCCGCACGAGTTCTCTGAAGGTAAGTACACACTGGTCTACAAAACTCGGCGATTGCCTGTTGACATTGTAGGGGGACTGACTGTAGACATGTAACTAGACAACGTATACAGACGGTGTAGATACTTTGTCTCGCGCACACTGTAGAATACCTTTTTCCCCTCGATATTTACTACCGCATCACTCACCGATACTGTAGAGCTTGTCTTGCTGGAAATTCGATAAGCGACTTTTTCTTATTGCGACTATTATATTCAGAATTACAAACTTCGCTCAAAAGTGTTCAGTCACTCTGCAACATTTCCTCCGTTTTCCACATCTTGATAAGTGATGCTTAACAATAAGAAAAACAAAAACTAGGACTTCCGCGCTATGAAATGTCGCGCAACATTGTCTGAGAATTGTCTCGTCTGTCCCATTTGAAATGGGAGCAAAAACTTGTGCTATTTCGTAGCAAAAGCGAGTCTGTACACGAGAAATGTCTTTCAGTTATCTTGGGTGGTAATAACCGCTTCAGCTGTATTTAGTCCTTTATTAGTGGAACACTATCGCTTCCACATCGAACGTATGACTAAAACATTTTCATCTGAAGATGTGGACTGTAGTGCCACGAAAGCGATAGTGATCCAGTAATACAGGACTAACTACAGCTGAAGAGCTTGTTTTTTCCCAAGATGACTAGTCTTACACTATGTGATCAAAAGTATCCGGACACCCCCAAAAACATACATTTTTCACATTAGCTGCATTGTGCTGCCACCTACTGGGTACGGGCTTTTGTCAAAGTTTCGAGAACATACCTTCACCGAAGAGTCAAGCAGTATATTGCTCTCTCCTACGTATATCTCGCGAAGAGACCGTGAGGATAAAATCAGAGAGATTAGAGCCCACACAGAGGTGTACCGACAATCCTTCTTTCCACGAACAATACGAGACTGGAATAGAAGGGAGAACCGATAGAGGTACTGAAGGTACCCTCCGCCACACACCGTCAGGTGGCTTGCGGAGTATGGATGTAGATGTAGATGTAGATGTACTGCCAGTTAGTCAATATCAGCGACCTCAGTAGTCATCAGACATCGTGAGAGAGCAGAATGGGGCGCTCCGTGGAACTCACGGACTTCGAACGTGGTCAGGTGACTGGGTGTCACTTGTGTCGTACGTCTGTACGCGAGATTTCGACACTCCTAAACATCGGTAGGTCAACTGTTTCATATGTGATAGTGAAGTGGAAACGTGAAGGGAGACGTACAGCACAAAAACGTACAGGCCGACCTCGTCTGTTGACTGACAGAGATTGCCGACAGTTGAAGAGGGTCGTAATGTGTAATAGGCAGACATCTATCCAGACCGTCACACAGGAATTCCAAACTACATCAGGATCCACTGCAAGTACTATGAGAGTTAGGCGGGAGCTCAGAAAACGGATTTCATGGTCGAGCGGCTGCTCATAAGCTAGACATCACGCCGGTAAATGCCAAACGACGCCTCGCTCGGTGTAAGGAGCGTAAACATTGGAGGATTTAACTGTGGAGAAACGTTGTGTGGGGTGCCCAATCGCGGTACACAATGTGGCGATCCGATGGTAGGGTGTGGGTACGGCGATGGCCGGTGTACGCCATCTGCCAGCGTGTGTAGTGCGGACAGTAAAACTCGGAGGCGGTGGTGTTATGGTGCGGTCGTGTCTTTCACGGAGGGGGCTTGCACCCCTTGTTTGGCGTGGCACTATCACAGCACAGGCCTACACTGACGTTTTAACCATCGTCTTGCTTCCCACTGTTGAAGAGCAGTTGGGGGATGGCGACTGCATCTTTCAACACGATCGAGCGCCTGTTCATAGTGCACGGCCTGTGGCGGAGTGGTTACGCGACAACAGTGGACTGGCCCGCACAGAGTGCTGACCTGTATCGTATAGAACAGCTTTGTGATGTTTTGGAACGCCGGCTGAGTGCCAGGCCTCACCGACCGGCGTCGACACCTCTCCCCAGTGCAGAAAGGGCTGCCATTCCGCAAGAACTCTTCCGGCACTTGACTGAACGTATCCTTGCGAGAGTGGATGCCGTCATCAAGGCTAAGGGTGGGCCAACACCATACTGAACTCCAGCATTGCCGATGGATGGCGCCACGAACGTCAAAGCAGTTTTCAGCTTGGTGTCCGGATACTTTTGATCTCAGTGTGGTTGGACCACCTGCAAAGTAGTCCCTCAGTTGTCTGCAGACAAACGACTCGACCCTGCATATAGACATTGTACGTCGAAAGCGACGTGGTGCTCCAGAGTACTGGCTGCACTCGAGAGCGCGCCGGCTTTCGGTGAGGCCGCCTACACCGCCGCGAGTCGCCGGGGCCGGTGTTCCCTGCGAGGCGCAACGGCGACCTGATTCCGTATTCGCCTGCGCTGCGCGGCGCGGCCTCGCCGCCGCTGCCGTGTCCTCGGCTCGGCGCTGGGTGGAGGCCCATATTTGACGAGAGGGCATTACTCAACCGGAAGAGAAGAGGGGGGGCTGCGGCCGCAGCCGGAGAGGAGCCGGACGCCGCGCTGCTCATGCCGATGGCTGGACGGCGGAGGGGGGTGGGGGGCGCTCAACCTCCAGCGCAGCTCCGCGCGGCTCTCCAGTCGAACGGGAGCCGCCGTCGGGAGAGGAACTAGTGCGCGGTAGTGCTACTTGGTGGACACACTGTACCGGAAGCTTGGTGGACACACTGTACTGGAAACTTGGTGGACACACTGTACCGAAAACTTGGTGGACACACTGTACCGGAAACTTGGTGGACACACTGTACCGGAAACTCGGTGGACACACTGTACCGAAAACTTGGTGGACACACTGTACCCGATATTTCCTGAATACACTGTGGTGGTACTTTTATAGGCTCTGTTTGCTGTACACACTGTGGTGACTTTCTGCTGTGCACGATGTACCAGCGACTTTTTGTCCACGCTGTACCGACCAGTTAATGTGTTGAACGCAACGACTGGTTTTGAACAGACTGTAGTGATTAGTTGCTGCAGGCAGTGTACAATCCACTTGCTGCGCACACTGTACCAGCTTTGAGGATCGCGGTGAAGCAACTTTGCCCGTGTGTGTCCCAGCTGTACGTCGAGGGTCAGGAGCGGAGACACACACATACACGCCTGACGCAGTCGGCGGATTGCAGCTTTCGGGACGTGCTGTTCTCTTCACGCCGCGAGCTGTCTACCTGCGATAACCTGGCAGGCCGGCGACGCGTCGCAGTTGCCGACCAGGTGCTCGCTACCCGGCGCCTATAAATCCAGGACTCGACTACAGGACCGCAAACGTCGTGAAGTGAAATCGTGAACTTGTGGACCGAGGTGTGCCGCGAAGTGATCGTGCGTGGACAGTGACTGCGTATTTGCACTTTTTTTCCCCCTCTAACCCTGTTTTTCTAGTGCACTTTCCCGTCCCTGTGGTCTGTCTGCTTCTTTAAGATTCTCTTTCAATCCTCCTGTCTCTCTTGTAGTCCAATAGGCGAGGAGGCAGCTCGTGTGGTAAGCCATACGAGTCTGTATTTCGCACCTCGCGGCAGCTACCAATTACCACAGGTCCGCTGGTGTCGTTTTCTCGCGTACTGTCCTTCGACCGGGCACTGTGAAAACTGGAAGTGTAGTCTAAAGACAGGAAAACGCGATCTGGACAAGAGACTAGGGAAGAAAAAAGAATAACTCACGGCCACTACCTGTCGCCGGTAGCGGTCCGTTCGAGAGAGACTAGCTACGTCACTTGCCCTCCCTCCCTCCCTCTCTTTCGTTTACAGCGACTCTCCTCGGTGTGAAGTTTGACGGAGGCCGGCGTTTACAGGAGGCGGTTACGTGAGAGAAACAGCCGACTTCAGGCGTGTCAGTGGTTTTGGGGAGCCCGGATGAAGAGGAAAACGTGAAGTCGGGTCGTTTTTGTCTCCCCCCTTCCGTCTCCCATTGGTAACGAGGTCAACTGCAGGAGGAAAAGAAGTTGCGCGAGGCCGCTCCGACCTTCTGGTTGTGAAGATACCGGCGGTCCGCCAGAGAAGACGCCGTTTGTGGACAGAGCAGTTTGCTGCGCTAGCGAGCAAAGTGACAGCCCACCCAGCCCGTGAGCAGGTTCCGGCGCGGCTCTGCGTTTAAAACCCTCCGCGGCAGAAGATGCCGCTGGCCTTCTGCGAGCGCAACCGCCCCCGCTGCTGCAGTAGGACCCACACCGGACGGGACGTTTCGGAGTGCTGAACGGCGCGCGCCTTCAGGACTGTGAAGATGTCGGTGAGGAAGCAGTCGCTGTTGGTGGACGTGCTCGCTCTCCCCGCCGCCAGGATCATCATCTCGACGGCGCTGCACGAACTGCGCAACGCGCTGCTGCTCTTCAAGTGAGTAGCTCTCCGCCGGGGCGTCTTTTCGCAGGTTTTCCCCAGTCCCTTCTGTACACGCGGCACCACAGCCGGCGCGAATTTCTCGAGCAAAGTCCTTTTCGTGCTAAACCGTTTTATGTTCCAAAAAGCACTTTATTTCGCATGTATTGTTGTTGTTGTGGTCTTCAGTCCTGAGACTGGTTTGATGCAGCTCTCCGTGCTACTCTATCCTGTGCAAGCTTCTCCATCTCCCAGCACCTACCGCAACCTACATTCTTCTGAATCTGCTTACTGTATTCACCTCTTGGGTTTATATGCTGACTAGCTCCGCAGATGACGAAGAGATTGATGAAATGTACATCTCCATACATACTCCGCAATCCACGATACGGTGCGTGGCGGAGGGTACCTCGTACCACAACTAGCATCTTCTCTCCCTGTTCCACTCCCAAACAGAATGAGGGTAAAACGACTGCCTATACGCCTCTGCACGAGCCCTAATCTCTCTTATCTTTGTGGTCTTTCCGCGAAATGTAAGTTGGCGGCAGTAAAATTGTACTGCAGTCAGCCTCAAATGCTGGTTCTGTAAATTTCCTCAGTAGCGATTCACGAAAAGAACGCCTCCTTTCCTCTAGAGACTACCACCAGAGTTCCTGAAGCATTTCCGTGACACTCTCGTGATGATCCAACCTACCAGTAACAAATCTAGCAGCCCGCCTCTGAATTGCTTCTATGTCGTCCCTCAATCCCACCTGATAGGGATCCCAAACGCTCGAGCAGTACTCGAGAATAGGTGGTATTAGTGTTTTATAAGCGGTCTCCTTTACAGATGAACCACATCTTCCCAAAATTCTACCAATGAACCGAAGACGACTATCCGCCTTCCCCACAACTTCATATCGCTCTGCAATGTTATGCCCAAATATTTAATCGACGTGACAGTGTCAAGCGCTACACTACTAATGGAATATTCAAACATTACGGGATTCTTTTTCCTATTCGTCTGCATTAATTTACATCTATCTATATTTAGAGTTAGCTGCCATTCTTTACACCAATCACAAACCCTGTCCAAGTCATCTCGAATCCTCCTACAGTCACTCGACGACGACACCTTCCCGTACACCACAGCATCATCAGCAAACAGCCGCACATTGCTATCCACCCTATCCAAAAGATCGTTTATGTAGACAGAAAACAACAGCGGACCTACCACACTTCCCTGGGGCACTGCAGATGATACCCTCACCTCCGATGAACACTCACCATCGAGGACAACGTACTGGGTTCTATTACTTAACAAGCCTTTGAGCCACTCACATACTTAGGAACCAATCCCATATGCTCGTACCTTAGTTAGGAGTCTGCAGTGGGGCACCGAGTCAAACGCTTTCCGGAAGTCGAGGAATAAGGCATCCGTCTGATACCCTTCATCCATGGCTCGCAAGATATCAAGTGAAAAAAGGGCGAGTTACGTATGATGAGATGAAAGAAATTATTCAGATAGTGAAGGGAGACGAAAATTTAATAGTCATGGGTGACTGGAATTCGATAGTAGGAAAAGGAAGAGAAGGAAACGTAGTAGGTGAATATGGAATGGGGGTAAGGAATGCAAGAGGAAGCCGCCTGGTAGAATTTTGCACAGAGGATAACTTAATCATAGCATAACACTTCGTTCAAGAATCATAAAAGAAGATTGTATACATGGAAGAAGCCTGGAGATATTGATACGTTTCAGATAGGTTATATAATGGTAAGACAGAAATTTAGGGACCAGGTTTTAAATTGTAAAACATTTCCAGGGGCAGATGTGGACTCTGACCACAATCTGTTGGTTATGACCTGTAGATTAAAACTAAAGAAACTTCAAAAAGGTGGGAATTTAAGGAGATGGGACCTGGATAAACTGAAAGAACCAGAGGTTGTACAGAGTTTCAGGGAGAGCATAATGGAACGATTGACAAGAATGGGGGAAAGAAATACAATAGAAGAAGAATGGGATGCTCTGAGAGAATTTCGCATCTAAATACGCAAAACTGCAACTGGTCACTTTTTTTGAATAGTTATTTATTATTCCACGAACCTGTATCCAGATGGTTTTCGGGAAGTTACATCGCTGTTTCGTCCGGAAAACCGTCTGGAGGTGAACCTGGAACGATTCGAAAACCGGTTCGTGGTATAGTAACTATTCAAAAAAAGTGAGTGGTTGCACTTTTATGTATTTACATTCAATCAATAGTCGCGGGTTCTAAAATAAGCGTAATAGCTAAGCTTAAACTGTATTTCATGCTTTCCCTGTCAGCTAATTTCCTCCCTTTGAGAGATTAAAATCTACCTACTGTAAAACAATATCAAAAGTTTGAGCACCTTCAAACACAGAAACAGTAAAGTTATTATATCCAGTATATCCACTGCGGATGACGAACTGCGAGAGTAAATTAAACTGGCGTTTATCTGGTAATGAATATGCAACCAGTCGCTTTTTTACGATTTATTCAACCCCGAACATGTTTTCGAGCCATTGCAAGCTGATCTTCCGATGGAGGTCTACAGAAATATTATCCTGTGTATTAAGTGTGTGCTGTTGCTGGCAGAAATGACGGAAATTTAGCAATCGGCGACGAAACATTTACAAATGCGAAACTTTTTTTATGTTTTAGATACTTACAGGGCGACTGTTTGTATATTTATTACAAGATAAACGCAAGTTGTTATATGAAGACGGTATCTGTTCTTTCGGACGTGAATCGATGTCTTCTGACGTCCGCGCAGACCAAACGCAATGAAAAATACCGAACAAAATGTGGACAGAAAAAGGTGGATAGAGCGTCTGCCATGTAAGCAGGAGGTCCCGGGTTCGAGTCCCTGTCGGGGCACACATTTTCAACTGTCCCCGTTGATCTATATCAACGCCTATCTACAGCTTAGAGTCTTGAATTAGTTATCATGTCGAGTTGTTACGTGTTTGGTATCTGTTAATTCAATGCTCAACGCAACTGATATCTTTATTCGTGGTAAAATCGTACATACAAGGTGTCTACATTATCTGAAGGCATCGAAATATCTGGAAAACAACAGACTGGGGCCGAAAAAATTTCCAATTAAAATCTGTTAGCCTCGCAGTGGGACTTCCAATGATACCAAACTCAACCGCTCACCCCACTCTGTGTGTGTGTGTGTGTGTGTGTGTGTGTGTGTGTGTGTGTGTGTGTGTGTGTGTGTGTGCGTGTGCGTGTGTCAGAACTGCTGTCTGTTTTGTCGGACATGCTAACATTCGAAGCTCATTGCCCGGACATCGGGAATCTATAGCATTAAGACGCGATTTAAAATAAAATAATTTCGAAAGAATCGCGCCGGAAAACAGGAATATTTCTGGACGGTTTTCTGGTACAATTTATCGACGTAGTCGACCGTAGCTGGACTCGGGGCGTAAAAAACAATCTTGTGATTGTTAAACCACTGTTCCTGATCTCGCTAGTCGTACCTCCGTTTCAGTTTTATTTAAATTTCGTATTAATTTAAGAAGAGAAATGTTAATGAACAGATATTGAATCATAATTTTTAACAGAAATAACATTTTAAATTACTCTCTTTGGGTCGTCATGTACATCTACATCGATACTGCCCAAACCACATTCAAGTTCCTGGCAGATGGTTCATCGACCCACCTTCACAATTCTCTGTTATTCCTGTCTTGTCTCTGACTTCCCTTATTTTATTGCGGTGATCGTTTCTCGCTATGTAGGTCGGTGTCAACAAAATATTTTCGCATTCGGAGGAGAAAGTTGCTGATTGGAATTTCGTGAGAAGATTCCTCCGCAACGAAATACCCCTTTGTTTTTATGACGTCCATCCCGAATCCTGTATCGTGTCAGCGACACTCTGTCCGCTATTTCGCGATAGTACGAAACGTGCTGCCCTTATCTGAAGTTTTTCGATGTACTCCGTCAGTCCTATCTGTTAAAGAACGCACACCGAAAAGAGGACGGACAAGCGTAGTGTAGTAGATCTGTTTCATTTCCTAAGTGTCCTACCAATAAATCAGTCTTTGGTTAGCCTTCCCTACAACATTTTCTCTGTGTCCCGTCCGATTTAAGTTGTTCGTAATTTTAATTCCTAGGTATGACTGATCTATCGTGTAACCGAAGTTTAACCGATTCTTTTATCACTCATTTGGATCACCTCACACTTTTCCTTATTTAGGGTCAAGGGCCAATTTTCGCACCATACAGATATCTTTTCTCAATCGTTTTGCAATTTCTTTTGACGTGCTGATGACTTTCCTACTTGATAAACGACAGCGTCGTCGGCAATCAACGTAAGACGGCTGCTCAGATTGTCTCCCAAACCGTTTGTATAGGTAAGGAACAGCTAGGGGCCTGTAACGCTGCCTCGGCGAACGCCAGAAGTCACTTCTGTGTTACCCGATGACTTTCCGTCAGTTACTACGAACTGCGACGTCTCTGACAGGAAATCACCAATCCAACTGAGACGATATTCCATAAGTACGCAGTTTCGCTACAAGCCGCTTGTGTGGTACAGTGTCTAAAGCCTGCCGCAAATCCGGGAATACGAAATCAATCTGAAATCCCTTGTCAATAGCACTCACCACTTTGTGCGAGTAAAGAGCCAGTTGCGTTTCACAAGAACGGCGCCTTCTACATCCGTGTTGACTGTCTGTCAATAGGCCGTTTTCTTCGAGGTAATTCGTAGTGTTGGAAGGCAATACACGTTCCCAGAAGTCTGCTTTTACACTACTACTGGGTGGGACGAATAAAAGTGTCCCGAAGGAGTGGACACGAGACTCAGGGGGCCACAGACACGGGTTACCAGGTAGATGCCGTGTTTCTTGACTTCCGCAAGGCGTTCCATACAGTTCCCCACAGTCGTTTAATGAACAAAGTAAGAGCATATGGACTGTCAGACCAATCGCGTGTTTGAAGAGTTCCTAGATAACAGAACGCAGCATGTCATTCTCAATGGAGACAAGTCTTCCAAAGTAAGAGTGATTTCAGGTGTGCCGCAGGGGAGTGTCGTAGGACCGTTGCTGTTCACAATATACATAAATGACCTTGTGGATGACCTCGGAAGTTCACTGAGGCTTTTTGCGAATGATGCTCTGGTGTATCGAGTGGTTGTAACAGTGGAAAATTGTACTGAAATGCAGGAGGATCTGCAGCGAATTGACGCACGGTGCAGGGAATGGCAATTGAATCTCAATGTAAACAAGTGTAATGTGCTGCGAATATACAGAAAGATAGATCCCTTATCATTTAGCTACAATATAGCAGGTCAGCAACTGGAAGCAGTTAATTCCATAAATTATCTGGGAGTACGCATTAGGAGTGATTTAAAAAATGGAATGACCATATAAAGTTGATCGTCGCCCACTGCTCGAATACTGCTCAGCAATGTGGGATCCGTACCAGATAGGGTTGATAGAAGAGAGAGAAGATCCAATGGAGAGCTTTCGTTGAAGTTTCGAGAACATACCTTCACCGAGGAGTCGAGCAGTATATTTCTCCCTCCTACGCATATCTCGCGAAGAGACCGTGAGGATAAAATCATAGAGATTAGAGCCCACACAGAGGCATACCGACAATCGTTCTTTCCACGAACAATACGAGACTGGAATAGTAGGGAGAGCTGATAGAGGAACTTGCGTAGTATGGATGTAGACGTAGACGTAGATGTAGATACGGTTCCACGTGAATTTGTGGCAACATCAACGGAGAAGGAAAGGAGCTACAGTTACTTCCAACAGGACGGAGCGACTGCCCACACAGCCTGCACAACCTCTGACGTCACGTCCACGGTCCTCACGCCGGACAGGGCTGCGAGCAGAGGTCAGTCCGGGGTCACGGCGGCCCCAGCTGCTCGCCCGAGACGCCGGTCTGCGACTACTTGGCGCGCGCAGCTCTCGAGGCTTGAGGTGTGTCGCAGCAGCCCTCGCAGTCTTCACGAACCGGAGCAGAATATTCCGGACGAGGTCGCAGCAATTGCAGAGCAGTCCAGCTTCGATCCGCGTTCAGTAACTTGCTGACCAGGGCCCAAAACTGCCAAGACGTGGATGGTGGCCGCTTTCAGAGTCTGCTACGGTCAGGTTACCGCTGCGTTTCCTTTCCTCTTCTGTGTTACTTTGTAGCCTGGAGCTCGGCCCTCTCGCCCACTTTTATTTTGCCCACACTGTACTACACTACTGGCCATTAAAATTGCTACACCACGGACGTGACGTGCTACACGCGCTAAATTTAACCGACAGGGAGAAGATGCTGTGATATGCAAATGATTAGCTTTTCAGAGCATTCACACAGGGTTGGCGCCGGTGGCGACACCTACAACGTGCTGACTATAAGGAAAGTTTCCAACCGATTTCTCGTACACAAACAGCAGTTGACCGGCGTTGCCTGGTGAAATGTTGTTGAGATGCCTCGTGTAAGGAGGAGAAATGCGTACCATCACGTTTCAGACTTCGTTAAAGGTCGGATTGTAGCCTATCGCGATTGCGGTTTATCGTATCGCGACATTGCTGCTCGCTTCGGTCGAGATCCAATGACTCTTAGCAGAATATGGAATCGGTGCGTTCAGCAGGGTAATACGGAACGCCGTGCTGGATGCCAACGGCCTCGTATCACTAGCAGTCGAGATGACAGGCATCTTATCCGCACGGCTGTAACGGATCGTGCAGCCACGTCTCGATCCCCGAGTCAACAGATGGGGACGTTTGCAAGACCACAACCATCTGCACGAACAGTTAGACGACGTTTGCAGCAGCACGGAACATCAGCTGAGAGACCGTGGCTGCGGTTACCCTTGACGCTGCATCACAGACAGGAGCGCCTGCGATGGTGTACTGACGACGAACCTGGGTGCACGAATGGCAAAACGTCTTTTTTCCGACGAATCCAGTTTCTGTTTACAGCATCACGATGGTCGCATCCGTGTTTGGCGACATCGCGGTGAACGCACATTGGAAGCGTGTATTCGTCATAGCAATAGTGTCGTATCACACGGCGTGATGGTATGGGGTGCCATTGGTTACACGTCTCGGTCACCTCTTGTTCGCATTGACGGCTCTTTGAACAGTGGACGTTACATTTCAGATGTTTTACGACCCGTGGCTCTACCCTTCATTCGATCCCTGCGAAACCCTACATTTCAGCAGGATAATGCACGACCGCATGTTGCAGGTCCTGTACGGTCCTTTTTGGATACAGAAAATGTTCGACTGCTGCCCTGACCAGCACATTCTCCAGTTCTCTCACTAACTGAAAACGTCTCGTAAATTATTAAAAAAATTAAAGACGATCAGCAGTAAATGTAAAGAGATAATTTCATCTTTAACATGTGAGACATAGTAATTTATTACAGGCTGTGGTCAATATTCCTAGCTGCATAAAGAGACGCCTGCTAGATGAACATGCGTGTGTGTGTTTCTCGCACATAATTCTAGTTACTTGCTTTTGCGCAATGAAAACTTTTGCCTTCATTCACTGTTACACCAGAATATTACGCCATAAGATCTTAGTGAATAAAAAATACAACTTATTGTGTTCCATAGCCTGAAAGTTAGCAATTATTCTCATGCCAAAGGTAGTCTAACATAAATGTTTTAGCAGGTCTAGTATATCGTTTTTCCAGTTTAACTTTTCATCACTATGCAAACCTAGGAACTTGGGATTTTGTACACTGTTTCACATTTCTTTTTGGTACGCTAGGTTCATATAGCAGGTGGGATATTTTTGACAGTATAAACTTAATCTGCTTTTTCTCCTAAGTTTAAGCAAGACCAAATGTTAAAAAAAGAAAAAGAAAAGAAAAAAGAAACAGGCAGTCATCATTGTCAACATCTTGAACAGTTTTCAGCCCAAGGCTGGATATGTTTGAAACATAAGGCTCACCATGTATTCCTTTTTCGCAGCATCTTTCTGTGTTCACTCTGGTTCAGCCCCCCCTCCCTCCCCTTATTTTTCAATACTCCTTCACACCTTTCAGCCATGTATCCTTCGGTTTTCCTCTGAATCATTTCCTTCCCATCACCATTTGGTGTATCTTGAGATTCCTCTTGTTTTCCATTCTCTTTAAGTGCCCATACCATCTTAGCCGTGATTTTTCTATCCTGCTCTGCAAAGGTTGCTCTTTCAGTATTTCCCTTACCCTCTCGTTACTCCTATCGTACTTCTGTGGAACTTCATTCCACATTCCTGTAATCTACTCGCATCTCTTTTCTTCATTACTCACTTTTCTTCATTACTCACTTTTCAGATGCACAGGTCAGTTTTGTGATGTAGTAACTTCGATATATTGCTTCTCTGCTGTTTTGTGAGACATCCTTTTTCCAAACCACACTCCTAGTACTTGGCAGGAATGCTTCTTTTTGGCTGCCTGGCAGGTTCACTGATTTCTTTGTCAGTTTTTCCATTTTCCTCTATCACACTTCTCAAGTACTCGCTGCTTGCCACCGTCTTCAATCGTTCCCCCCCCCCCCTCCCCCCCAATCCTTACTCCACCGACTGGTCTGTCTTTCTTTCTAGTTGTAACACGAATCTCTGATTTGTTTACATTAAATTTCATTCCATACTGCCACACAGTTTCTATCTGTTCTATAATCTCCTCCTGCCTGTTTCCCCTGTTTCATGTGCAACCACCACTGCTTCCATCCTGTCTTGTCCAGCTTTTTCCACCACCTCACTCATCATCTCATCTGAGACCACAGCGAACAGAAGAGATGACAATTCACTGCCCTGTTTCACACCACTTGTGAGCTGGGACCAAACCGTCCTTTCATTTCCCACTCGCAGACAACTCAGACTTCCACAGTACATTCCCTCCGGCCTGCCTGTCGTCTCTTCTTCCGCTCCCCATTTTTCCAGTGCTTTCCAGACATTTGCGCTACGGACGCTATCGACTACCTTTTCTGTATCGAGAAAGGCCGTCGCGAGATCTTCCCCAAATCCACACTGGTGCTGCTGGACTGCAAATATGAGGTCCGCATTTGAGCTACCGTGTCTAAAGCTTTGTTGCTCCTCTCACAGTCTGTTCTCGACCTTCGTCTGGATTCTGCAGTGACATTCACGAAAACATCATTCACTGTCGATGCTTCTTTCGTCACCTTTTGTACACTGCGTGAATCATTTGCAGACAGGACTAATTGTGCCTCGAGATTTGAATAACGCGGCAGACGATTGGCTCTAAGCGAGAGCAGTAGACGGACAGTCGTGGAAACCTCTGAGACTCCCGTTGTAGTAGGTCCCCAGATTATGTTGGGGGTCTCTGTTTGTACGACTGGGACAGCCTAGGGTAACTTCCTGCACTCTGCTTGTTAAGTAAGAGCTAAAGCAGACACGTGCTGAACTATGTACACTACTGGCCATTAAAATTGCTACACCAAGAAGAAATGCAGATGATAAACGGGTATTCATTGCACAAATGTTCGGGAGGGTAATACTAGAACTGACATGTATTTACATTTGCACGCAATTTGGGTGCATAGATCCTGAGAAATCAGTACCCAGAACAACCACTTCTGGCCGTAATAACCGCCTCGATACGCCTGGGCATTGTGTCAAACAGAGCTGGGATGGCGTGTACAGGTACAGCTGCCCGTGCAGCTTCAACGCGATACCACAGTTCATCGAGAGTAGTGACTGGCGTATTGTGACGAGCCAGTTGCTCGGCCACCATTGACCAGACGTTTTCAGTTGGTGAGAGATCTGGAGAATGTGCTGACCAAGGCAGAGTCGAACATTTTCTGTATCCAGAAAGGCCCGTACAGGACCTGCAACGTGCGGTCGTGCATTATCCTGCTGGAGCGTAGGGTTTCGCAGGGATCGAACGGAGGGTAGAGCCACGGGTCGTAACATATCTGGAATGTAACGTCCACTGTTCAATGTGCCCTCAATAGGAACAAGAGGTGACAGAGACGTGTAACCGATGGTACCCCATACCATCACGCCAGTATGGCGATGACGAATACACGCTTCCAGTGTGCGTTCACCGCGATATCGCCAAACACGGATGCGACCATCCTGATGCTGTAAACAGAACCTGGATTCATCCGAAAAAATGACGTTTTGCCATTCGTGCACCCAGGTTCGTCGTCGAGTACACCATCGCAGGCGCTCCTGTCTGTGATGCAGCGTCAAGGGTAACCGCAGCCACGGTGTCAGAGCTGATAGTCCGTGCTGCTGCAAACGTCGTCGAACTGTTGGTGCAGAGGGTTGTCAGCTTGCAAACGTCCCCATCTGTTGACTCAGGGATCGAGACGTGGCTGCACGATCCGTTATAGCCGTGCGGATAAGATGCCTGTCATCTCGACTGCTAGTGATACGAGGCCGTTGGGATCCAGCACGGCGTTCCGTATTACCCTCCTGAACCCAACGATTCCATATTCTGCTAACAGGAATTGGATCTCGACCGACGCGAGCAGCAACGTCGTGATACGATAAACCGCAATCCGACCTTCATCAAAGTCGGAAACGTGATGGTACGCATTTCTCCTCCTTACACGAGGCATCACAACGACGTTTCACCAGGCAACGCCGCTCAACTGCTGTTTGTGTATGAGAAATCGGTTCTATACATTCCTCGTGTCAGCACTTTTTAGGTGTCGCCGCCAGCGCCAACATTGCGTGAATGCTCTGAAAAGCTAATCATTTGCATATCACAGCATCTTCTTCCTGTCGGTTAAATTTCGCGCCTGTAGCACGTCATCTTCATGGTATAGCAATTTTAATGGGCAGTAGTGCATTACATAAAAACTTAGCTGCTCTAAAATAATATTATTGTTGACCCAGGAGTTACAAAGGATTACAACTGGTGGTATTTTATCGTTCGAAGATTTTATGTGCTCAGTGAATACGTAAGTAGGTGTCTTAGTAGAGTTGTTGGTTATGTATCCCGTAAGTACACTTAACTAGACTTTCGGGTCTGATTGTTGATGTTCCGAGATGGTGAGTGATGAATTTTGCTGGTGGGGGTGGTAATCGTAGCAGCGTCGACAATTTCTGACTGTGCCATTAGTTGGTTTACTAGGAGGTCATTAATACGCGTACTTCAAAAATATTGATTCCCTTTTTAGTTATAAAGATGCTTTTGCTATAGGCATTCAGGAACTTGACTCAACCTGATTAACAGGAATTTTCTTTGAATGTGGATTTAGGTTAAATAATGATCATTTGAAAGATGAAAAGAAGCCTATTAGATGTGATTATAAACTTATTTTCAAGTGGAATCGAGAGTGTTCATACTAGCTGTCATCATCTACAAAATGTGTGTTCTGTATGCGACACGTGTGTCTGAATATGCACCGCTCCTCGTATCGATAACTTCAAGATACTGTTTTGTGGTCTCCTGAAGAACTGTTAGTGTTTAAACGTGATACAACTCTTACCTATAACTTATGACTTTTCATAAGTCCAAGTACTGTAATACGTTCTATAAAAAACTGAATTGTTGTTAAACATGTTAATTTATGTCGATTTACTTTCAAGTTGGAAAAATATTTTTGTTATTAATATTTATTCAGAATCTCAATTCAGTAATGAACATTGTTGTTGTTGTTGTTGTTGTTGTTGTTGTTGTTGTGGTCTTCAGTCCAGAGACTGGTTTGATGCAGCTCTCTATGCTACTCTATCCTGTGCAAGCTTCATCATCTCCCAGTACCTACTGCAGCCTACATCCTTCTGAATCTGCTTAGTGTATTCATCTCTTGGTCTCCCTCTACGATTTTTACCCTCCACGCTGCCCTCCAATACTAAATTTGTGATCCCTTGATGCCTCAGGACATGTCCTACCAACCGATCCCTTCTTCTAGTCAAGTTGTGCCACAAACTCCTCTACTCCCCAATTCTATTCAATACCTTCTCATTAGTTATGTGATCTACCCATCTAATCTTCAGCATTCTTCTGTAGCACCACATTTCGAAAGCTTCTATTCTCTTCTTGTCTAAACTATTTATCGTCCGCGTTTCACTTCCATACATGGCTACACTCCATACAAATACTTTCACAAGAGACTTCCTCACCCTTAAATCTATAGTCGATGTTAACAAATTTCTCTTGTTCAGAAACGCTTTCCTTGCCATTGCCAGTCTACATTTTATATCCTCTCTACTTCGACTACCGTCAGTTATTTTGCTCCCCAAATAGCAAAACTCCTTTACTACTTAAAGTGTCTCATTTCCTAAACTAATACCCTCAACATCACCCGACTTAATTCCACTACATTCCATTATCCTCGTTTTGCTTTTGTAGATGTTCATCTTATACCCTCCTTTCAAGACGCTGTCCATTCCGTTCAACTGCACTTCCAAGTCCTTTGCTGTCTCTGACAGAATTACAATGTCATCGGCGAACGTCAAAGTTTTTATTTCTTCTCCATGGATTTTAATTCCTGCTCGGAATTTTTCTTTTGTTTGCTTTATTGCTTGATCAATATACAGGTTGAATAACATCGGGGAGAGACTACAACCCTGTCTCACTCCCTTCCCAACCACTGCTTCTCTTTCGTGGCCCTCGACTCGTATAACTGCCATCTGGTTTTTGTACAAATTGTAAATAGTGTTTCGCTCCCTGTGTTTTACCTCTGCCACCTTCAGAATTTGAAAGAGAGTATTCCAGTCAACATTGTCAAAAGCTTTCTCTAAGTCTACAAAAGCTAGGAACGTAGGTTTGTCTTTCCTTAATCTATTTTCTAAGATGAGTCGTAGGGTCAGTATTGCGTCACGTGCTCCAACATTTCTACGGATTGTTATGGATTTCCAAAGTAAAGAATTGGGGAATGGGATTTAAGGAACGTATACTGATTTTCTGAAATTTTCTGTGGACATAGTTATGTAAAATAATGACAGTTTGTCGGCCGGGGTGGCCGAGCGGTTCTAGGCGCTACAGTCTGGAACCGCGCGACCGCTACCGTCTGAGAAGTTAAGTACCGTAGTGCTCGGAGCCATTTGATCCAATTTTTTTTTTTGAATGTTGACATTTTGAAAGCTAGAAGCGAGCATCTTTGAGCGTAAAAGTGATTATAAACGTGGATTCGAGTGGAGTCGAGAGAGCGCTCCTAGAAGTCGTCTAGAAAATGTTGTGTGATGTAAGTGGCTTGTGTATCGGGATCTTCACGTATCTCGGTATCGATAACTTCGTAACGACATTTCCCTGTCTGCTACGTTACTAGCTGGAGGTCACGGTTCAGGAGTCAGCAGTGGTGGTCGTGTGCTGTGCTGACGGCGCGCTCCGCCTCTCGTGCTGCAGTCCTGGACTGTGCGGCTGGTCCCGGCGGAGGTTCGAGTCCTCCCTGGGGCACGGGTGTGTGTGTGTGTGTGTGTGTGTGTGTGTGTGTGTGTGTGTGTTTGTCCTTAGGATAATTTAGGTTAAGTAGTGTGGGGACTGATGACCTTAGCAGGTAAGTCCCGTAAGGTTTGACACACGCGTCTGGTGTTGCAGGTGGTTCCACGGGCACCTGTCGGGCAAGGAGGCGGAGAAGCTGATCCTGGAGAAGGGCAAGAACGGCAGCTTCCTGGTGCGCGAGTCGCAGAGCAAGCCGGGGGACTACGTGCTCTCCGTGCGCACCGACGACCGAGTCACGCACGTCATGATCCGCTGCCAGGTAGGCGGGAAGAGCTCTCTGTTCAGCATTACATTCTAAACCAAAAAAAGAAGTGGGTTTCCGTCTCTGAATCTGAGCCACTTATGACAGGTTAAATATTGGTCATGGTAAACAGGTGTTCCGAGATAATGAATTTTATAAAGTTTCACTTTATTTCTGTTGTGTAATCTCACTTACCTAAGGCCGGTATTACACTATCAAATTTATTTGTCAAATATCTTTTTCCAATATCTTTGTCAAAGATATTTGATGGTCTAATAGGGAACTTCGTCAAATATCGTCCAATATTTGATCAAATCTCGCTGTAGATTTGATCAAAGAAGTCGCTTGTCTTCTGTTCACTACAATGTGACATGTTACCGCGTGGAGCGCTAGCATCGCTGCAGCGTTCTGTCGTCTGTAGTGTTTTTATAAACATTGCCGGTAAATACAATTGGTGTGTGCCGACAACTACAAAATTAATAGAGATGTATGAAGTTGATGAGGCGCTTTCCAACGTGAGGCACGCTGAATACAAAAATAGATTAAGAAGATTGGAGACCTAACCTAACCTAACTCTCTCCTGTAGCAAGGAATACGAGTGTTACAGTGAGCCTGTCTTCTGCAGATGTAGCAGTTCTTAAGTGAGTATTGTGCTTTGTGATATGAGGATACACTTCACTGAGCACATACAGAAATGTATGATCATCCATTCTTGAGTAATTGATGTACGACTTGACGTCCTTCACTATAAGCTCACGTAACAAGTTTTGTCGAATGCTTTTATCGTGTCGTCGTAAAACCCACGGCTTCGCCCAGCTATGTTTCCTTTTTTGCCCCCATTTCTCTTCCGCATGTGCACACAGTGCAGTTGTGGTTTTTGCAACTCCTGCGGTTAATAACAAGTTGTTGTTATCAGCCATCTTGAACTTTGACGAAAAATATTATGGCAGTGTAATACCCCTTCTAGCACTACATCAAAGATCTTTATCAAATATACACTCCTGGAAATGGAAAAAAGAACACATTGACACCGGTGTGTCAGACCCACCATACTTGCTCCGGACACTGCGAGAGGGCTGTACAAGCAATGATCACACGCACGGCACAGCGGACACACCAGGAACCGCGGTGTTGGCCGTCGAATGGCGCTAGCTGCGCAGCATTTGTGCACCGCCGCCGTCAGTGTCAGCCAGTTTGCCGTGGCATACGGAGCTCCATCGCAGTCTTTAACACTGGTAGCATGCCGCGACAGCGTGGACGTGAACCGTATGTGCAGTTGACGGACTTTGAGCGAGGGCGTATAGTGGGCATGCGGGAGGCCGGGTGGACGTACCGCCGAATTGCTCAACACGTGGGGCGTCAGGTCTCCACAGTACATCGATGTTGTCGCCAGTGGTCGGCGGAAGGTGCACGTGCCCGTGCCCGTCGACCTGGGACCGGACCGCAGCGACGCACGGATGCACGCCAAGACCGTAGGATCCTACGCAGTGCCGTAGGGGACCGCACCGCCACTTCCCAGCAAATTAGGCACACTGTTGCTCCTGGGGTATCGGCGAGGACCATTCGCAACCGTCTCCATGAAGCTGGGCTACGGTCCCGCACACCGTTAGGCCGTCTTCCGCTCACGCCCCAACATCGTGCAGCCCGCCTCCAGTGGTGTCGCGACAGGCGTGAATGGAGGGACGAATGGAGACGTGTCGTCTTCAGCGATGAGAGTCGCTTCTGCCTTGGTGCCAATGATGGTCGTATGCGTGTTTGGCGCCGTGCAGGTGAGCGCCACAATCAGGACTGCATACGACCGAGGCACACAGGGCCAACACCCGGCATCATGGTGTGGGGAGCGATCTCCTGCACTGGCCGTACACCACTGGTGATCGTCGAGGGGACACTGAATAGTGCACGGTACATCCAAACCGTCATCGAACCCATCGTTCTACCATTCCTAGACCGGTAAGGGAACTTGCTGTTCCAACAGGACAATGCACGTCCGCCTGTATCCCGTGCCACCCAACGTGCTCTAGAAGGTGTAAGTCAACTACCCTGGCCAGCAAGATCTCCGGATCTGTCCCCCATTGAGCATGTTTGGGACTGGATGAAGCGTCGTCTCACGCGGTCTGCACGTGCAGCACGAACGCTGGTCCAACTGAGGCGCCAGGTGGAAATGGCATGGCAAGCCGTTCCACAGGACTACATCCAGCATCTCTACGATCGTCTCCATGGGAGAATAGCAGCCTGCATTGCTGCGAAAGGTGGATATACACTGTACTAGTGCCGACATTGTGCATGCTCTGTTGCCTGTGTCTATGTGCCTGTGGTTCTGTCAGTGTGATCATGTGATGTATCTGACCCCAGGAATGTGTCAATAAAGTTTCCCCTTCCTGGGACAATGAATTCACGGTGTTCTTATTTCAATTTCCAGGAGTGTATTTGACGGAATATTTGATCCCATGATTTGATCACATCTTTAATCAAATCTTTGACAATTTGATAGTGTAATACCGGCCTAACGAATAAATTCTGGATATACTGCGTGATGAAAAAGTCAGTATAAATTTGTAAACTGAACAAATCACGGAATAATGTAGATATATATGTACAAATTGACACACATCCTTGGAATGACACGGGGTTTTATTAGAACCAAAAAAAATAAAAAATTACAAAAGTTCAAAAAATGTCCGACAGATGGCGCTTCATCTGATCAGAATACTAATTAGCATAACAAAGTAAGACAAACCAAAGATGATGTTCTTTACAGGAAATGCTCAATATGTCCACCACCATTACTCAACAGTAGCTGTAGACGAGGAATAATGTTGTGAACAGCAGTGTAAAGCATTTCCGGAGTTATGGTGAGGCATTGGCGTCGGATGTTGTCTTTCAGCATCCCTAGAGATGTCGGTCGATCACGATACACTTGTGACTTCAGGCAACCCCAGAGCCAATAATCGCACGGACTGGGGTCTGGGGACCTGGGAGGCTGAGCGTGACGAAAGTGGCGGCTGAGCACACGATCATCACCAAACGACGCGCGCCAGAGATCTTTTACGCGTCTAGCAATACGGGGTGGAGCGCCATCCTGCATAAACGTCGTACGTTCCAACAGGTCTTTATCAGCCAGGCTGGGGATGATGCGATTCTGTAACATATCGGCGTACCTCTCACCCGTCACCATAGCAGATACAAAACCAGAATCACGCATTCCCTCGAAGAAAAAAGGCCCGATAACGGCAGATGTGGTAAATCCAACCCATACCGTCACTTTCTCGTCGTGCAATGGAGTTTCCACGACAGTTCTAGGATTTTCGGTAGCCCAAATCCTGCATTTGCGGGCGCTGACAGACCCTCGGAGCGCGAAATGAGCTTCGTCGGTCCACAACACGTTACTCGACCAGTCGTCATCTTCCGCCATCTTTTGAAACGCCCACACCGCAACTGAATCCCCAGGTAACAGTTGACGATGCCGATGTATTTTGTACGGATAGCATCGGAGGGTACGCCCAAGTGCCAACCGAACAGTAGTGTACGGAATGCCGGTGCGACGTGCGACTGCATGAGCGCTGACTTCCCCGTGCATAGGCGAACCCGCTACAGTCTCCATTTCTTGCTGAACTGTCTCAGCAGCATTACGCCTCGTGCTCGGTAGGCCACTACGACATCCATCGTCTAAACAACCCGTGGCTTCGAATTTCGAAATCATTCTCGCCACAGCTGCATTTGTCAACGGACCTTTACCCGTTCGAATCCCCTTCCTGTGGCGATAGGATCGTAACGCTGAACTTGCACATTCCCTATTCTCATGATACAGCTTCACTAAAAGCGCCTTTTCAGGTAACGTCAACATGCTGCGACTGCTGGTGCATCTGATTCTCTCATTACGGCTCCTTTCATACACGATTGTCATGCGCAGTCACTGACGGTTTGCTGTCCAGCGCCATCTGTCGGACATTTTCTCAACTTTATTTATTTATTTATTTATTTATTGTTCTAACAAAACCCCATGTCATTCCAAGCATGTCTGTCAATTTTTACCTCTCTACCTACATTATTCCGTGGTTTATTAAGTTTTCAAATTTATACTGACTTTTTGATCACCTGGTATGCTACCTTTAAAATGTCAGTTAGTACAGACATTATTAAGTTAACTTTACACATGAAGATCTAAAGCACAAAAAATTTAAAAGTGAGTAAATTGGCCCCAAATTGAGAAAAAATTAACGTGCCCTGGATGGACTCTTCTTTTCCCCTCAAAATATTTGTATTTTCACTCTGTGTTATGGCATCTGTAAGAAAAGAAAATTGATTTTGAACTCACTGATGGGCGCAAAACAACATAAAATTTTCAGAATGAAATTTTCATTCTGCAGCAGAGTGTGTGGCGATACGAAACTTCCTGGGAGATTAAAACTGTGTGCTGGACCGAGGCTCGAACTCGGGACCTTTGTCTTTCAGGGCAAGTGCTCTATCGGCTGAGCTACCCGACCACAACTCACGCCCCGCCCTCACAGCTTTACTTCTTCCAGTAACTTGTCTGTACCTCGTCTGTGCCGATTCGGTTGCACTATCGGTCGGAGCATGGCATTCACGTATCGTACAGCTGTTACGGTGCCTTCCGTGACCACCAGCAGCATACGTCGCCCCCACATAATGCCAACCCAAAATAGCAGGGAACCTCCATCTTGCCGTACTTACTGGAGAGTGTGTGTAAGGCGTTCAGCCTTACTGGGTTGCCTCCAAACGCGTTGCCGAAGATGTCCGGTTGAAGGCATATGCGACACTCTTCGGTGAAGAGAACGTGATGCCAATCCTGAGCGGTCCATTCGGCATGTTTTTGGGCCCATCTGTACCGCGCTGCACGGTGTCTTGGTTGAAAAGATGGACCTCGCCGTGGATGTCGGGAGTGAAGTTGCGCATCACGGAGCCTATTCCGCACAGTTTGAATCGAAACACGACGTCCTGTGGCTGCACGAAAAGTATTATTCAACACGGTGGCATTGCTGTCAGGATTACTCCGAGCCATAATCCGTAGGCAGCGGTTATCCACTGCTGTAGTAGCCCTCGGGCAGCCTGAGCGAGGCATGTCATCCTCAGTTCCTGTCTCTCTGCATCTCCTCCGTGTCCGAACAACATCGTTTTGGTTCACTCTGAGATGCTTAGACACTTCCCTTGTCATGCTGACATGATGAAACTGCAGTATTGACCATCTAGGCGTGTTTGAACTACAGACAACACGAGCCGTGTACTTCCTTCCTGGTGGAATGACTGGGACTGATCGGCTGTCGGACCCCCCTCCGTCTAATAGCCGCTGCTCGTGCACAGTTATTTACATCTTTGTGCCAGTTTAGTGACTGACATCTGTGAAAGGTCAAAGGGACAGTGTCTGTGATACAATATCCACAGTCGACGCCTTTCTTCAGGAGTTCTGCGAACTGGGGTGATGCAAAACTTTTTTTGATGTGTGTAATTGCCTAAGCCCCTCCTGTTAATTGATCTGCGTCTGCATAATCGGTTTTGGCTGACAGGTACAGTTGGTACATAGAATATGCATCATCATATATTAGTCGAATATTAACTACAAAATTTCTAATTTAATGATTGTAGAAAACAGATTATACTGTTCCTTTCCATTAACAAGTGACGAAAATAACATTATTTCTGATTGACATGACACTATTTAGATTTATTTTCATAAATTTATTTTAACTTTAAACAGATTAACTATAAGTGAAAAAAGTTAATTTGTAAAACTGTTCCCATTTTTCACATATTAATCGTATTTCCACTGTTCGAGAATCTCCTACGCTGACAGTCGAAATGCCGATTCTCTCTAGCAACCTACTCGATCCGCCATCTCTCGGCATTCTTCAGTAACCTACCCTATCTGCTGTGTTATATTACACGCAACAGTCCAGTCGGCAGACATGTTGCTGACATAATGTGTGCCCGACGCGTATGCCGCAGGACGACACTTACGACGTGGGCGGAGGCGACCGGTTCGAGTCCCTGTCGGACCTCATCGAGCACTACAAGCGCAACCCCATGGTGGAGACCAGCGGCACCGTCGTCCACCTCAAGCAGCCCTTCAACGCGACGCGCATCAATGCCAGCGGCATCGAGAGCCGAGTCCGCGAGCTGCAGGTATTTGGCCGGTGTGGCCGGGCGCGCCGCAGTAAGTTGTTTACTTGCGCCTCTGTTGTCTCGTCTGAAGGCTGAAGGCTGAAGGCTGGAGTCGAATTCGGTGGAGCCTGAAGGCTGGTTTGATGCAAGTCTCCACACTACTCTGTCCTGAGCGAACCTTTTCCCCTGTGCATAACTACTGTGGCCTAGATCCCCTCGGGTCTGCTTACTGTATTCCTCTCTTCGTCTCCTCCTACAATGTTTACCTCCCTTCCCCCTTACTTCCCCTGCCCGACTGACAAACTTCCGTCCGACACTAAGGTTGTGATCCCTCGATGTCTCAGAAGGTGTTGTATCAACTGATCCTTTCTTATAGTCAGGTCGTACCATAATTTCTCTTCTGCCCAGTTCGGCGTAGTACCTCCTCATTACTTACTTGATCTACTCGTGTAATCTTGAAAATGTTTCTGTAGTATCACATTCCACAAGCTTCCATTCTCTTCTCCTCTCAGCCGTTTATCGTCCACACGTGAGTTTCGTACAGGCCTACATTCTCGACAAATACCTTTAGAGAAAGGTTCGTAGTACTTACATTTGTATTTGAAGAAGATATATTTCCCTGTCTGAGAAGTGCTGTACTTGCTGCCGGCTGTGTCTGCCATCCTCAGCTGTTTTGCAAAACTCGTGAGCTACATTCAGTGTGTCGTTTCCTAATCTAATTCCCTCGGCATCACCCGACTTAATTCCACTACACTGCATTACCACTGTTTTACTTTCACCGATGTTTACCTTTTAGCCTATTTTCGAGATGCCGTCTGTTCTGTTCCACTGCTCTCCCGCGTCCTTTGCCATCTCTGACAGAATTACAGTGTCGTCGCAATCCGTCGAGTTTTTATTTCTTCTCTGTGAACTTTAATTCATTCCCTAGATTTTTCTTCCGTTTGCTTTACTGCTTTGCTCAATGTACAGATCCGACGATGCATTTCACTCCTCTCTCGACAAGTGTTCCCTCTTCCGTCATTCGACTTGTATAACTGCAGTCTAGTTTGTGAACAGACTGTGTATAACATTTTGCTCCCTTTATTTTGTCCTTGCTATCATAAATTAAAAAGAAAAAAAAAATTAGAATCTTCTTTATAATATTTCTGGATACTTGTTCGTAGTGACATTACAAAATATGTAGGAGAAGAGAAAAAAAATTATATGGTGTTATATTACATTAGAACAGAGTGTAACCTGACGACGTCTGTGTAAGAAGTACAGACGGCACAGCATGCGCACAGAGGTGTGAGCGGTTTACTGTACAGTGGCACACAGACTAGCTGACCTCTCGACCCTTCCCGACCTTCCCACAGTGAGCCGGCCGCGGTGGCCGTGCGGTTCTGGCGCTGCAGTCCCGAACCGCGGGACTGCTACGGTCGCAGGTTCGAATCCTGCCTCGGGCACGGGTGTGTGTGATGTGCTTAGGTTAGTTAGGTTTAAGTAGTTCTAAGTTCTAGGGGAGTTATGACCTAAGATGTGGAGTCCCACAGTGCTCAGAGCCATTTGAACCTTCCCACGGTGGTATTCCACCCTCTCACCGAACGTACAAAATATCGTCGTCCGTCCTCACACGTCCCCCGCTCTCGAACCCTGGCCTCGCGGCTCGTATCTCCGGAAAACCTGTCCCGTACGTCCTCTCTGTCCGGGAGTGGGGCTACCTGTGAAACGAGTCACACGATCTGAGAGTTAAGCCGCGATGTCGGTAGTGCGTTCTACACGGGTGCGACACCCGACGAGCCGTCCGTCCGTCCGCTCCGACGGTCGTCGAGAGGGTGCGGCCGAGAAACGGCCTCCATTTCAATGACTGCCCGCACCACCTGGACCCTTCCTGCTGACATCGGCTTTTCTGAACTGCACAGGTGGGAACTCTCGCTGCAGATTATATGGTGGGTACCAATCTGTCCTTTCTTAGTACAGCACAATTCGGTCTACACGACTGACTGTAGACCACCTTGAGTGTGTAGAATACTGTGTGTGGTACAGAAAGCAGCCGAGCACACTCTCGACACCTGCGCTCGTACTCGTTAACGGGCGCCTCCCGGACCCTCTCCGGTAACGTCTCGTACCTCAGAGGGTCTGTACACCCGGACCCCTGACGGTCGACTCGTTTTTCTCGTCCGGATCGACGGTAGTGAGCCCAGTAATATTCAATACTTTCCTTTTTTGACACCTCGTATATATATTCAATGGCAACAGTTCTATATATACTCCCTCTGTGCCACATATAAGGAGCCTTACCAGTGTCAGTTAGCCGTAGCAGCAGTGCTAAAATTTTTGGCTTTTAAATAATTTCTTTTTTTTAAAAAGAGTAACTTTAATTCATCGAGCAATGGAAAATCCAGGATGAAAGGTAACAATGTTGTGAGAAGGAGAGTTACTACCCACCCATATAGCAGAGATGCAGGTTGCAGATAGGCACAATAAAAAAGGCCTTTGTCAACGTCAGACACACACACACACACACACACACACACACACACACACACACACACACACACACACACACACACACAGAGCTGCAGTCTCGGGCAACTGAAACCACACTGTGAGCAGCAGCACCAGTGCATGGGGTATGGGGTAAGGGGGAGGCTTGCTGCAGGTTAGGTGCATGGCGGGACAGAGGTGGGAGGGGAGGGGGGGTTTTGGGAAGTAGTGGAAAAGAAAAGGGGAGAGAAATACCAACATTTATTAGTTGCTGTCCTGATCCATCCAGCCCCTTCCCTGCTCCCATTCGAGCAGTACACAGGTGTCATTCTACCACTACATTCAGTCTTTTTGCCCCCCCCCCCCCCCCCCCCTCCTTTTCCGCTACTTCCCAACCACCCCCCACCCCCCCTCCCACCTCTGTCCCGCCATGCACCTAACCTGCAGCATTTCACTGTCCGCCACCCCCACCATACTGTCCCTCCCCCTGCCTGCTGCGAGCCTCGTACGTGCGGTTTGTGAGGCCTGCCCCGTCCGGTCCGTACGTCACTTTCTCGCCGTTACTGCTGGACGTCGGTCATATTACGGAGTGCCACCGTCGCTAGTCTTAAAGTATGTTACAGAGTGCAGTATCATTGAATTACAGTGCTCCATTTGCTTCAATAGATTAAAAACGGTAGGATGTGACATCATATAAGGACGAAACTAAAGTGTGACAGTTTGTTCATAGTCTACAGTAAAAATCAAAAGTAGCTAATCTGCTGCCAGTGTATACATAACATGTCTCTGTCTACTTGTAGGCTTCAAAAACAAAAAAATTAATACGAAAAATACGGTTCTTAAACCTCAGTTTCACACTTTAGATCCTCAACTAAAAGACGATTTGTGGGCGGAGTTTCAGAATATTATAATCGAAAGGGGAACACTGTTAGTGAAAAGCGGCGGACTGGGCAGACAGTTTTCTTTCATTTGTCTATTTAATTTAACATTTTGATACTGTGCATCTCAAAACTGAGAGGGTGAACCTTTTTTCATTTATATGTTTGTTGCACAAAGTAATAGGAATCAAAAACAGAAACAAAATCAATTTTTTCATAAACCAGTTACTTTGAGTGCTTTTAAGAGCCGGTCCGAATTGGCACCGGAAAAAAACCGCGATAACCGCCACCCGTACGCCGAGGTCCGCTCGGAGGCCGACGTCGCGGAGACACTGAGGGTGCGGCGTGTGTTGCAGAAGGAGAACGGGCAGTCGACGGGCAAGGCGGGCTTCTGGGAGGAGTTCGAGTCGCTGCAGCAGCAGGAGTGCAAGCACCTCTTCTCCCGCAAGGAGGGCCAGAAGCCCGAGAACCGCAACAAGAACCGCTACAAGAACATCCTGCCCTGTGAGTAGCCCCCGTGCGTTCCGGCACTACTTGTTAGTCGACTTTCACAAGAACGTGTTCACTTAGCACGTAATTTCATTTGGAAAACTAACACAAAATGTGTCACCGAGGGTCAGCATTTCACGTGCTGTTTAGACCAAAATAATGTTAATAGTAAGACTACATTTGTGTGTGGCTTTCAATTTTTTTTCTTCAAGTGTACATTTTTAACAAATTTCTGTTGCATGTTATAAACTGTTCCAATTTCGAGACCCAATTTTACGGACGAACTGGTGCAACCGATGCTGTATTAAGAGTTCGACAGCCACACGTTGAATTACTGTATGAGCCTGTAATGTACTGAATTGTTAGTCTGCAGCTGCTGTTGTACGACGTGTGATCTAAAAGTAATAGCAATATTTCAATTTCGTGGGACTTATATATGCAGTTTTCAAACTTTTTTTATCTTGTTGGTACACATGTACCTGGTGTATGTATGCATTTTCAGCTGTTTTAAATATTTACTTTATTGTGGGCAGTGGAAAAGGTTACGCACGTTTTTGAATACCCAGCAAACCTTGTCTTTCGAAAAATGCGGATCGAAAGATTTGCGTAAAGTTCCGTGTGAAAAATGGAATAAAGTGAAGCACTGCATTCGGAATGTCGACTGTGGCTTTCGGCGAATCTCGTACGAGTGTGGCAAGAGTTTACGAGTGGCACAAACATTTGAGAGAGGATCGAGAAGACGTTCGAGACGGGAACCGCCCCGGACGCCCTAGCGTATCAGTTACAGATGACAGTGTGGAAGAAGTACAAAAATGGTCCCGGAAAATCGCTGTCGGAGAGGTTAGTGATGGTGCCGGAGCATCCTCTCGACTCGTACCGAGCAGTTTTTTTCGCCTGTTTTGGGCACGAGGAAAGTTTGTTTCAGGATCATTGAATGAATCGGACGTCACTCAGGAATTGTGCAATGGAGTCTTATGACAGTTCAGAACTTCTGAAGGGGTGATAACAGGTGATGAAACGAGGGTGTATCGGTACGATGTCGAAACTGAGGTCCAGTCGCCCCAGTGTGAACTGCCTGAAGAGCCGAGACTGAAAAAGTTTCGACAAGTTCGATCGTGTGTGAAGGTTATTCTCACTGTTTTCTTCTATTACAATGGGACGGTGCATGACACGTTCCTACCTTATGGTCATACGATCAATAACGAATACTGCATGCAAGTTGTGTGCTGCTTGTGTGAAGCTAGCCAAAGAAAACGACCAGAACTGTGGCAAAACCACTCGTGGGAATTATATTGCACTAATGGTCCCACTTAAACCTCAATGCTTCATCATGATTTTTTTTTTTTTTTTTTTGATAGAAAACAAAGCTATTATATTGCGTCAACCACCATATTGGCCAGATATGGCCCCCTGCAAATTCTTTCTATTTCCGAGGCTGAAGGGAACCCTGAATGGATGTCATTTTCCCACCACTGATTTGGGGAAGGGAAACAAAACTGGATCCCAGAAGGAACTGAACACCATAATGAAAAGAGAGTTCCAGAAGTCCTTTCAAGATTAAAAAAATTGCTGGCACATGTTATTATATCTGAGCGTGATTACTCTAAAGAGGACAAAGTTGATGATGCAGAAATAAAGATTCTGTAGGAAAAATAAAAATTCCTTTTACTTTTTGATCACACCTCGTATATATGAAGACATAACAAACTAGTATTACAAGTCTATTAGTAAGTCATTTATTTTAGCTATCTTATAGTGACCAACATCTACAACTAACTAAATATACAGGGTGGTCCATTGATCGTGACGGGCCAAATATCTCACGAAATAAGCGTCAAACGAAAAAACTACAAAGAACGAAACTTGTCTAGCTTCAAGGGGAAACCAGGTGGCGCTATGGTTGGCCCACTAGATGGCGCTGCCATAGGTCAAATGGATATCAGCCGTGTTTTTTTAAATAGGAAACCCCATTTTTTTATTACATATTCCTGTAGTACGTAAAGAAATATGAATGTTTTAGTTGGACCACTTTTTCCGCTTTGTGATAGAAGACGCTCTGATTGTTGCCGGCATCATATTTAAAGTACCAGGGAAGCAGGTTGCTAGCCTCACTTGCCCCGAGTCCCATTGGGTTTTACCCCTAACGGCTGAGGGACTAACCGGTGGATTTGGTAGTCTTTGCCGTATGAGCACAAAGGTGACCACAACTCACAATATGTCCGAGATGCCCAGCCTTATTCAAAAGTAACTGGTATCCCGACTGTCGGGACCACTTACTTGGCCACTCGTACGTTGCCCGTGGTTCATGAACTAGGACATGACTACAGGAACCCACACCATATAACAACAGATCAGGAATTCAGGAAGGCTGTGAGGGACACACGTGCATTCAGGGGATTCTTTGATGTCACTGATCATTATTTAATCTGCAGTGAAATTGGGATTGTGAGGCCGAAAGTGCAGGAGGTCAGGTCCATATGTAGGAGGATAAGAGTGGAGAAACTTCAGGATAAGGAAATCGGGCACAAGTACATAACAGCGATCTCAGAAAGGTACCAGTTAGTTGAATGTAGTCAATTACAGTCATTGGAAAAGGAATGGACAAGGTACAGGGACACAGTACTAGAAGTGGCTAAAGAATGTCTTGGAACAGTAGTGTGTAAAAGTAGGATGAAGCAAACAGCTTGGTGGAATGATACAGTCAAGGCAGCCTGTAAAAGGAAAAAGAAGGCGTATCAAAAATGGCTACATACCAGAACCCAGGTAGACAGAGAAAGTTATGTTGAAGTAAGAAACAAAGCCAAACGGATAATTGCAGCATCCAAGAAGAAATCGTGGGAAGACTTTGGAAACAGGTTGGAGACTATGGGTCAAGCGGCTGGAAAACCATTCTGGAGTGTAATTAGCAGTCTTCGAAAGGGAGGTAAGAAGGAAATGACAAGTATTTTGGACGGGTCAGGAAAACTGCTGGTGAATCCTGTGGATGCCTTGGGCAGATGGAGGGAATATTTTGAAGAGTTGCTCAATGTAGGTGAAAATACGATCAGTAATGTCTCAGATTTCGAGGTAGAATGGGATAGGAATGATGATGATGGAAATAGGATCACATTTGAGGAAGTGGAAAAAATGGTCAATAGATTGCAGTGCTATAAAGCGGCTGGGGTGGATGAAATTAAGTCGGAACTCATCAAATACAGTGGAATGTCAGGTCTTAAATGGCTACACAGGATAATTGAAATGGCCTGGGAGTCGGGACAGGTTCCATCGGACTGGACAACAGCAGTAATCACACCAATCTTTAAACATGGAAACAGAAAAGATTGTAACAACTACAGAGGTATCTCTTTAATCAGCGTTGTGGGTAAAATCTTCTCAGGTATTGTTGAAAGGAAAGTGCGAGTATTAGTTGAGGACCAATTGGATGAAAATCAGTGTGGGTTTAGGCCTCTTAGAGGGTGTCAGGACCAGATCTTTAGCTTACGGCAAATAATGGAGAAGTGTTACGAGTGGAACAGGGAATTGTATCTATGCTTTATAGATCTAGAAAAGACATATGACCAGGTTCCTAGGAGGAAGTTATTGTCTGTTCTACAAGATTATGGAATAGGAGGCAAACTTTTGCAAGCAATTAAAGGTCTTTACATGGATAGTCAGGCAGCAGTTAGAGTTGACGGTAAATTGAGTTCACGGTTCAGAGTAGTTTCAGGGGTAAGACAAGGCTGCAACCTGTCTCCACTGTTGTTCATATTATTTATGGATCATATGTTGAAAACAATAGACTGGCTGGGTGAGATTAAGATACGTGAACACAAAATAAGCAGTCTTGCATATGCGGATGACTTAGTTGTGATGGCAGAATCGATTGAAAGTTTGCAAAGTAATATTTCAGAGCTAGATCAGAAATGTAAGGACTATGGTATGAAGATTAGCATCTCCAAAACGAAAGTAATGTCAGTGGGAAAGAAATATAAACGGATTGAGTGCCAAATAGGAGGAACAAAGTTAGAACAGGTGGACGGTTTCAAGTACTTAGGATGCATATTCTCACAGGATGGCAACATAGTGAAAGAACTGGAAGCGAGGTGTAGCAAAGCTAGTGCAGTGAGCGCTCAGCTACGATCTACTCTCTTCTGCAAGAAGGAAGTCAGTACCGAGACTAAGTTGTCTGTGCACCGTTCAATCTTACGACCAACTTTGTTGTATGGGAGCGAAAGCTGGGTGGATTCAGGTTAACTTATCAACAAGGTTGAGGTTACGGATATGAAAGTAGCTTGGATGATTGCAGGTACTAGTAGATGGGAACAATGGCAGGAGGGTGTCCACAATGAGGAAATCAAAGAAAAACTGGGAATGAACTCTATAGATGTAGCAGTCAGGGCGAACAGGTTTAGATGGTGGGGTCATGTTACACGCATGGGATAAGCAAGGTTACCCAAGAGACTCGTGGATTCAGCAGTAGAGGGTAGGAGGAGTCGGGGCAGACCGAGGAGAAGGTACCTGGATTCGGTTAAGAATGATGTTGAAGTAATAGGTTTAACATCAGAAGAGGCACCAATGTTAGCACTGAATAGGGGATCATGGAGGAACTGTATAAGGGGGGGCTATGCTCCAGACTGAATGCTGAAAGGCATAATCAGTCTTAGATGATGATGATGATGATGATGATGATGATGCTATAATAGTCACAAACATGTGGTTCACAATTTTAGACGAACAGTTGGTAACAGGTAGGTTTCTTAAATTAAAATATGGAACATAGGTATGTTTGAACATTTTATTTCGATTGTTCTGATGTGATACAGGTACCTTTGTGAAGTTACCATTTCTGAGAATGCATGCTGTTACAGTGTGATTACCTGTAAATACCACATAAATGCAATAAATGCTCAAAATGATTTCCGTCAACCTCGATGCATTTGGCAATACGTGTAACGACATTCCTCTCAACAGCGAGTAGTTCGCCTGCCGTAATGTTCGCACACGCATTGACAATGCGCTGACGCATGTTGTCAGGCGTTGTCGGTGGATCACGATAGCAAATATCCTTCAACTGTCCTCACATAAATAAATCCGGGGACGTCAGATCCGGTGAACGTGCGGGCCACGGTATGGTGCTTCGACGACCAATCCACCTGTCACGAAATATGCTATTCAATAGCGCTTCAACCGCATGCGAGCTATGTGCCGGACATCCATCATGTTGGAAGTGCATTGTTATTCTGTCATGCAGTGAAACATCTTGTAGTAACATCGGTACAACATTACGTTGGAAATCAGCATACATTGCACGATTTAGATTGCCATCGATAAAATGGGGGCCAATTATCCTTCCTCCCATAATGGCGCACCATACATTAACCCACCAAGGTCGCTGGTGTTCCACTTGTCGCAGCCGTTGTGGATTTTCCGTTGCCCAATAGTGCATATTAGGACGGTTTACATTACCGCTGTTGGTGAATGACGCTTCGTCGCTAAATAGAATGCGTGCAAAAAAATCTGTCATCGTTCCGTAATTTCTCTTGTGCCCAGTGGCAGAACTGTACATGACGTTCAAAGCCGTCACCATGCAATTCCCGGTGGATAGAAATATGGTACGGGTGCAATTGATGTTGATGTAGCATTCTCAACACCTACGTTTTTGAGATTCCCGATTCTCGCGCAATTTGTCTGCTACTGATGTGCGGATTAGCTGCGACAGCAGCTGAAACACCTACTTGGGCATCACCATTTGTTGCAGGTCGTGGTTGACGTTTCACATGTGACTGAACACTTCCTGTTTCCTTAAATAACGTTCACTATCTGACGAACGGTCCGGACACTAGGATGATGTCGTCCAGGATACCGAGCAGCATACATAGCACACGCCTGTTGGGCATTTTGATCACAATAGCCATACATCAACACGATATAGACATTTACTGCAATTGGTAAACGGTCCATTTTAACACGGGTAATGTATCACGAAGCAAATACCATCCGCACTGGTGGAATGTTACACGATACCACGTACTTATACGATTGTGACTATTACAGCGTCATTTATCACAAAGTGAAAAGAGTGATCCAACTAAAACATTCATATTTCTGTACGTACTACAGGAATATGTAATAAAAATGGGGTTTCCTATTTTAAAAAATGCAGTTCATATCCGTTTGACCTATGGCAGCGCCATCTAGCGGGCCAACTATAGTGCCTTCTGGTTTCCCCCTTCACACTAGACGAGTTTCGTTCTTTGTAGTTTTTTCATTTGATGCTTATTTCGCGAGGTATTTGGCCCGGTCCTGATCAATGGACCACCCTGTATATATTAATAAGAGGCAAAATGTTCTTGTATCTTGTGTTATGAGTTTCATTCTAGCCTTAACCAGTTTATTAGAATATGTTCTTTGTGATAAAGAAACAAAGCATAAACTGAAATGATGCAGTGTATTCCACAACTGTTGTAACACAGAGTATGGGCTGCCTGAGGTTCATGTTACCACAGAACGGACAATATTGTAAAATTATTTCAGTTTCAGTATAGTGGTAACACCTGCTTTACTTTTCATTACATTAATACTTGTTCCATAGATCATGAATAGTCACAAAGAACTGATGGAGGGTTCAGTTGGAGTAAATGAAGTAGTCTAATGAGTGTCTTTCTCCTCCCGGCAGTTGACCACACGCGGGTGAAGCTGAGGGACGTCGATCCGAGTGTCCCCGGCTCCGAGTACATCAACGCCAACTACATTCGGGTAAGACGGCAGCCCGGCCGCCTGCTGTGGAGCTTCCCATCAGGGTTTTGTGGAAGGAATACGAACTGAAGGCACACAAACCACACAGAGCCTCTTGGTTGCTCCACCAATCTTCCTTAATTTTCAATTATTTTCAATTCTCTGTATTTGCATCTTTTTCCCAAAATGTTTCTTATGATGTACCCTTTATCTTCCTCATTATTTATTCATTCTCTCTCTCTCCTCTCTCTCTCTCTCTCTCTCTCTCTCTCTCTCTCTCTCTCTCTCTCACACACACACACACACACACACACACACACACACACACACACACACACACACACACACATATATTTCCTCACCTCACCCTCTTGCTCTTGTTTATTTCTGTTCTCTCCCTGCCTCATTACTTCTTTCATTTCGCTTTTCTCTGTCACACTCCTTCCCTGCTTCTATGCCTCCACTGACTTTCCTTTCTGTCTTATGCTATTCTCTCATTGCTACCACACTTGATTACGCACTTTTGTTCTCGTCAGTCTATTGAGTCGTATGATTGTACCTTTCACCTCTTCTTTTCATACGTAAATCTGTTTGTTTCAGCATTGCACTTAATCCACAGGCTTACCATATGCGATATGGATCCACGTGCAAAAATAAAAATCCAGGCTCCTTAGAATAAAATATATAATGTGGCAGTAACTAAGATAATTTTAATTACTGTGGGTGAAATAGAAATTGAATGCAATGTGTTGTATAATTGCATAAGCAAAGGGATTATTGATCACTATTTTCAAAGTATTAAACAAAATTATTGGTATTGGTGTATGTTATTAAAATTAAATACATTATAGTGATTGAGGCTCAGTATCAATAGTATCAATAAGCATAGGCATCTGTTGCTCGATGTACTTATAAAAACTCATTGTACTCACTTTGATCTCCAGTGAAACTAACAGTGCGGTGTGCTTTCTTCAATGCAAAACTGTTGACTGTTTCACTGACATCAGCCGATCTAGCCCTTCCACTTTCGATACTGAGGAGGCAGAGATCACAAAGTCTGTCTGTGTCACAGAATTCCGCAGGTAGTTGTTTATTAGGCTTGAGCTTTGAAAATGAGCCTCACTTAGAAGAAACAGTAGCAGGAAGAGTTAGACAGGTAAAATACTGTGCATAAACTTGGAATGCTAGAAGACAATATTGAATTCTCTATTATTAATAATTGTGCTAAGTCAACTATAGACGTTAATGAGGGTTTTTTAACCTGGTCTGGGAATTCATTGGGTTAATCCTCCTCATACTAATTTTAAAGAATTACTACTGCATTGTGAATCTCCTCATCAGAAACAGAATTTAGAAATTCTGGGAAAGTAATTTTTAAGAAATGCTTTACATTATGCATACACTCAAATCTGCTTTTTAACTGGGATACAATAATGTTCAAACTGCCATTAAGAGCTGTGGCTGATCCACTAGCCACTTGTCCTGACACAATTCACCAAAATTCTTTTTGCGTATCAGATTCTTTTACTTTCAAGCTGCGGTGAAATGCCACGACCCGTCCGGGTTCGAGTACTCGCCACAGCACAAATTGTAATTCGTTACTCGAGCTTCTATCCTTATCGAAGGTAAAGTCGAGACTCGTACATCTCCGGGAAATTTTATTCCGTCAGACGAATTGATCACCTACACCTGAGATACGGGCACGATTTCCCCATTAAGTACAAAACTGGAGTGCTATTCCAGTGTCGGAGAGTTTCGGCAGTACTGACGGGGGACGGGCTGAAGGCGTGAAGTGAAGTTTGTGTGAGGGAGGGTACCGGACTGGGACAGTCCGTGCGGGTGTGGTAGCCACACCGTTACGGATTTTCTGCTATTTCAGAATAAACGAGCTACTGTTAGCATTTATAATTGCTTCCCGAAATACTTAAAGGACATCTCTTTCCTGTCGTGACCGTACGGTACGTCCGTCCGGTCAAAAAGTGTGCACGTGTGGGTGTGCAGACGCGATTTACTCGGTCGGAGAGTTCCAGTCGCTGCAGCCCGGCGAACCTGTTGCAGCCGGACGACGAGGCGGGCGACTCGGCGTGCGGGCGGTGCTACATCGCGACGCAGGGCTGCCTGCCGGCCACGACCGGCGACTTCTGGGAGATGGTGTGGCAGGAGAACACGCGCGTCATCGTCATGACGACCAAGGAGGTGGAGCGCGGCAAGGTGCGCACCGCCCGGCCACTCGCTGTGGCGACTCTGACCCGAACAAAATATTGCCGATTTAAATAACAAATTGTGTGTGATCCCGTCCATCCCTCACCGATTCCTGTCTCCCTTTCCCTCTTCTCTCTCTCTCTCTCTCTCTCTCTCTCTCTCTCTCTCTCTCTCTCTCTCTCTCTCTCTCTCTCTCTCTCTGTGTGTGTGTGTGTGTGTGTGTGTGTGTGTGTGTGTGTGTGTGTGTGTTTTATCAGTCGTGTGACTGGTTTGATGCGGCCCACCACAAATTCCTCTACTGTGCCGACCTCTTCATCTCAGAGTAGCACCTGCAACCTACGTCCTCGATTTGTTTGCTGCGTGTATTCCAATCTCTTTCTTCCCCTACAGTTATTACCCTCTACAGCTCCCAGCAGTACCGTGGAAGTCAGTCCCAGACACCCTGACACGTGTCCTATCGTCTTGTCTCTTCTCCTTCTCGGTTCCTTCCACACATTCCTCTCCTTCTCAGGTCAGCGGAGAACCTCTTGTCCGTTTAATTTAGAAAATCCTTCTGTATCGTCACACCTGACACACTTAAATTCTCTTCTTTTCTCGTTTTCCCACAATCCGTCATTCACTTCGTCACAGTGCTCTGCTCTACACGCACAATCTCAGAAATTTCTTTCTCGAATTGAGGCTGACGATTGGTACCAGTAGACTTCTTTTGTTGAGGAACACAGTCTCTGGCTGTGCTGTCCTGCTTTTTAAGTACTCTTTGCTTCGTACATCGTGTTATTTTTATTCCGAAGTACAAGAATAACTTCACTTCGTCTTTTTTGTGATCCCCAATTTTGACGTTATGTTTTTCACCATCCCATTTCTGGTGCACCTCATTAATTTCTTCTTCCTATTGTTTACCCTCAGTCCATAGTGTGTGGACATTAGACTGTTCATTTCATTTATTATGTGTCGACATAATACTATTATTAGATCGGTGCATAAGTTTGTAGTGTTTTTGTTTTGCATGTTGGCATTCCAGTTACTACGGATTTGCTTGTCGATTGTGGGTTGTTGTTTTTTTTTTAAGTTCACAGGTGCTGTTTGAGCTTACATATTGTCACTATGTGATTTGGAGATACTCAGTGGAGCTGTGGATTCTAGAAAATGGAGTGCCGAGTCCACAAATCGAACCGTTTTTGACATATTGTTTTGTTCGAGTTCAGTAGAGGGGTAATGGCAGCGGAGGCAGCCAGAAACGTACGCACCGTGTGCGGGGATGGCGCCATCGGACAGAGCACGGCAAGAAAATGGTTTTCCGGTTTTAAAGAGGACTTCTTTGACATTAGTGACTCTCTGCACCGAGGAAGACCTTCGGGGTTTGACGAGTATCGTTTGAACGCATTAATTGGGAGTGCTCTACGTCAGTGTACTGGAGAACAGAGAAATGTGACGAACTGTGACCGTTCCACATGGTGCGACATTTGCACACAGTGGCAAAGATTCGAAAATTGAGGAGTGTGTGGGTACCACGTGTTCTTGAGCTAAAATCACAAAAATTTGCTAGTCATTGTGTGTGTGTGTGTGTGTGTGTGTGTGTGTGTGTGTGTGTCATTGTGTGTGTGTGTGTGTGTGTGTGTGTGTGTGTGTACTTGCTCATCATCAGTTGTCTTGTGAACACCTCCAATCATTCCTGTCCTGTATTGTTTATGGAGATGAGAAATGGTGTCCTTGTGCTAACATACGGCTGAGGCCCGACAAGATGGCAACTCCACGTACAGAGACCTGTGCACGTCCACGAGCAATAGTGTTGTACATCTGGTGGAACATCAGCCATGTGGTGTACTAAGAATTGCTTCCCTGAGGTATAACTGTCACCTGAAGGAAAACGTGCTCCGAACGTGGCTCGACGAATTCTTCACCTCGAACACACACGGTTTATAGTTTTGGAATTTGAAGTGTTGGCCGACTGTTGTAAGTAGTGCAGGAAAATATACGGGGTGTCCATAAAGCCTTTTACAACTTCAAACTTTTATTACAATGGCAGTTGTTGAAATATTTTAACAACATTTCTTTTATTGTCATCAGTGTTTATAAAAGTTTTTTTGATAGTGTGTAATAGACCTCTATATGGGCGCCTTTAGTTGCACGAAGCACATCGAGACGGTTCTAGATTTCTTGCCATTTTCATTGTAGCGTACTGTCGTCACGGGTGGCAGTGGCATTACGAATCCTTTGCTCCGAGTCGGCAATGTCCCGTATCTGTGTCGGATACACGGTATCTTTTACACGCCCCCGTAAAAAAAGTCCGAGGAAGTGATATCTGGCAAACACGGTGGCCGAGGAATTGGCCAATCCCTCCCGATCCGTGTGCCCGGAAATGTTTCGTCGAGTCCCCGACGTGGTGGTGCACCGTCTTGCTGGAAAATGGTAGTCGGTTGTGAGTCAGTCAGTTGTGGTGCTACGTATTCGGTCAGAAGGTCGAGATAAATGTATGCAGTGATTGTGGACTCGTTGAAGAAAAATGGACCAGTTATTCGGTTGCACACGATTCCACACCACACATTCACTTTTGGACTATCCCGGTGAAGCTCCCTAGTCACACGGGGGTGTTCAGATCCCCAGATTCTCACACTGTGTCTGTTCAGTGTCCCAGAAACGTGAAAAGTTGCCTCGTCACCGAAACAGACTCACTCGAGGAACGCTTCGTCCTCCGACGTGCGTCCCAGCGTGTCAAGTGCAAACTCTGTCCGTTTTGGCTCATGATTTGACTCTAGTGTCTGTGACTGTTGCACTTCAGAAGCTTACAACCGTAAGTTCTTGTGGAGGACCCTATGCACAGTTGAACGTGGTAGTTGCAACTGTCTGGCAGCACTGCGGACGGACTTCGTAGCTGAACACGTGGAGACGTTTAAAACGCAATCAATATTTTACTCTGATGTTCTCGGTCGCCCGCTCCACCCTTTATCCGAAACTGTCCATCTCCATAAAATTTTTTTGCCGTGCACAGATTTAAGGGCACGACAGTGGATCTCTTCCGTACTTCCTTCTGAAGTTTCGCCGAGTCTGAACGTATGATTTTGTCTCTCTAAACTGGGACACATATTGTGCCTTCTCTCGAGGAGTTCCCATTTTATAGAGGTTCAGTTCCTTCCATCGACACAGTATGTATAATAACTTTAGTTTCTATAAAAACTTTAGTAAACAGTGATTACAGTAAAAGAAATTTTGTTAAAATATTTCAACAACTGCCGTTGTAATAAAATTTTGAAGTTGTAAAGGGACGTTATGGACAGACTGTATTATTGACGAGTGAGGTCTCTTTTATGTGTATCTGTTGTGTTTATTAAACTTACGGAAAGACGCTACGAACTTATCTACTGACCTAACACTTTTTGAATGGGGCAGGAAAAGTAACATTTAAATTATTCTCGTGCCAGTTTTGTACACTCTGTATGTTGCTCAGATATGGAAGATTTCACTGCATAAGATTTCACCGTATCTGCACGTGTCCACAGAACAAGTGCGTCCGCTACTGGCCAGAGGAGGGGCAGAGCAAGGACTTTGGGCGCGTGCGCGTCCGCAACCTGTCGGAGTCGTCGACGGCCGACTACACGCTGCGCGAGTTCGCGGTGTCGCGCCTGCCCCCGCAGCCCCAGCCGGCGCCCCCGCAGGCTCCGGATGGCGGCGGGGGCGGCGACGGCAGCGACTCCGGCTCGTCTGGTGGGGGCGGGGGCGGCGGTCAGCGCCTGCAGCAGAGTCAGCACGTGGTGGCCGTCGGCGACGAGCGTAAAGTGTACCACTACCACTTCCAGGTACGTGCTTGTGTGTGTCTGGTCTCTAATGTAAATGTACTGTCCCGTCATCTAATTACTGAATTTTAAATATTGCGAAAAATTTAATTTGGAGCCAGATTTTTCTTATCTCTCTCTCTCTCTCTCTCTCTCTCTCTCTCTCTCTCTCTCTCTCCCTCCCCCCCCCCCCCCCCCCCCCCCCTTCTTCTTCTTCTTTAGTGTGGGGTCGAGGAGAATGTGCATGTTGAATAAGCAGGCCCATTCTCCTTAACTCAAAGGAATTAAATGACTCAGAATTTCACAAATTTTTGACTTATTCATTCAAAGTGCTGCCAGATATTTTCCCTTTTTATAATAGAAGATGTCCCATGGAGAAAAAAAAAAAAAAAAAACAGGAGTGTCATAAAAATTAAGCAAACTAAAAATAAAGACTATGGAGACACAAAATGCTCTACTGCGATTTGCACTATTGAGGTGAGAAGAGGATGGCCTCCGATGTTAGCAGATGACGTCACCGTCTTCCTCTTCCTCACCCCCCCTCCCGAATTCTGTCCCTCAACTTTCTGCCTCAGAAACCTCACAGTTGACGTCTCTTTCCATTTTACTGACTGCCTTGAGAGTGCTCATAACCTCGCTCCGTCACCGATCGCCTACGCACGTGACGACGATTGTGTGAGCGTAGTAGGAACGGAAAATTAAGCAGATCATTTCCAAAACGATAATTGATTAGGAGCAGAAGTGTATGAGCTTCTTCTACAAATAACTGACTCCAACTGCTGCTTGCACAAAATGTGAAGGATTATTATAAAGTTGTGCAAACCACATACAACAAAGACCACAAAAAGCACCACAAAATTTTTGAGTAATCCGTACAGGGTGGTGATTTCATGGAAAACGTGGAATTCTCGGGAAATTATGTTATACCTGAAAAAATCTGGGGAATCTTGGGGACGCTCATAAAGTCTGAGGGGATTCTGTGTTTTTAAGCAAGCATTGGAATTTAATTTTATTGAGTTTTATAAATCACAAATTTTAAAGAACTTAATATTTCAGAGTATGTTCATTATATGAATATTATTCCGTACAAATTATAGAAGTTTAACAACTGCAGTCAAAATACCTCAGCAGAGAGGAAACAAAAGTGGTTACTGTGAGATCCCCCAGCACTTATCGTCAATTACATAGGCGAATGAATTTTTTTAAACCTTTTTTTTATTTTGTTTTTTTTTTTTTTTTTTTTTTTTTTGTTTTTTTTTCTGATCTTTACACATTTTTGTGAGCTGAATCCAAATCCAGCCTTAATTTTTTTGTATCACCCAAAGTTTTCAAGCAGTATGCATTTTATTATATGTTATAAAAATCCTATGCTATACGGTAAATGGAGAAATTAATGAAACACTTTGTTACAGCTTAAGCACGGTTTGTATTTACAGTGAGCTACTTAAAACAGTGATACGTGTTAATAGAGGTTTCACTTGTCAGCTGGAACTGGTCTGTATTTCCTTTCTCTTCTTTCTTTGAAGCTCCTTGTGTAGCTTTCTCTACAATGAGTCGCTTGCTGAATTTCTCAGTGAAGTGAGCGACAGTAGTCCCCCATCGTGTCGGTGTTCCAGCAGCCTTGGTACCGTTTTTCCACCACTTTGATGTCCTGGTGAACATGCTCCCCTTGCTCCTCACTAACATCTCCCATATTGTCCGAGAAGTAATCGAGGTGACTGTTCAGAAATTGAACTTTCAAGCTCGTGAAACATCCTAAAGTTTTAAACTTCTTTAACATTGTAGCTATAATAGAAATGTATTCTGGGGTTTTTTCGTGTCCTAAGAACTTTGTAACGACTTGCTTTAATGATACCCGTGCTCCTTACACATTTAAGGTCGTTGTGGATACAAAATTAACATCAAACATAAATTTTGTAATGTCGGGTCTGACAAAGATGCCTTCTTTTCGTTTAGCTTCTGAAAGGTGTGGAAAATTTTGGCAGATATACTTAAATTGTGGCCCGTCTTTAGGCAAACCCTTTACAGACTGTTTCATTAGGCCTAACTTTATGTGTAGAGGTGGTAGGAGTAGGTTTTTTGGATCTACCATGTTTTTGTGTAGAATGTTCTTCTCAGGAGGTTTTAAAGACTCCCTCCCAGGTCAGTTCTTTCTGCACCATTGTTCATCCCTATCCGTATCCCTATCCCTACTGTCCCATTCACACAAGAAACGTGAAAATTTGGTAAAGCCACCTTGCTGACCGAGGAGAATGCACGTTACTTTTAGATCGCCAAGTATCATCCGACCGTGAGCAGAATAACCAATTTTATTTAGCAATACTTCTAGGTTTTCATAGCTTTCTTTCATATGTACAGAATGTCCAACAGGTATAGATGCATACATGTTACCATTGTGTGATAAAACAGCCCTTAAACTAGTTTTGGATGAATCTATAAACAGCCTCCAGTCTTCCTTTTTGTATTCAACACCAAACTCATTCATCAGACCGGGAATGTCCGAGCAATACACTAAATCTCTTTCTTGTTGAAAAAACTTGTAAAATTGCTATTCTCTATTTCGAGACATGTATATGCTGGTTCCAACTCTGCCAATAAGTTCTTTTCTTTTAATCTAGAGCCAAGCGATTCAGCTTTTCCTTTCGTTAAGTCCAGATCCCTAACCAAATTGTTAAGCTCGGTCTGAGTAAACAATTTGGGGCTCTAGACTTTCTGTATTACAATGGAATTCACCATCATCTGGTTCATCTAAATCACATTATACATCAGAAAATACTTCTGTTGGCATAGAAGTTAAATCATCTGGTGGTTCAAGAACCGACAAATCTACACCGTTGGACGGCGGGCGGAAGGTTAGGGTAGCTTATTACCTCCTTGTATTTCGAATTATGACCAGTAATATCGACACTGCAAAAGTAGCAATCGTTGGAATGATTTCTTGGCTCCCTCCGTATCTTAGGAACAGCAAATGTAAAGGCATTTTTCTCCTTTTTGGACCATTTTCTCAGATGTTCGGCGCACACATAACGTACTTGAGCGGTGCCAGAGATTTATATCAATCTCCAAGTTTAGATCCAAAGTATGATAGATAAACCTTTTTCACAAAGTCTTTAATGTTCCTTTGGTGTTTTATCATCGCAAATTCACCACAAATATAACAAATATACTGTCAGCAGTGTTTTGACAACCACGATTAGACATTGTACTGAGCGCATGTACAGGAAATGGGAAAGTGAGGTTAGGTTGGCAGTAAACAAAACACCATCTGTGAACACAAAAATAGAGTTGACCCTTTTTTTTTTTTTTTTTTTGCCAGCAAATGTTTTTCAGCAGTGCTACCGACGTCATCTACATTCATTAAACCTCCATTTTAAATTGTTTTAACTATATAAAAGCTGCTAAATTCTTTTAAAAAATCGCTTAATTTAATAAATTTGTAAATGTGAAGAAATGGTGTGCGATGAAGTTTTTTAAGTATCATATTTGGATTTTGTCAGTACTACTTTTCATTATGGTCTATGTATTGTTCATGAGCTGTAGACAGTTTGCGAGTGTATTTATGTTTTCCTTTTTTTCTGCATATCTGATGATGGTCATTAAAGACTGAAACCGGTAATCTGCTAACAAAACATTTGTGACCGTAGACGTAAATTAAAGGAAACTTATTACATATACAGGTCACTGTGGTTTTTTTTCCCCCCCCCCTAGAAATGTCGCAACTTGTGAAAAAATTTGAAGTTAGGGGAAAAAAAACAATATTTTTGCAGTCACTTTTAGCAGTACAAAATTAGATGGTACCCAAGAAAAATTTGTATCACGACTGTGTTCATAGTGCCATTTGAGATGCATTGTGCAATATTGCCGGCTGGCTTTTGTCTCGTGATTTACCAGGTATTATGATTTTTTTTTTCCCAATCTAAGTGGTCGGCTGTCAGAGGTTGACGATCCGTTGCTCTTGCGAACTGGAGTCGAGCTCACGGCTGGAGGCTATACGCACCGTCACACCGATGTCGGAGGGCTTTTGCCCGGTCTTTGCCACTGTGGTACTCCCTTGCTATACACAGTGGTGATTCACTGCAGGACAAGAATCTGGGATCTGTTCACCTTAGGGCTTACTTTTTTTGTGTGAAAAATTATTGTTAGGTTTCCGGATTTCTGTGGCTTCCCGAACGAACGGGCACGACAGATCCCACAGGGAGAACCCGGATGTCGGTGGATTGTATTCTGTGGCGAGTGTCTCGCTACACGTGCACCGCCGAGGTGGATTTCTCCACCTGTCCCGGCCTGCAGTACCGTCTGTGATCGTCGATACTCTTTCAGTGGACTGTCCAGAGATTGCGACATAAATCTTTCCGCAGGATGTGGCATCGCTCGGGCCTCCGTGGGCCGGGCGAGGAGCTCATTTGTGTGCTGCTGTATTCCCGACATTTTGACGAGCACAGAAACAGACGGTAGAAACTTCCATCACGTGTGGGTGTTATCCTGCCCGAATGTCGGTCCGGGACGGCTCGGTACGGAGGGCGACAGAACGGGGAATACTGCCGTGCTGCGAGGGTGCCGCGGATGAGAACCGAAGTGGTCCTGCTGCGAAAAGAAACGGCACCGCAGACCGTCGGCCCCCGGCTGTCGGGCAGCAGTCCTGGGCGTCTCTGGACGCGTCTTCACCGGTCACTGGAGCTCGCTCGGGAATGGAACTCTTCACTGGAGACGAGTCTGCGCCAGCCAGTGAGATTCCGGGCCAGACGTGCCAGATACCACTACAGAGAGGCTAGTCGCCGTACGGAGGTCAGTGTCAGTCGGCGTAAGAGGCGCCGCGAGCTCGGCCCCCCTTCCGCGAGTCGCCTATTGACGATCCTTGCGCCCACTCGGATCGCCAGTTGCACGTCGTGTCAATGATAGCGGTGAATCCGGGGCTCCGAGTGCCTCTGTGACAGCTGCTCAGTCCTCACATTTTGTCGCCTCCCTAGGTCGACTGCTTCGTTCTCGACTCTGTATTTGGGAACGGTTCACCCGTTGCTGCAAGAATCGTCAGATAGTGGCACCGCTCCTATTCCGACGAGCAGTTTGTCGATTATTGCAGCCGGCTACTTTTGACAGTAACTGTTCGTCCTCTCACAAATGCTTACATCTGTGTATATTGTTCGCACACCTCTCTGCTAGGCGTAGTCACTGTCCAGCTGAGTACGCAGAGTGAAATTCACAAACACTTTTATCGTGCGGTATCGACACGTCCTCTGTTTACCGTCATTATTAACTGCACGGTGAAATTGTGGTGCAGCATCACGTACTCATCTGTCAGCTGCCAAAGTTTACAGTTTTGCATTTTCCGTCGATACCTGGACGAATATTAGTCTCCGACCAATTTGCACAGCTCCTTCTCCGTGCGTCATTTTTCTAGAGCGTATACGTCGAGTTCGATCGGCCACATCGGGGATGTAAGGCAGAAAGGCTGCATCTGACATTTCTCCTTTGGGGACGCACTAGAAATTTGTAAACGTAACGACAGTTTTGACGAGGGAGGGGAAAGCGTCGAGGTAAACGGATCCCCGATCCTGTGCTCCGTCGAGTAATTGTCCCAGATAGTGAGGGGAGAACTGCGGCGGTAACCACCGGGAGAGGCCCTCGGGTGTCGGCACGACAGGTACGTACGGCCTCCGGCCCCGAGCTCGACTCCGCTCTGCCACCGGCAGTGTCGAGTCAACTTTCGACTGGCCGGCCAGTTGTGCTGAGGAAATCGTTTAACAGATTTTGGCCAAAGATCCCGAGACAAAAACCGGCAGTGTTAACGGGCGACCGCAAAAGGTAGACAATTTCTCGCACTGCAGAATACGTCGACCCGTCGTCTAAAGAGTGAGTCGACTGTAACTAGACACGGCCAGAGTAGATTTTTGAGCAAAGTGCTGCAGTGTAGGATACAATTTTGTTTCTAATTGGCGCGCGTCGCTGTTGCAGGCGTGGCCGGACCACGGCGTGCCGTCGGACCCGGGCTGCGTGCTCAACTTCCTGCACGACGTGAACGCCCGGCAGGAGAGCTGCGGCCCGACCGCGGGGCCCGTCCTCGTCCACTGCAGCGCCGGCATCGGCCGCACCGGCACTTTCATCGTCATCGACATCATCCTCGACCAGATCAAGCGCCAAGGTCGGTGCCGCATGCTGCTGGCGTTCTCGCACTTCTCGGAATGTTCTTCCGTAAGCGGTAGAGGGTGGATTGGCACGTGCCTCTAGTGACAGACGGATGTGCTTTTGTCTGCAAAATTATCAGAAATATGTAGTACAGTGTGTGCGGCTGTTGGCTTACAGTAGGGGATAGTTGTCCACCCGTGTGGGGCAGTTGCCCCACAATATGGGGGCAGTCCTTCGTGTTGTTACCTGTGCAGAAGTGCACCCTTTGGACAAATGTATTAGGTGGACTTAACAAATTGGTCCCCTTTGATTTTCTTCGTACTTACGAGATTTGAAGGTCAGAGTCTGGACGTCAATTTCCTAAACCACTAGAAAACAGAACTGTCAAAAAAAAAAAAAAAAAAAAAAAATTGTGAGAATCTAACTCATTAAGGGAAAATCTCATATAAAGATGTAAAACAAATACTGACAAAGAGATAGAGGGGCTGGCCAGTACTTACCTCAGCTCAGTACAGCCGATAGATAACACAAAACAGAACAGAAAATTTACGTTCCTAGCTTTCAGAAATTTGTTTCTTTATCAGGGAGGAGAGAGGAGAAAAAAGGCGAAGAAGGGAAAGTGGATAAGTGGATTCAGTTACTCCCAACGCAGGTTATGAAGCAACAGTGGAAAGGTAAACAGGGAGGCTAGCAAAAAAAAATGGACAGAGGTTTTTTTTATTTTTATTTTTTAAATTTTTTCCAGCCTCCCTGTTTACCTTTCCCCTGTTGCTTCATAACCTGGGTTGTGAGTAAATGAAAGCACTTACCCACTTTTCCTTCTTCCCCCTTTTTTCCCCTCTCCCCTCCCTGACGAAGGAACAAAGTCCCGAAAGCTAGGAACGTAAATTTTCTGTTCTGTTTTGTGTATCTATCGGCTGTACTGAATTGTGAGAATCTTTTTGTTGTGCCTATGTGCGACTCGGCTTCTTCGCTATATGGTCAGGAGCAACTTTCTTTCTCAAATATTTTCACATTCTATCCTGGATTTTCCATTGTTTAATTAACGAATATAGGATCGTAATCTTTTAATATAAATAACAGATTTTTATTTTCAGTCAGCAATCACATTAAAATAAATTAAAACTGACACACACTTGTGAAATGATTTATTGTTAATTGAAAGAAATTGTGTGCATAATTAATACTGTTCAGTCTCCAGACAAGAAAAAGCATTTCAGTTTCTGTTTGACTTTTCACATTTTTTCTCTTGACGAGTAGCAATCTATTCTTTACATAATATTGCCACGGTACCAAATACAAGTTTGAAAACCCACATTCTCATGCAATTGGTAGTTAAAAGTAAAATGTTTTACTTTTATGAGAAACTTGTTATTGAATATGTGTTTGTTAACATTTCTGTTTCATACTAAATACAGAATTTATAAATAAAAGAGAACAAAAGTTGCTGCTAGTGGGAATTTATGCGAGGATGTCACAATTTCTGCACTTCTACATTACACATTCAGCTACTAGTGACTGTTTCTGTACAGTGTAATGAGTAACAGCATTTGGAAATCTTGCAATTTGCTGAACCTTTTTTAATTTTTTGTAATTTTAGTTTTTTAATTGTGTCACACTTCTTTAGGAAATTGATGACCAGGCTTTGAGGTTCAGATCCTGCAGGAGTGGAGAAAACCTAAGAGGTCATGCTACATCTCACAACAGCTTCCCCCAGTACTGATTTTAATCCCATTTCGTGTTTGTCTACTCTTCTTCCTGTGGGTCTGTATCGGTGTCCTGCCAGCTCCCATTCTGTCACTGTGCCCGTACGTTCTCAATCTCCTACGCTCTCTCGCACGAGCTCCTCTTTCGTTCTTTCTTTCACGATCTCTTACCTTACTCTGTCCATTCCTGTAAGTCGTATTCTGCTTACTTGAAATTTCATCTCACGGGCATCTATCCCGGTCACCCGTATTTCCTTCGTCGCCTACTTCGTACTCGACGCGTACGTGAGTACCGGAGCGTAATACGCTCGGTATAACGTTTCGTAGCTTTTTGGCGGTGCGTCCTCGCTCCGTACTAGGCTTCTTACGATCTGCCACGACTTCACCTTTCACTAATCTCCATACCACTTCTCCCACTGTCTTATGATGCGGTCCCCAGTCACTCTGATTTTTCCACTTTCTTTTTTACTCGTCCTCCAATACTTACACTTGTCGCTACTCTCCTGTTATCCTTCGTCGTCGCCGTAACTTCACGACCGGCCCGTATAACCGCGCATGTCGGAGCACCACTTCCACGACGGGGAGCCGTCCGATCCTCCCTCGGGATCGACTACGGGGGTCGGTGTGTAGGTGGTTCCCTCCGTCCCACTAGTCGACTACCGGTCTGGTACCGAACTCCCACTTCACTTACGTAATTCGCAAACATTTAGAAAACCTTAATTCACTGTCACACGGATAACACTACGTGTAGTCAGTTGAAGGTATATATAATCCGTCCTGAGGGTACACGGGGTGGTTACGAGAATAGAATCTGGTCTCCCCTCAAATTAATTCAGCCAAATTCGTTAATAACCGTGTCGACTCTGCTCCCGTGTGGGACAGAGGCACGAGCAAATGGTGTCACAGTCGCCTCACACTTCTCTTTACCAAATTTCCGACCGTACTTTCTCACTGTTCCCTCCCGTACATTCGTCCGTCGTCGTACCTCTTCTCCGGTACTTACTTTCGACTTTGGTCTCCTTTTGGCACTGCCGGTCCCGTTTTTATCTCGACCGTTACGGTGATGGAAAAATAGAGCGGGTAGTGCATTCCGTCACTTGGCCTATTTTTCTGTTCAGACCAGTCTGTTTTCTCTTCTCCACTTTTACACAACTCACACTTCCCTTCATTTCAAACTGCACCGGTGGGCGAGACTTGAGGGCGAAAGTAACCTTCACACGTTGTCACTTACGAGGAAAGTAGCTGGGTGAAACTTTCCGAGTACATTAAAAGAACAGCTACGGTATAGTGTAGCAGGTAACCGAAAGGAGAGATCGGGGTACGGGTGGTAACAGGGCCGACCCCACTGTGAAGTGGGAAGAGGGCCAAATGATATTTCTTTACACGACTCTCGCATAATTTCAGATGTGTTTTCACGAATGTGTGGAAATGGAATTTTTTCACATTACATAACAAGAACAGTTCATTTTATGTTTTCATTTCTACGGAGTTGAGGTGCGTGTCTTTTTGCCACTCTGCAGGGCTGGACTGCGAGATCGACATCCAGCGGACGATCCAGATGGTGCGGGCGCAGCGCTCCGGCATGGTGCAGACGGAGGCGCAGTACAAGTTCGTCTACCTGGCCGTGCAGCACTACATCGAGACGGTGCGCCAGCGTGCCCAGGCCGAGCAGGTGTGTGCTCCGCGTGTGTCTCCTGACGTGACCGTCTTCAGATCGGTCGGCTAAACTTCACGACACTTATACAAACTGGCTAACTTGATAGCGAGTTGCTGTCAATTCGAGTAAACTTTATGGGACTGACTACTGAGCTCTTAAGACAGACGTTTCCACCTCGTTGCAGAGATTGTACGTCGGGGTGCTTAATCCGTTTGCAGATAGTCCCGAGAACTCGACATTTGAGTATCTGGAGTTTTAAATAAAAGTCGAAAGCTGACTCCGGAAAATCTTTGTTTAGAACCTCGACACTACCTGGATTTTTTTTTAATTGCTTAACGTACTGCACTACTAATATACTTTCTTGGCAATACTCGTTTATTTGCGCACATTGTTTGCAAAATAGAGTTATGAAATTACAATTACAAACTTTCATTACAGTTTTTAAAGTAAACAAATGTTTCTTTTTAATGAGTACAGTTTCAAATATTGGTTTTTAGGTTTTGAGACGGAGATAAAGTAATGAAATGTAGTTAAAATTACTTGACCCAAATCACATATTTCTTGTTAAGTACTGAATAACTTTTTGTGCTAACATAAGTTGGAGAGGTATGTGGACTATGGAATTTCTTTTGTCAGAATCTCAAAAAGGTGATTTGTTTGTATCACAAATTTCTCAAAGGCGTAATTACAAAATTAATTACAGGCATTCTGAGTCTCGTATCTCTTGTAACACTATTCCCTAGGGTACTACGTGAAATTAATTACATCTCGTGTCGTGAAACATTTTGAATGGTTAATTTGGCTTTACGTGAAATAATCAAATTTCAGTGATTAATTTGCTAGTTAGTTAAGAGGTGGAATTCGATGCTAACATTGCTGTGACATCTTCACTTGTTGTTTTCAACAGTTACATAATTAGTTTTTCAATAACTGTTATCAGATTTATGATTTTGAAATAATCCATTACTGGTAATAACAGATTCTGGCTAATTACTTTTACTTTGCAGGCTGGTAAGCTAATTAATTATAATATATCATGTACATAATGTACGCATTAGCATCTGATCACAAATTGTGAAGAAAAAGGTGTTTCATTAGATACTGCATTCTGTGTAATGTGGTATACCGAAAAGCTATCTCAGACGGTATCGAACAGTTCGTAGAGTCTCCGTCACAAAGACCCGTTACGTGTGCGCCCGCTCACTCCTCGGCAACTTATTCTCGACGAATGCAGCTGCTGATCAAGGGGAGAATTTCTGATGCTGTTCGGGGATATTTTCTGAATAGTTCAGTATAAGGCATCTTTTGTCTCTAGCACCTCGTTACAGATCAATCGCATCTCACTCGATTTCTCACCCGTATCGATCCTTGTATATGTGCGGCCCTGTAAATATCTGCACGACATCGTGAATGTCGAAGGTGCGAGCTGTGCGTCTCCTACGGAACCAGACTTGTCCTGTTCACGTATAGTAGTTTCCACTTATAATTGTACTCTTCACGCTCGGGCCCGCATTCGCCAGTCGGTCAGTTCCGTCTCGGGTTTGTTTTGTCTGCCACTGCGAGTCGTACATCGACACCGATACGAGGCAGTACTGCGGAGAGGTTTACCGGCGGAAAGTCGTCCGACACGTACCACGTCTGCGGGTTCACCGCATGCCCCGGGAGAGCGAGCCGACGACGCTACGCCAGTCTGTTGCCACATTGAGGGCGACCGCGTATTGCTGCTCTCGCATCTGCCCGAGGACGGTTGCATTACTCTGTGTTTGATGTACATTTTGGTTACTGTAAGGGGTATTTTCACAGAAATTGTGGCACTGAGGTAACAAAGTGAATAAATCGTAATTACATTAGTCTCCGTAATGAGCCGTCGGAGGCATCGGGCCCCTTACTCCGAAATACCCCGAAAATATTTCTCGGTGCACTCGAGAATTTATCTGTAGAGTTTGGGTATATCCTGTATATTTTGCTGATGTGTTTTGTCAGTGTGGACTAGTGTCACATTGCCCAGTCTTCCCGGTCGTCGTTCTCGAACTGTCTCTGCGAGGTATCTCGGTTGTCGACAATAAATGTCGGCAGTGACGGTTACACCTCGGGGAGGCCAATTCGTAGTACACCGGGCTGTTGCTGTTCCATCGAAGCACAGTTTATTCTTCAGTGGATACGTGCAGATCTATTTACGGGGACTTGCTGCTGTGTTTGGGCTCCTTAAGTTAGCGTATTTACTCGAATCTGAGCCAGTTTTTGTAATCCAAAAAACTGTCTGCGGCTTAGAATCGAGTACAAAGTAAGTGGAAGTTCTGGAAAATGTTGGTAGGTGCCGCCACAACTAACTTCTGCTGTTAAATATATGTAGCGCTAACACAGGCATTTTTCTCTGCCTCGAATTTTGACCACTGCACTTTCATACATTATCAAACGAAGTAAATACAAATTCCGTATTGTGCATCTTCGAATGTAGCAGCATTTCAATGTACTACGAAAATCCGACTGGCAGGACTGTTTGGGATGTTTGTCAATATGGCCAACTCTACGTTCTAAATTGTTTCCTACCTGTGAGAAGAGATGGTTCCTTATAGGAACTTTTATGAATTGTGAATCGCGTGCAGTATTCTCTTCGTGATAAGAATAATACGAATATAAACATTTTGCCATGTATTCTTTCGTGTTTGCTGCTATCTCATTTAAATCCTGTCTCCCTAATAAACAACGAAACTAGAGTGAGACAACAGCAAATGCGGAATAATATACATATCGTGTCATGTTTATATTTGTATTGTTCTTATGCCTAATATGACACTGTCAGAAATGAAGCATGGTAATTTGACAAGATTTTTAAATCTAAGATGACTAATTTCTATGCAGAATGTAATGTACTACAGAGGCGTCTGCAAAAAATTTTTGCTAAACTCTCGTTCAGAACATCTTGTATCATACGCAGTCTATTATTTGGTTCTTGTTGATCATTATCAAAGAAAGAGTGTAAGTAACAGCAAATGGCAAGCAGTCTCTTGCCATTGTTTCACTAATGAGATGATTCCTCTTTTATTATTATTATTATTATTATTATTATTATTATTGTAAGCCGCGGTAGCGCGCACAAAAGCAAGCCATGCCGCGAGTGGCGACAGGTCGTAAACACGCACTATCAGAATGCGACAAACAGTGCACGACACAGTACAGTAATGCATATTCAGCTTAGTGTGATGTAAACACCTATAACAAAGAGAACGGCACTTATCAGGTCAAAGAAAAATAAACAATCAATTGAAACCAGACGAAGTATGCGAAAAAGGAAGGGTACCCATATAAATTCGGACGGAGCACCTGACGCATAGCAATGGCTACCTGGTAGAGCTTAACTGCTAAGCTTACAACTCGAACCAAACTACTGTAGCTGTATCGTCATTCATTCGACCTAAATTGTGTCTCTTATGACAATGGACCAACTTTCTTTCGATTTGGAGGTGCGGCCTAAAACTTTTCTCTCCCCTCGAATTTCGAGTCTCAAATTTCAGGTGCAGCTTAGATTCGGGAAATTTTTTTTCCTTCATTTCGAGTCTCATTTTTGAGGTGCGGCTTAGATTCGAGTAAATACGGTATATTGAGGTAGGGAATCAATGGTCAGAAATGCATATTTATTATATTACGGATATAACAGTGTGCACCACATAGGGAGAATGCGGACTGCCAGTCCGAATGTGTGCACGGCAACAGCAGACACCCACAACTGCCGTAGAGACGTGCAGTACGCGACTGAGTTCTCAGAACGCACCGCACCGGTGCATTTGCCTGTGCCGCGAGCGCACCACTGTCCCCGGTGCCAGGTATCCGTCGTGTCGGACGACTCGTGCAGAGTCACTGACACACGTGCTCGACACTGGCGGTCGAACGATTGCTGTGAGCCACATAGCTGTCGTGCGGTGTATGCTGTGTATCTCCGTAACAAAATAGATACGCATTTTGGACCGTCGGTTCCCCGTCTCAGTGTAATCGGTTCTCGAGCTGCTGTCGTCTGTTCCAGTTTGACCCGAAAGTTTTGAGACACCCCGAATATCTCGAGCAAAAGCAACGAGAGGCAGCACACTTATCTTACTCCTCTGTCAGTGTGTTTCCGTTCCGACAGTTATCACATTTTGCCTTCATATGTTCTGATTTGCTTTTATGATGTGTGATGAGGTTTTACTTTGTCTCAGTATTTTCCAAAGTTTTCTCCTGTCAAATGTATTGAAACCTTTCTTAAAATCAATAAATACCGGATATGGTTCAAGATTGAATTCTTCGGTTTTTTTGTCCCCCCATCTCGTATGCAAAGTAGCCACCTGCATGTGATGTGTCTTTCTGGAATCTGTTATGTCGTGTCCTGAGAGAGGTTCGTAAAATGTTTGTAATTTTGCTTTTACAATCATTCTCGTTCAGTTACGATTCCTCTCTGTGCACAGCGGTAGCACCGTCGTCACACCGTGCGTGCCATTTATGGCTGTCGCCTCTGCTCACTTCCCGTTTTGCCCGCCCCTCTTTCTGTTCGGTCGGTCTCCTTCTGTCGCCTCACAGATACGTTCGTTCTCTGTTCCCTCTGCACGTCCTCTCCTCTGTCACCCTCGTGGAGTCCATTTCTAAATTCTCTCTAGCTACCTGTCTCATCAGTCCATCCTTTCGAAGTGGCCGATTCACGACAGCTATTTTCTTTCTATTGGAACAGGTGTTGTCTTCCTGGTTTCTATAGTCACACTTCTTGTGTTGTTCTCCACACGGCCACACGACCTCTTCCCCAAAAGTCCCTCTTCCTCTCTCCCTCCCCTCCCTCCCTCCCCCCCTCCCCTCCCTCCCTCCCTCCTCCACTTCTTATTCGACTCCCGTCCCATATCTCTGCACTGTGTGTAGCAATACTTTCGAGAGCACGTTTATAGACGATTCCAGGGGACAGAGTCGAGCTGCCTTATTGCCATCTTCCCTTGGCATATTTTGGCACGTACTGTGGTGGTCCACGACCTATTTTGTGCAACAGTGTCGTAGGCTTTTACGTTTATTCTAACTTACCTCTTATTTTTGCAACACAGAAATAATTTAATTACTAATGTTTATCAAACCTTGCCAAGATCTGCTGTAACGCTGACCAGTGTTCCATTTTTTATCATATCTTGAGAAGAAATAAAATGTAGAGATTTCAGTTTTTACGAATTTAAGTTCAGATTATTAAAATGCTCTTTTAATTAATTTTTGTTGGTCGCCCATTTTCATTCGGTCACCATTTTGTCTGAAGGGAAGATGTTCCTGCTCACAAAATTGATTCCAGTTATTATCTGTTCACTGTAATAAATGAATTGTCACTGGCTACTTGTTTCTGTATTCCACATTTATAAATAATCTCCTCTGCTAATCACATCGAAACAACACGAGGTCCGTAACACCACAGATTACACGAAGATGTTCGACACAGTAATACAACTGTTGCCAAAGTTTTACATCAGAGGTATTACAGTACAAACTATTTGAGTAGCTTCAAAAAGATTTAATTATAATGAAGTGTAAAATGTGGACAGTAAATCGCGATTAATATCATTTGAGAGTAAACACCAATTGTACGTGTATTTTGTACCGATACGTACCTGAATGTGATGTAAATATTAAACGTGTGTGTGTTAAGTTTGCTCAGTTTGCCTCGTACGCTAATCCATTGTATTGCATTCCTCGACAGAGAATGAGAGTACAGCGTAGCATTTACCACTTCACGACAGTATCCACAGAGACCGAGTGAGTCACGACCGTACGATCGCTCCAGGGTCAGCGTCACATTAATTTGCCCGCGGGAGCCTCGTCCCGTGGCCCTCCTCTTGTAAGCGGAACGTATCCTAACTTCCTGTGATTTGCCTATAAATTTTAATGCTGCTTTCTCGTATAAACATTCAGAAAAAATGAAACTCGAATTTTCGATATAGGGCGTAAAGTCGATATAACGGCAGATACGCGGGCAGCACGGGGGCTATTGTGACAGTAAGAAATTTAAAGTTTCACACACAACTTTCTTCACACAATTTATAGATCCTTAGATTTTTAACGGAGTAATAAGGTGTCAAATTGATATGTCACAATTTATTTTTCGTGGCCACCAGACTCTGACGTAACCTCGACTCTGAACCGACCTCGACCGAACTGCACGACAGAGGGTTAACGACTGTGCGGTCCACCCCCCACCTCGAGGTTTGCCGGTTTTTCGGCGATTACTCGCAGAATTACATTAGTTGTAAATTGGTTGCAGTCTGTTTTGCTATGCAGAAACAATTATACACGAGTTCTTATGTAGCAGTTTATTTAACATTTCCATTCGTAATCAATAGCGAGATGACATTCGGGAAAATGGAAAGCTTTTCAGATTAACAAATGTAATCTTCATTAGTAGGAAGAATACGTGAAATTGTGTTCACCAGTTACAATAGTGTGAGCTATTAATAAAATTGGTTCATTTCCAAGTCGACCCTAGGAACTTCTACTGTCACTTATCACCTCTTCCTGTCACGGCAACGTTTCTTAGACGTGAAAAATAGCAGGTTCCGTAACGGTCGGGAGTCCGCATTAATCTGTAACTCCCCGTAGTACACTGATGCTTGTAAAAATTGCAACGACGAGGAGGAGACGTACGTTTACAGTGAAGGGTACTCCACATATAGTGGCATGACAGTACACAAATGGTTAGAATTACTGAAATGTATGATCACTTTGACTGACAGAGTTCAGTACAGAGTCGGGGGAGTGTGACACGTCAGCCTGCTCATTCTCCAGGCCTCAGTCCCCCTCGACTTTTGGTGTGGTGCGGTTTGCCACAAATTGACGCCACGTCGAACGTCTCCCATAAACACTCGTTCGTCGCAGAAAGTACGAATTTCCACACCCGTGCTTACTGGACTTAGTTTTCTCATTTCAGTGAGTGTCTGATGCTTTTTCTTATCACCCTGTATATCGTGAACGTACGTCCTAGAACATTCGAGGACTGGTAGTAAATTGTATTAACATTTAGATAGCTTCTGTTACTGAAACTGTTCGACAGTTTTAATTTGCGTGTAGTTTTCTCAGATTAAATATTTAAGTGAAGATTTATGGGCCTGACTGTCCGTAACAAGAGTTACAGATTTCGAAAACGTGAAAAATTGAAACTTTCTGTTATTTTATAAAAGTGATTTCATTGTCAGTAGTAAAATTAATAAAACTATACATAGAGACGAGATATTTTGTTTTCGTATAACACTGAAAATTAAAAGCTATTGTATCTAATGTAGACTTCTTTTCAGATCTTACACTTCAACAGTTTTGACTACTAATTTTCAGGGTATCAGATCGATACCTGGTAAAATATCGAAATAAGAGTAGAAAAATATATTTGCATAAAACTTGTCTTTGACGGTTGGAAATATGTACAAACACCGACAGGTATGAACTGTATAATTTATGTAGGAAAATCAGCTCAAAAGTGGCTAAAATTTAGACGGCATCAAACATTTCAGTAATCGAGCAAAGCTTCCGTTAGCACTATATTCACTGTACACTGTTCTACACAGCCTCAGATTGTGAAATGTTCCGGAACATTACTTCCGGACAGTGCAATTTTCACAAACAGTAAAGTGAAATTGTCTGGGTAGGTTAGTTGAGATGTGGGACGGAGGCAAGGGGATGAACAACTCTAGAAGCGATTCTTCTCCCCCGGGACGGGCTCCGTGAACCCGGATCAGTTCGGGACCTCGATCAGCTCTAGTGGGGCCGCACCTAGAAAATAGAGCAGTGCCCGGTGTCCGCAAAGCTGTCGCGTCGCGGACAGCTTTATTTAATGTGTAATACAAAACTGTATTACTTTGTCGAGAAGTTCGAATACAATTTCAGTTATCGATTTGGAAACAAATATTGAGTGGTTTTGAGCGATTAAATGTTAAGTATTAATATTTGGAAGTACAACTGTTCGTAAACATCGAAAAATAATTAATAAAAATAGATAAGGGAGTTAGTCAATTACAAATTTGTTTTTTCAGATTGATAATTTTACATGTAGATTCATTCTAAAATTTCAAAGTTTTGCTAGTGTTTTATGTCATTCCTCACAGTTATGTACGAACTAATTTTTAAATAAAATTTTTGTTATTCCCGAAAGTTTATTAGGAAGGTGTCAAAATGACGATTATGTTTCATTTGTGTGCAGCTATTGACGTAATGTAAAATTTTATAAGAATTGACTTCAGCGGAGAGTAAATACAAATAATAAGAAAACTTTCAACTGCGTTAGAACTTGGTAAAATGAAACACCTTTTGTTAGTAAATAAGTGTTAAGTACGAAAAATACAAATGGTATCAGATTATTCACTAACGGGGCACCACGTTTCACAGTGGTAAGCAGTACGAGCAGTTACTTCGGGGTACCTTTTTGCTACCTTTGTAGCTATTCCTAGTCTGCAATTTCCACTCCGCAAGTAGAATGAGCAGTTGTACATCCGTCCCAGACAGCTCTCTTCAGCTGAATACCAGACGAGGTGGTAGTGGGACAAGGATCTGCACCTATCTCCCCACACCACTCCCAAAGAAAAAATTAATTAAAAATAAAAAAAACACTGGAGGATTATAACTCGTTTGATTTATTTCTGGGACTATGTTCACCATTATTTTGAAGATTTTAAGTACGTATTTGTGTGTCCTTTCCTCCGTGGCCGCAGAAGAGCCTGCAGCTGGGCCGCGAGTACACCAACATCCGCTACTCGAGTGACGAGCTGCCGTCGCCGTCGCCCGTGCTGCCGCTGCCGCCGCCGCCCCCGCTGCCGCCGCACCCTTCCGCCCCCGGCGCCCTCGCCGTGCCCGGCTCGCTGCCCCTCGCCGGGCTGACGGCCGCCCCTCCGCAGCGCCAGGGCGCCACGTCGCTGCCCGCCAGCCCCTGCGTCGGCGTCGGCGCGGGGGCGGCGCCTCCCGTCGTGCGGCCGGTGCGGACGCCCGCGAGGGCCGTGTCCGACGCCCACCTGCCCAGGTAGTGCGCGCAGTCGGAAAACCGACGGTCTCCCGTCCAGTTCGGTGTCACCCACTAAAAATTCCACTCCCGTGCCGACCTTTTCACCTCGCGAGGAGTACGTGACCGGTGCCGTAACTCGGTAGCCCGGAAACTTTGCTCGGTGGAAGAGGGGCGGAAATAAGGAAACGCGTGTCTCGGCTCCGACTGTTTCTGAGAAAATGACAGTCTAACTTTTCGGCGTAACTCGGCCGCCTTTTAGCTTGCGATCGTCTCGGCCGATACTGTGGCTCAGTGGCTATTGCTGCGGCCTCTTAGTTTTGTGCCTCGTGTCCGAAACCTAATTATTGTTTTTGTCTATTTTATTTTATGTTTTTTTTTTTTTAATTATGTACCCACGCCATTTGAAGGTTACTACCAGATATTTGTTATTAAATGAAACAACAAGTTTACTGTTACCAATCACCGTTTTATTTATTTCCATGACACGTTTAGAAGGTTTAAACCTCCGTCGTCGGGTGGATTTACATTAGTTAGTATTACATTTGTGTGTGTGTTGTGTTACGATTTTTGGAGGATTTTGTGGCACTGCCTAGTGGAGAAACGAGACACTATTTCAGAATACGGTTTAGGATTACTTTTGACAAAAAATTAAACTGATATCTAATGGTAAACATTAAATAAGTAAACCAGAGTACCTCCAGGCGTCGCAGGTTCCTTTTGCTCTCGAAACACGTCACATGTATACTGCCACATTTGCAAAGAAATATGGCACCTGCAATCAGCTGGGTGCAAGGTTCGTATAGCAGAAGAGAAGGCATAATCCCAAAGTGCAAAGAATATACATCGGAGCAACATTATTACCGAATAATTGTTTAAAGCATTTGGAGGTGTTTGTTTTGAGGTGTCGAATATATGTGTGTGTACTTCAGGTGGTATATAAATCCAATATTGACAAGTTAAAACAGCTAAACATTCGTACTCGTTTATACAATCAGGTGAAATGTTAAAATGGCTTAAACTTCATACTTGTGGATAACAATTAGGTGAAATGTTACAGACTTGAATTACAGTGATCATATCGGCTACAGCAGTAAAATCATGCATAGATGACACTCTTTGATTAAGATTAATAAACAGATGTGAGGGGCTGGAGGCAGAAGGAGGGCAAGCAGTCTTAAGATTATTAGCTGCCTAAATGTTGGGCTAATACATTGGTTAATGCTATAAAATATGCAGACAGATATACATTTGTGCCAGTAGTTAATGTACATACAGTTTTAAGCTGGCAAGGGGTAATGTTTACCATTAGATATCAGTTTAATTTTTTGGCTAAAGTAATCGTAAACCATATTCTGAAATAGTGTCGTGTTTCTCGACTAGGCAGTGCCACAAGTTCCTCCAAAAATCGTAACACAACACACACACAAATGTAATACTAACTAATGTAAATCCACCCGATGATGGAGGTTTAAACCTTCGAAACACGTCATGGAAATAAATAAAACGGTGACTGGTAACAGTAAACTTGTTGTTTCATTTAATGCAGGAACAGTCACGGTAAAGCCTAATCTAAAAATGTTAGCACTTACAGATATTTGTTACCGAGTTTTGCAATATGAAGGCATTATATTAATTGAAAAATTACATTTAGGTTGTACAATAAGTGTCTTAAATTTATTATATAATATACTTTGTACGATATTTCCAGGGTTTACAACCTTTTCGAATTCTCATCCGCTTATGTTTCATTCGGATATCAATTTTTATATTAATTCTTGTATTTTATTCTCATCTGTATTCTACAGGCAGGTTTTGTTGCATTCCCACGGATGATACCGACTGTAGAAACATTTGAAACACGACAGTCCTGAACCCCACAAGCATCACACGGAGGCAAGTTTGCCACAGTTGTGTTTCCTCGTACGAATCTCACTCGGTAAAGAAATGCTGAAAATGCAATGCGTTGGCAACAATTTCGTGAGAAACCACACGTGACAGATCACTTTAGCAAAACTGGTGCTTGCAGCTGATCGTGAATCAAGATGCACTACAGGAATTTACTGAAAACAATTTCCAGCAAACCTCAACCTCCTCTCATTGCACACAAACCCAGTCTCTCCCATCTACTCAATCTCCCACTTCCAGCTCCACTCCCTCCAAAACCTCAAAATTCCAATCAACACACTCTGGAACCACAACACCCCAATTCAGTAGTTAACCTCTCCTCCAAACCTCTCTCCCAATCCGAAACCTCTGTCCTATCCAAAGGCCTCACCTTCAGCCCCACTCCCAGATTTAACCAAACAGCCCTTGTCAAAGATTTACTGTCCTACACCCGTACTCTCTGCTGGAAATATCACTTTGCCACGAAGAAAAATGATCCTAATCCTACTCCTAATGATCCAACTCCCCAAGATACTATCCAAATTGAACCATGCCTGGAACAGTTCCGTCCTCCGTCACAGCGGGACCCACCTCCTCTTCCTCAAAATCACCCTCTCCAAACCTTCCAGGAATTTCTGACTTCCAGCCTTGCCTCTCAATCCTTCTTAAAAAACCTCAATCCTACTCCCAACATCACCACTGCTGAAGCCCAAGCTATGCGTGATCTGAAGGCTGACCAATCCATTGTCATTCTTCCGGCGGACAAGGGTTCCACGACTGTGGTACTTGATCGTCGGGAGTATGTGGCTGAGGGACTGCGTCAGCTTTCAGACAACACCACTTACAAAGTTTGCCATGGTAATCCCATTCCTGATGTCCAGGCGGAGCTTCAAGGAATCCTCAGAACCTTAGGCCCCCTACAAAACCTTTCACCTGACTCCATCAACCTCCTGACCCCACCAACACCCCGCACCCCTACCTTCTACCTTCTTCCCAAAATTCACAAACCCAATCATCCCGGCCGTCCCATTGTAGCTGGTTACCAAGCCCCCACAGAACGCATCTCTGCCTACGTAGATCAACACCTTCAACCCATTACATGCAGTCTCCCATCCTTCATCAAAGACACCAACCACTTTCTCGAACGCCTGGAATCCCTACCCAGTCTGTTACCCCCGGAAACCATCCTTGTAACCATTGATGCCACTTCCTTATACACAAATATTCCACATGTCCAGGGCCTCGCTGCGATGGAGCACTTCCTTTCACGCCGATCACCTGCCGCCCTACCTAAAACCTCTTTCCTCATTACCTTAGCCAGCTTCATCCTGACCCACAACTTCTTCACTTTTGAAGGCCAGACATACCAACAATTAAAGGGAACAGCCATGGGTACCAGGATGGCCCCCTCGTACGCCAACCTATTCATGGGTCGCTTAGAGGAAGCCTTCTTGGTTACCCAGGCCTGCCAACCCAAAGTTTGGTACAGATTTATTGATGACATTTTCATGATCTGGTCTCACAGTGAAGAAGAACTCCAGAATTTCCTCTCCAACCTCAACTCCTTTGGTTCCATCGGATTCACCTGGTCCTACTCTAAATCCCATGCCACTTTCCTTGACGTTGACCTCCACCTGTCCAATGGCCAGCTTCACACGTCCGTCCACATCAAACCCACCAACAAGCAACAGTACCTCCATTACGACAGCTGCCACCCATTCCACATCAAACGGTCCCTTCCCTACAGCCTAGGTCTTCGTGGCAAACGAATCTGCTCCAGTCCGGAATCCTTGAACCATTACACCAACAACCTGAAAACAGCTTTTGCATCCCGTAACTACCCTCCCGACCTTGTACAGAAGCAAATAACCAGAGCCACTTCCTCATCTCCTCAAACCCGGAACCCTCCACAGAAGAACCCCAAAAGTGCCCCACTTGTGACAGGATACTTTCCGGGACTGGATCAGATTCTGAATGTGGCTCTCCAGCAGGGATTCGACTTCCTCAAATCCTGCCCTGAAATGAGATCCATCCTTCATGAAATCCTCCCCACTCCACCAAGAGTGTCTTTCCGCCGTCCACCCAACCTTCGTAACCTCTTAGTTCATCCCTATGAAATCCCCAAACCACCTTCCCTACCCTCTGGCTCCTACCCCTGTAACCGTCCCCGGTGTAAAACCTGTCCCATGCACCCTCCCACCACCACCTATTCCAGTCCTGTAACCCGGAAGGTGTACACGATCAAAGGCAGAGCCACGTGTGAAAGCACCCACGTGATTTACCAACTGACCTGCCTACACTGTGAAGCGTTCTATGTGGGAATGACCAGCAACAAACTGTCCATTCGCATGAATGGACACAGGCAGACAGTGTTTGTTGGTAATGAGGATCACCCTGTGGCTAAACATGCCTTGGTGCACGGCCAGCACATCTTGGCACAGTGTTACACCGTCCGGGTTATCTGGATACTTCCCACTAACACCAACCTGTCAGAACTCCGGAGATGGGAACTTGCCCTTCAGCATATCCTCTCTTCTCGCTATCCGCCAGGCCTCAATCTCCGCTAATTCCTAATTTCAATCTGCCGCCGCTCATACCTCACCTGTCTTTCAACATCATCTTTGCCTCTATACTTCCGTCCCGACTGACATCTCTGCTCAAACTCTTTGCCTTTACAAATGTCTGCTTGTGTCTTGTATGTATGTATGGATGGATATGTGTGTGTGTGCGCGAGTGTATACCTGTCCTTTTTTCCCCCTAAGGTAAGTCTTTCCGCTCCCGGGATTGGAATGACTCCTTACCCTCTCCCTTAAAACCCATATCCTTTTGTCTTTCCTTCTCCTTCCCTCTTTCCTGACGAGGCAACCGTTGGTTGCGAAAGCTAGATTTTGTGTGTATGTTTGTGTTTGTTTGTGTGTCTATCGACCTGCCAGCGCTTTTGTTTGGTAAGTCTCATCATCTTTCTTTTTAAATATATTTTTCCCACGTGGAATGTTTCCCTCTATTATATTCATATCAAATAATATTCTCATTCATTTATTGTTCTCTTATTCTTTCTTTCTTTTTCTTTTTTCTTACTTTTTTTTCTTTTTTTTTCCAATCGGACATACTATTGGACAAATAAGGACAAACATATTTCAGTATACACTAGAAAACATTACTACACTAATCTTCTACTGAAATGGGTAGATAAATGAAAAATAAAAATAACAATAGCAATAATTGGGTTTTGAATATGGGGTGAAAAAGTGAGAGCCCGCAATGTTAGCTACTATGCCACCATTTTGGCTAAGGTTACTGCATGCTAAAAACGTATGTCAAAAACTTCAGTGTCACTTTTTAGAAGTGGTACAATATACATGGATAGCCGAGACACGTGTTCTCTTACTTTGACTCCTCCCCCACTGAGCAAAGTTTCTGGGAAATCAGGTTACGGCAGTCGTCGTGTTCTCCTTATCGGAGTAGCACTCGCAGTCTACCTCGTCAGTTTTTTGCTCGAAGTATTCCGGTCTCTGTCTTACCCTGCAGTTTTCACCACCTACAGCTCCCTGTGGTATGACGGACAGGCTATTCCCCGCCCTTTTTCAACACGCGTCCCATTCTCCCGGCCCTCGAGCAGTCCTTCACCTCCCATCTGAGTCCACCCGATTTTCAGTGTCTCTCTACAGCATCACGTCTCAGATGCTTCGATTCTTCTTCAATGTATTAAGGCCGACGTTGCCCTCTTCGCCTGTGTCATTTTACTCTCGACCCGTATTCTGTGCTCGGTAAACTGTCCATTCCATTTGGTACGTCCCGTAATACTTCCTTGCCGAAGGTAGCAACCTCGTCAGCAAACTGTCTTGATTGTATCCTTTCACCCTGAATTTTATTCTATTCTTTAACCTCTCTTGTATTTCTGTCGTCGCTGCTTCGGCGTGCGGATCGTACGGTGGTGGAGAAAGACGGGTTCTCTGCCTGACACCACTGTTAACGTGAGCCCTCCGTTACCGGTCTTCCGTTTGTATACTTCCTTCTCGGAGGAATTACCTATCTACCCCTAAAGGTTAGATCTATTTCTCTGGAGATGTCGAATGCCTTCCACCATTTGATACTGGCAGACACTTTTCTTAGGGTGAAAGAACCTACGAACGGCCCTCGACCTTTGCAAAGTCTCACTAACACTATTGAGTGTGGCTGTGGGGGTAACACTATTGAGTGTGGCAGTGGGGCTGCCTCTCTGGTACCTTTACCTTTCCCGAAGCCAAACTGACTGTCAGTTTTATTTTGTGTTCTTCTACACATTATTCTTGTCGGCAACTCGGATGTGTGAGCTGTTGAGCTGATTGTCGGATTATTCTCACGTGCAGTCCGTAGTGTCGTCGTCAGTTTTCTGATTTGCCATCGAGTCTGTTAAATCTCCATGTATAGCTGTCCGTCAATTTATTTTTAATGCTGCCCTGTGACACATCATTCGGAAACTGAAACCCGTTTGTCTTTCCGTCCTCCGCCTGCTCTTCCCTTCACGTATCCCTCTGAGACAGAGTTTACTGTCCCCTTCTCCTTTCGTAACATGTACTGTATCCACTTCCTTGTCCTTACTTATTACTGTACCCACATGGCCACCTTACAGACAAACCTTCTCTGTGTGGTCTGTACTTGCAGAATTTGCAGGTCACAGCTCGGGCATCAATTTCCCAAAGTAGCACAGTGTGTGGTGGTGGTTTTTTTTTTTTTTTTTTTACAGAATGTTCAAAAACAGTGTCGCGTATTACTACAGTAGAGAGTATCGGTCGCATCTAGAAATAAATCTCTTGTAATTATATGTCGAGGAAGTGAAACTTGTCGAGATACGGGCTGTTTTACTTACGGTGACTAATGTTTAGTACAGTATTTTGTCGTGTAGGTACGATTTGCGAGGGACGGCATAATAAATTACCACAATATGCCCATCTGGGCAGATGCAAATCCTCGAACGATCGGGAAGCCGAGGCTCGGGATCGCTCCGGTATCGGCGTGTGGGCGGGAATTGTCGGCAACTTCTAGGGCCGTACACATCACCGAACGTGTGCTGCGGATCGGCTATTTCTACACGAGTTACCGGTGCTGTCGGAGAACGTTACCTGCGTAGAGAGACTGCGACTGCCGGAAGGTAGAGGTGAGGTACCGAGGGAAAGGAAGCGGAGGGGGGAGTCGAGAGTCGCGCTCTCGTAGCTCGACCGGTAGAGCACTCGCCGGACAGAGTCCGAGGTCCCGGGTTCGAATCCCCGTCCTGCACACGGTTGCGACCTGCCACACAGTTTCGTATTGGCACACACTGTACTGCAGAGTGAAAAGCTCGTTTTAAAAAAATGACGACTCCGGCTTACGCACGACGGGGCACCTCACCGATTTCTACAGATCGTGCGACATCACCTCACTGCGACATTTAGCAGGTTACGGATCGGTCGAAGAGATCAGACAGTGTGTCCTCCCCGTTCACCGAACGTGAGTCTACCAGATTTTTGGCTATTCGGATATTTAAAGGAATCGGCGTATGCCGAACCCACTGTCAGTGTGCAGATGTCGCGGGAGCTGTGACCGACAGTTAAGACGCGGCCCGAACGGAGGCACGTGTATTTGAAAGAGAGAGGTGTCCACTGTGAACGAGAGCCGGAAGGCGTGTCAGGGTGCTTGGCGAGCACGTGTGGTACTGCCTACTGTGTGACATATGGACAGGCCCGTACCTCGGCAGGTATTTGTTTTCAGGCACATTGGTACAGGAAATCTACTTCTAGTTTTCCCTGATACCACCACCTGTAGGGATGTGAGAGGTTGTTTTTGAAATTCCCTCTACCTTTTTTCCACATAGAAAAGTTAATGAATGAATACTGAATTATAATTTTTAATAAAGAAATAATCTGTTTATTTTTAATTACCTATCACGTGAAAACAAATTGAAATCTGATAGAGACATGTGAATTGCATTATTATTAAATGAAATAATAATGCATATCAGTAATACTCTTGTCTCTAGAAATTAAAAAAAAACTGGAAATTTCATTTTTAGTTTGCCGTTTTGCAGTTTCTTACCAAATATTACTTTATTCTGAATACTCACATTTTCGTACAATTAGTAAAGAAAAATGAAAAGATGTATTTTTACTAAGAACCGTGGTTCAGTATTTCTTAATTAACATTTTCATTTGATAATAAACATAGAATTTAAATAAAACAGTATGAGATTCGGGTCGGAAGCTACGCGGTTTACGTAACGCGGGTGCTGTGCACTCGTCTGCCGGTGACTTTCGTTAAATAGTTGATATTTTGTGGGGTTATTTGGAAGTTATTTGTGCACCTTTAGAAAAAGTTGCTGTCAGACGCCGAGCTCCAAATTCTCTAAAGTGCAAAGACAGTCTGAAAAGGACGAGACGAGTTAAAATAAGCAGTCGCGTGTCTGGGCTTATCTGTAAGTACTCTGCCGTTTCCGGAGAAATGGCGGTCAAAGTTTTTGAAGTATTTTCGAGGTACTTTGTCTGCCTTTTACAGTGTGATGTTCTCGGAGGAAATGGTGGTGCAGTAGTTTTTAAATCCTCATATTCTGATATTTCATTCTCATATAAATTCTTTTATTAGTTCTGATATTTTATTCACATGTGTATTCTTCTGGAAAGTTTGTTGCATTCCCTCGGATGATGCCGATTGTAGAAACATTCAAAACACAGGTATTATGAGCACCACGAAGGTGGTTTGCACAGGGATATTTTTTTTTTTTTGTACGAATCTCACTCTGGAAAGAAACTTCATTAACACTGATGAAGATTTTGCGTGTTGGCAATAATTTCGCAGCAAACCGTGCATAATGAACCACTTTTCCAAAAACTTGCCCTTTGCAATTGATTACGAATCAAGATACACTATAAGAATTTCACTAAAAAAATTTCAAATCGTTTTCTCGTTCTCCTCCTCCTCCTCCTCCTCCTCCTCCTCCTTCTTCCTTTTCTTCTTCTTCTTATCATCATCCCATTCGTCTGACGTACAACTAGTAGATGGATAAGGGTAAAGTTATATCAACATACAATGGAAAACATTTGTCTAGTAATCTTCTACAGACTTGAGTATATAAATGAAAAACAGAAATAAAAATAACGGCCAGGTTTTGAACACAGTGTGCAAAACTGAGAACCTGAGACTCCGAATACTACTCGACGGACTGGAGGTGAAGACCAATCGACAGCTGTTTACAAACTTTGAGCGAAAATAATAGTGCACTGACAACAGCTAGCTTCAGGCCGAAATCTAGATCTGCATAATAAAATATGAAAAAGGATGACCGAATGCTGCAATCCGTAATTTACGAGTACTTTAACTTTTATAACTACAGCCCGGCTTCTGTGCAAGTTGTAAATATCCTTCCACTCCCTGTGTTTTATTTCTGGAACTTCCAAAATATCAGAGTGTGTACTCGAATAGATTTTGTCAAAAGCTTTCTCTAAATCTACAAATGCTGCAGACGGAGCTCCGCCTTTCCCCAGTCCGTCTCCTAGGATAAGCTGTCGAGCCACACCGAAATACCGTCCCTCACTCACTCACTCGCCCGTCACAGGCCGCCCGACGACTTCCCGCGCCAGATCTACGAGAACGTCGCGGTCAAGGACCGCAAGCTGTCGGCGGCGTCGCTGGGGCCGTCCTCGACGCACCACATCGGGCCGCCGCCGCCGAGCTTCGCCCCTCCACCCCCGCCGCCTCCGCGCAAGACGTGACACCGGCAGCAGCAGCAGCGGGAGGGGCGCCACACCGCGCCGCCCCAGCGGATCGCCGTCCCGGCGGGCGACCTCGCGCCCCTACTGGTGGCCCCACTGTCCCCGCCCGAGGACTGGAGGCTCTGAGGGGGCGGCGCGCCACCTACGGCCGGCGCGTGTTTGGACGGGTGCGTCCGCGACGTCCCCCGACGCCTCCGTGTACAGACTCCGCACTGGACACACTGACAGGGCGCTCCCCACGTGCAGTGCGAACGTTCTAGTGAGTGCAGTTTGTGACAGAGGTCCGGACCTGATGTCGTACGTTAAGGATCGACCGGGATACGAGACTGAAGTGTAAATTTTTTTTCTACAAGTGGCTGTTGTCACCATTTTGTGGCAACACTTATTCTTACTCACCAGTGGAAGAACACACACACACGACGAGTGTGGTACGTCTTTTATATGAACTCCTTACTTGTAGCACTCGACCACAAAAATTATCGAATGTGTGGTGGCAGTGCAGAATATTAACAGGTCGAGGCTCAAACGCGGCACTTCCCGCTTGTGGCGAGCAGTTTCTGACCGCCGAGTACGCCTCCGGGCTCCGTTGAAACTCTCGTGTCTGAGTAGTTGGCAGTTACCGTTTCACGTTATAGTTCCTCCTCGGACCTCTATCCCAGATGATCCGGTTTTAGTTTCATTGCATTACATCCGTTGTCCATAAGTTGTTGCCCACTTTGCAGCTGTGAGCATCATCTTCTGGCCTTACACGAGGAACTGAATCGTTGTGAAACCTACTCCTGTCTGTGGCTCTCTTGTAAAATTTGAATGTGGATATTTGTACTTTTAAAACACATTATTTGCACCTCCATCTCCCCCCCCCCACCCGCCCTCCCCCCTCCCGAGTGAGGAAGATTTTATACGTACGAATGCTGTAATTGATGTGCATATGAAACTTTAATAATTGCCCGTACAAGCCCAGTACGAGGGATAACATTGAAAAGAAATGACCTGTGTTTATCAGGTTTCAGCACGTTTAAGTTTCCAGAATAATTTGCCCTCAATTTGTGAGACATATTTCTTAACCGACAACATTTTTTTTAAAAAGTTAAACAAAACCTAATTACAGTGTCAAAAATTTTTACTATTATCTGAATGTTTATACCTCAGTCAATTTTCGTCTCATTTCCACCCATATGAAACCTCTAATTACAATGAATAACTGACACCTGAGTCCATTCTCGTAAGAACCGGCTGCTCCATTTCACAGTCGTCAGCAAATGGCCATTTCGATGTCGTCGTCATTGTAGTGTGACTTTGCACCTTCGTTGTATACTGTGAGCCTCCCATATTTTTTTACCTGTGCAGACAACATCCGTTGCTTACATTAGTGTATCACTTGAGAAAATGCAGTGCTATGTGGTAGTGCACCTCATTCATCATCTTCAGTGCCCTGCAGTAACATAACGTAGACTGCTGTAAAGCTTCTGTAGGAATTTAATAAAGAATTCTCCTCAGAGCTGGATGTATCTCCTCAGATACGGACGGAATTGCAAAGTGTCTGTTTTCTTTTCACTTGTGACAGATGGTCTCTCACTTTGCACTTAGATGCAAATATTAGTATGTTCGAATCAATTTTCTCAGTTTTCAATCACTGACAGTGTTTTTTTCCATAAACTTCACTGACTTATGAAACTTCCTGGCAGATTAAAACTGTGTGCCGGACCGAGACTCGAACTCGGGACCTTTGCCTTTCGCGGGCAAGTGCTCTCGGTCCGGCACACAGTTTTAATCTGCCAGGAAGTTTCATATCAGCGCACACTCCGCTGCAGAGTGAAAATCTCATTCTGTTCACTGACTTATCATTGAATTCTCACTGCTTTCACAGATTTGGACTGTTTTCGTGCCTCTTCTGCGCAGAAATGAATGGATGAATAAATGACTTCAGACACTATGAGACTTTCAGTTAACTGAGACATTTTAAATAAGCACAGACAAACGCTTCTGTTACAGCGTTTGTGGCCGGCTGAAGTGTCTACATTTGAAAATGTTACATACTTGAAATATACACCTCATACATAGGCCCTTTCATACTTTTGAGTGCAGTACGTGATTTTTTAATTATATACCTGTACTGGAAATGTGTTGACTGAAACCTACTTCACAGACCACCAAAATTACTGTGGCAGGCTTCTCCATAGAGTGGTAAATTCTCTGCACACTACACAAAATTACACGTTTCACACAGATGTCGAGGAGGAAATCGTTCCGCACATTGCAATTTAAGTCGCTACCAATTTTTGGTGACGCTCGAGGCAGAAGTTTCCACTGTGAGTACTTACACTCGTAGTACCGAGGAGAATACGCAGTCCTCCGCTTCCTCGTACTGCCGACAGGAGATATCTGGATCAGTTCGAGTGAGATGTAGTGTACGAAGAGAGGGAGTGTGCGGGGGTCGGTGAGAACAGGGGCACACTTCAGATCTCGCAGCTCGGACGGACAGTTTGCACGAGGCCCGTTCTCGCTCGTCCCTTCTCTCTCTCTTCCGCGCGTTCTTCTCAGTCTTCTAAAACTGCCTCTACCGTACGCGACACGAACGGAACGGGTTTGCCGAGAGACGTCAAACTGCAGGGAGAAAAAGTGTTTCGAGGTCAGGTGTGTTAGCTTTCTCACACGTCGAGTGCTGAGCAGTTTCGAGAGGCCTAATATTGTCAGACTGGACAGTGGAAGTGGAATTTTTTTCTTTTTTTGGAAAAAGGATGGCTGTGACATTTTGCTGTGGACAAACAGGTTTGCGAGAGACGAAGATGCTATTTATTGTGAACGCACAGGGACACCAGAGAACCGTTCGTGCCTCGGGAGAGATTATGTCTGATTGTCACGACGTTATGTTGTAACTTTTTGTTTATTGTTTATTTGTGTTTTCTGCCACAGGGACGAGAGGTCGTACCCGATCTGTTTTGTTCGTCACAGGTGAGTAGAACGAGAGAGAAGAGAAGCGGTCGCATACCTCTCTCTGTTTGTGCGAATATTCTCTGTACTTTCCTAGCACATTCCGTGTGGGAGGCACCAGAGAGGAAGATTTAGCAAAAATCCTTTTCGGGCAGATTGCCACACCACGGTGTCGCAGCGGCCTTCCCCGATCCCCTGCTGTGCCCGGTCTCCCTCTCCCGTATCCGCCCCTCTACTTTGTAGGGTACCTTACGGACTGGCCCTTTCAGATTTTCTTCAAACTTGTACAACTTTGGACATCAGCTCACTTAAGCAGTATGGCACAATTCTCGAAAACACTTCAGATAAATGACTTTGAAGTTTTCCGAGTCAATTAAGTGGAAAACATTTCACCTTCCCTGACGGAATTGCCTGTAGCTCTGCACGTAGTGTTGTAGTTTGCCGATCACGAGGTCGTAGGTTCGATCGCCACGCGAGTCAAAACTTTTTATTTTTGTTTGACTTCGATATTTATTAAGGTCTATATTGGAATGTAAAAGATTTGTGTCAAGTACCTCTCATAAAAGTTAGAGTGTGATCCTCACTTTTTTGAGTGATTTGTAAAAGTCCTTAGATAGTGTAATACGGTCATAATAAATGTAGCTGTTAATTAATAATTATTGACGTACATCCTATTTTATGGATCAAATTATTTGTAACGCATTAAAATTTTGTACGAGAATCGGAAACATAAAATAGAAATTATAATACTTTCTGATTTCTAGACGTTATAGATAAACAAAAACGATAATCGAAACAAAAATATGTTATTAAAAATATTTATTTTAGTACTCCTTTTTTCAAACAACCAGTAACTAAAAATATGTCACTTTCATTAAAACATTGCGGTTACCTCATATGTTAATTAACATGTCAGTTTGATAATAAATGCAATTGGGAGAAGAGTAACAAAAAAAATCTTCCCACGGTAGGAACGAACCGGCTATCTCGTGATTGTAACACTGGGACAACTGCCACACACCGGGCTACGGGCAATGCCTCAGAGTTTGTCGAAATTTTTGTACTTCGCGACACTCGGAATAATCGAATTCGAAACCTCGGCAGCTCCTAGTATTTTGGGAAATTGCGCCGTTCCGCTTTAGGAACTCGCGCCCGTGCAGTGACTTTTGAAGAGTACGCAGAAAATAGTCCGTAAGGGCCCCTCGCCAGAGTAGAACTCTTACCCGTGTCGTCAGTTGTCGGTCGAATACTTTCCAGTCTCCGCTTCCCTTACAGCTTTTGCCCTCTACCGATCCCTCCGGTACTGCGCTAGTTATTCCCCGACGCCCGACACGCGTCCCACCGTCCCGTCCCGTCCCGTCCCGTCCCGTCCCTTCCCGCCGCCGTTTTTCACACGTTTCCTCGTCGACTCTGCAGAGAGCCTCCACATTTCTCACAGTGTCGGTCGATTCGATTTACGGCCGTCTCGTCCCGAGCTGCTCGGACCTCACCTGTGGCGACAGTACGGAGTTGGGTACGACCCCCTCTGTCCTGTCGTGCGGCGCCCGCCTACAGCACATGCCCGACATCGTCACGGCACTGCCCGAGCAGTGCGTGTACTGTCAGTCGGCTGCGCTTTTTTTGTGCTTAATAAATAAAGCTGTGGAAACTAAAGGAAGCTGCGTAGTCAGTTTGCACGTACCACCCGTCCCCTATCCTTGCCGTTAGCACGACAGGTTGACACGGCACTGCAGATCGTGGAGCAGCGAGTCTACTGCGGGTGGTACGGGACGAGCCGGCACTGGGTGAGCGACGCTGAACATGCGGTGGCACAGAAACTGCTGCTTGGCATTACTTGAAGCAACAGTACCGAGGTAACTGCCATTTGATTTTCAGTTTCCAAAGGCAAATTCTGTCTCTCTCTCTCTCTCTCTCTCTCTCTCTCTCTCTCTCTCTCACTTCCTTCCTCATTTTCATTTCCTCCCACCTGCCACTCTCCAACCTTCACCACTGCATGTCTCTCCCCCTCCCCCTCCCACTTTAGCTGTACAGAGTTGGTCTATGCATCCAAAGTATCATAGATTTTCATCTCCACTAACCTCCTCCTGGTGACTGTTATGTGATTTAAATGGGTGTAGTCCAATTAAAATTATTCATTAGGTCAGATCTGTCACTTGCCACTACAGTGTTGCCACGTCAGCTGCCAGCTGCCGCTCTGTTATAGGAGACACAGTGCGAGGTGCCGGGGCTAGCAGTGTATTTAGCACTAAATTCTTCTAGAATCTTCTTATATAAATGATGCTCTAAGCCCCCCCCCCCCCCCTCTTTTGTAACTCCGACTTTTGCTGTTGCACATGGATTAAGAAGAAACGCGAGCTGACTGTAATCGACCCTGCGAGTAGAAAAGAGTTTGGCACCTGCAATAATTTAATTTGATAGAAATTAATCAGATAAAGGAAAGTTTCTTTAATGTAGTGAGAAATGAAAGGGTTACTCTACCAATTAACAGAATGAAAGTTCTGTCCAAAATAACAATTTGATTTATTATGACTAAACTCAAAATAATAAACAAAACACATGAAACATTACAATACATTGAATTGGATACGCAAATAAATGCTGTGAAGGTGAAGTTGTCCATAAACTAACTTGTGATGTTTATGACCAAGTGGTATGTGGAGCCAATTCCTTTGCAACTCAAATCTTAAGGCAAACACCCAGCCAACCCAACATTAATTGCTGCTACAGTAGTGAGAACTCAGGCAATGAACACCCAAGACACAACCACGTGAGAAAAGAAGGGAACAGGCGCGCTCTGCTGAGCTCTGATTATCACCTAGGAAAATTCCCTAATCTGCCGGTGCTGTGGACATACGTTACCGAGCTGTATTCTTAACTGCAAGGACACGATCTGACATACCGGAAGCGATGGCCGGTTGCTTCGACGTCCCGTTGTGGTGATGATAATGTCGCGAGTATAGCCCGAAACAAATTATCCTGGTCTGTTTGTTCCAGACTAAAACCTTCGTAGCAACACAAATACGCCTTTGAGGGAGACGAAGAAGGCTCGCCACACAATCACTGACGGTACAGTGATTGATTTTAACAAGCGAAGTGACATAATAACTCCAATACAGTCAACTTTAGCCAAAACTGCCCGAGACAGACAACATAGGCCACTTGTACGCAGAACGCTCAATTGCCAACTGTACCCGGAAAGTTATGTTGACGTCGAAACTTCAACAACTTCGTCAAACAGTTACAGTTAAATTAAAGTATATTAGACAGCCAATGGAAGGCAGGCTGTCCAGAGCAGCCACCGAAAGGCGAGAGCCGACCCTCGACAGTGGCCGTGGTAAAACGTTCCAATTGGCAACTCGAAAACCGGCGTAAAATTCCACTCTATTGCCGAAGCACTACGATTTCAACGATGGAGATTCTTGGCGCCAATTTCTGCGCCGATTTTGCTACGTCACGGAGCTATTCCATGAGCAAGCCAATCACAGTTACGATTTTGCAGAAAACGCGGGAATTTGCCCGCCAAGACTGCCTGGGAACACAAGTCATTCCCACGCCTCGCCGGTAGCCCGCCAGAAAGTGTTTTCGCTAAGTTTCTGCGAAGTAACGGAATCTCTAGCCCCAGCCGCTCCTTCAGGCCCCTGTGGGCGTGTCGCCGCCGCTCTTATGACAATGTCGGCGTCTGGAAGGCATCCACTCGACTCCCTCACACCCGTCGGCTTAACCCTTTCGAGCTCAGCAGAGCCCGCCTGTCACCTGACCATCCGGGTGATGAGAGACGCTGCGTGAGAAGTCCGCGTGTAAAGGAATAGCGACTTTTCACCGCACGCAATTAGAGAGGAAGATCGTAAGATAGAAATATGAGAGGGGGCTCATGCCACCTCTCACACGAATGGAGCGGGTCACTTTGCGGAGGCTCCCACTGTGTCCTGCAGTGCAGTATCGAATGTCGCAAGTGGCTGCTGCGAGGGACGTCAGAAGTGCTAGGTGCTCTGTCGACAGACGACTGCACTGCGGCAGCCGGTCTGTTTTGTAGACCCGAATTCAAACTCGTGTCCTGAGCTAACCGCACCCTCACGATGTGCAGTTTGTCGCAGAAAACCGCAATCGACGATCTCTGCCGGAACTAAAATAGCATTAGCTTTGTTACAAAATTCAGTTACGGTGCTGAAAGGAAACTGTAATTTCTCGCTACCCGCGACTGTCCTCACACGGCTACCCCGGATGCCGTGTTACCGACCGAAGAGTGGTTCTCAGTTGCATTTGAGGTGACGCAGGCAGATAAGTGTAAAACGGAAAAAGAATTACGGGAAGAAAAATAAAAACAAATAAAAATACCAGTACGATGACGAACTGTCACGGTCGACGATTGGAGAGACGTCACGGTTACAGGTAGTCTCCGTAAACCGGTTTGTCGGCCACTGACGGGTCGTGATAACCCCTTCGGCACCGACTCGGGTCTGATGACAGTGCATTGAAGCACCGAAACTGGTAGGTCCACAATAAATGGAAGCATTAGGGCAGCTCTATGTGTTTCATTTTCTTACCATTTTACGTGTCAGGTTTACGTGCTAGCCATGACACTAGGCCACGACGCTGGGGAAAGTAGTTATAACTGTGGTCACCCACTCGCAGTGACGAATTGTGGCATTCGAAAATTCGGCTTCACACGATGTCGTACGAAGCTTTTCTAATGTAAGTCGATCTCCGGTATACGATAATTGTAATGGTGACATGGAACCATTCTAGTGGTTAATAAAAAAGAAAATGAGAAGAAAATAATAAAAGGTTGAAAATGTGGGAAGAAATGTTGAATAAAAAAGGGGTTTTTAAAATCGGACTTCGTGATTCGGAAAAGCTATTGTTGGGGTGGTCCTTGTGGCGTTTCTGAGCAAATGTCAAACCAATCTCCGCTACAAAAATGATTTGAAAAAGAACAGAGAATAACAAATGTGATTAACAGGGGGAAATGGCGTAGATAAGAGTACATTGATTACCAAGTTAATGTCTTCTCTCGTGCGGCGTTCAGACCTTGTTCTCCAACGATCTCGTGCTTCATTCCTGCATGAAAAAGTCGTAGCTGCTCCAAAATCTTGCAGTAAATTTCATCCTCCAGGAATTAGTATGTATTCAAATTAAAGCCATTTTGATCTCGAATGCAATGTATTTTACGTTGCTGTTTCCATCCTCCAAATTTCATAGAAGCTTTCACAATACTATATGTCCGCACATCAATAAGTTTTTACGTCGTAATCAGACCAAGACTAACGAACAAGTTTTTACGTCTGAATCATACCACGACCAACGAATAAGTGCAGTTAAACTTTCGCTCTCAAGAGACAATAGCGGGTAGAAAACAAAAAGAGTTACAATTTTAGTACCTTCATTTTCTTACGAATATTTTCTCTGCCGTCGAGCGCTCATACAGCTGCGACGGTATAATTTATATCTAAGGGAACGAGTGTAGCGCGGCGAAATTCAAAGTCTCACTACATCGCCCCCTCGACTGTCACGCTAAAACATTTTGCGTGGCAGGCTAGCAAACAATATAATAGATATACCTAAATGTCAATATATACATATTTTCATAGGAAAGGCCACGTGCATTCATAGGGGATAATCTTTGTCAATACTTACTTTCTAAACCTATATACTAAATACAGTTTTGATCCTTTTTAGAAAATTAATATACATGTATTTACATAGAATGTGTTTGAGCAAGCTGCTCGCCAGCGCAGTTAATGTTGTGCGCTTCCAGCGTTGGTTTCCCGATGCATCTCTGACAGCATGTAATCTTTGGGCATGCGCAATAGCATCACTGAATTTCGCGTGCGGCAGTTTCAAAATTGCTATGTTATGACAGTCTTGCACAGTATTCACTTTCACATAGTGTTCATTACAAGTTGTTATTCCAGCATAAATGGCGTGTTAAGTCCGGAGACACCATAAGATTGAGCGTGTGCGTGATCTGAAGCAACGCCCATGTCTTCTGTAACGACACAACACTCCAGGTCCTTGTGCGTTTTCATGACTATTGTTCCCGGGGCATATGTGGTCGATGTAGTTTTTAGCCTCCACATCGCCTACGACAGGCGCTGCGTTTATTGTGTCCAAAGCATCTGAAGGCTGGCCAGGAACAACGGCGTCGATGTTCGCAAAGGTAGGTGTTTCATCACGTTGTTTACACTCGCCAACAAACGTTCATTTTCAGTGTGAAAATCCTCATTATCGTCGAAGTAAATTGCAGTTTATATCGGTTTACAAACAGTTATTTGGTTTATGCACCTGAGAAACAAGAATTATCTGATGAAATTGTCAATACTGTCTTTCAGAAAATTACTAAGTGGTTCCTTGTAAACGGACTCTCACTGAATTTTGATAAGACACAGTACATACAGTTCCGTACAGTGAATGGTATGACGCCACTAATAAATATAGACCTTAATCAGAAGCATATAGCTAAGGTAGAATATTCCAAATTTTTAGGTATGTCCATTGATGAGAGATTAAATTGGAAGAAACACATTGATGATCTGCTGAAACGTTTGAGTTCAGCTACTTATGCAATAAGGGTCATTGCAAATTTTGGTGATAAACATCTTAGTAAATTAGCTTACTACGCCTATTTTCACTCATTGCTTTCATATGGCATCATATTTTGGGGCAATTCATCACTGAGGAATAAAGTATTTATTGCACAAAAGCGTGTAATCAGAATAATAGCTGGAGTCCACCCAAGATCATCCTGCAGACATTTATTTAAGGATCTAGGGATATTCACAGTAGCTTCTCAGTATATATACTCTCTTATGAAATTTGTTATCAACAACCAAACCCAATTCAAAAGTAATAGCAGTGTGCATAACTACAATACTAGGAGAAAGGACGATCTTCACTATTCAAGATTAAATCTAACTTTGGCACAGAAAGGGGTGAATTATACTGGCACTAAAGTCTTTGGTCACTTACCAAATAGTATCAAAAGTCTGACAGATAACCAACAAGTATTTAAGAAGAAATTAAAAGAATTTCTGAATGACAACTCCTTCTACTCCATAGAGGAATTTTTAGACATAAATTAAGGAAAAAAAATTATTAAAAAAAATAAAAAAAATAAATAAATAAAAATAAAAAACACAAAAAAATAAAGTTGTTATATTAACTTAAGTATGTTGTTAAATTAACCTAATTATGTCATGTATTGGAAAATTCGACTCGTTCCACATCATTACGAAATATCGTATTCATGATCCATGGAACTAGTATTAATCTAATCTAATCTAATCTAATCTAGGTTTCACAAATTTCGTCGTTTATAACGTACACAGTTTGCAACACTTTTTTGCCATATTTACATTTTAACAAAGTTCACGGTGTCCCAGCATGTTTACATAGTTAATTATGAAAGCTTACATTTTGTGTTCACATTTCAAAACATGTTGACAATATGCAAAGTTTTAGCACATATACAAATACATATAAATTTACAAGAATATGCATGTGAAATATTTACACTAAAAATTATACTAAGTCCCATTGGCTTTCTTTTATTGGTGTTTATGGTCATTTTAAGTTTCTTTATTCATGTTTGGGCGTGCCAAGGGATATCAGACTTAATATTTAAATCACGGGCTTTCAATCAATTATTATTCATGTCTTTTGATTACATATCTGGCTAGTGGTTGACCAGACTTGTAATGCCATCAATAATCCCTTTTCAAAATACTTAATTTTCTTCATGTCTTTTGATTCATACCTGAAAGTTTACTGTCACACAACATAGGCTACTCTTACATTCCGTAAACAAACAATACCCAGCTGCAGGAGGTGGTAGGATAATGGAGAAAGAAAGAAAGACTGGAAGAAACTATTCACTACCTATAAACTACCAAATCCTACAGCTACTACATAAAAAGAGAACTCAATACATTATAGCGTTTGCATCACCTTCAAGGGGTGTGTGAAAGGAGGTGCTTACCATTTACCAGCTCATGGGTAAATGTAAGTGTCCTTACGTCAAGTCTGTGTAGTGTAACATCATGACAGATTCTCTGTGTTCTGACTGTTCATATGACTAAGTGTATTATACCTTAACAAATCCTTGCATGAGTAAATTGCATATCTGCTCAGTACTTCCTCGATATCTCCACTTCTTGTGGATACCGTCTGTACAAATGGAAAATATATCTCACAGAGATTGTCTCTCTCATAATGTGTATTATATAATAACGTACCAAATTTCCTCTCAAGAGTTCAACCATGAACTTACTTTTACTTTAGTAAAGGTTAAACATCATGTATGTGTGTATATAAATCATTTCTTCTCTAAAACATAAATAAAGATCATAGTACAGGGTGATTCAAAAAGAATACCACAACTTTAGGAATTTAAAACTCTGCAACGACAAAAGGCAGAGCTAAGCACTATCTGTCGGCGAATTAAGGGAGCTATACAGTTTCATTTAGTTGTACATTTGTTCGCTTGAGGCACTGATGACTAGGCGTCAGCGTCAGTTGATGCTAAGATGGCGACCGCTCAACAGAAAGCTTTTTGTGTTATTGACTACGGCAGAAGTGAATCGACGACAGTTGTTCAGCGTGCATTTCGAACGAAGTATGGTGTTAAACCTCCTGATAGGTGGTGTATTAAACGTTGGTATAAACAGTTTACAGAGAATGGGTGTTCGTGCAAAGGGAAAAGTTCTGGACGGCCGAGAACGAGTGATGAAAATGTAGCACGCATCCAGCAAGCGTTTGTTCGCAGCCCAGGAAAATCGACTCGCAGAGCTGCAAATTCCACAATCAACTGTATGGAGAGTCCTACGAAAAAGGTTAGTTATGAAACTTTATCGTCTGAAATTGGTTCAAGCACTGTCTGCAGCTGATAACATTAAAAGAATCGACTTCTGTGATTTTATCCTTGCTCAAATGGAAACAGATGAATCTTTCGTTTCAAAGAGCGCCACCACATTGGCACTTATCTGTCCGTAACTACCTGAACGTCAACTACCCGAGGCGATGGATCGGCCGCCAGGCAGCCCGTGACAGAGCACTTCATCACTGGCCTCCAAGAAGCCCTGATCTTACCCCCTGCGATTTTTTCTTATGGGGGTATGTTAAGGATATGGTGTTTCGGCCACCTCTCCCAGCCACCATTGATGATTTGAAACGAGAAATAACAGCAGCTATCCAAACTGTTACGCCTGATATGCTACAGAGAGTGTGGAACGAGTTGGAGTATCGGGTTGATATTGCTCGAGTGTCTGGAGGGGGCCATATTGAACATCTCTGAACTTGTTTTTGAGTGAAAAAAAAAACCTTCTTAAATACTCTTTGTAATGATGTATAACACAAGGTTATATTATGTTTCTTTCATTAAATACACATTTTTAAAGTTGTGGCATTCTTTTTGAATCACCCTGTATTATAATTGACAGTAAAATGTCTCTTTCTCAGCGTCCGTTGCTCGACGTCGGCTGCACGGGTGGTCACTTCTCCTTTGCACTTACCTTGCATAGCCTGAAAAGTCAAATGTTGTCTTCAACGTAGATGTAATTTTGTCATCTGTTCGCTTAAGTGAAGGTGGTGTAAGAGTTGCAAAACGGCCTTAATAACTCTCCTATCTTTTGCTTCCTCAGGGTTTTGTGTTGTGTGTAAGTATAATAAAGGCTAACATGGCACTAAATTTCACTTTCGTATACACAAATGTATTCACATGAGGGCTGTGTAAAAACTATATTTCAACTTAAATTCCTTAAAATATCATTCTCCTGTCTGAACACGAACTATAAATGTTTTCTTCCACACAGTGGCTTAACAAAACTTAACGAAAGGTTACTAAGTTACACTTCTGAAATAAGTTAAAGCTTATGTCTTTCCGAGTCACATTCTTATTACACTTCTTTCAACAGCTGTAATCATCGTTATGTTCACTCTGCTTTTCTTGCATTCGTTCATTTTCAAGGGCACAGAAAATAGATTCACATTTAACATCTTGTACTCACGTGTTCTAAATCATCACAAATGTTTGCTTTCAAACTGAAATTCTTATGTAATCTTAAAGATGTAGACTATTTACTCACTTCTCTATGTAGCACAATATTACCAAAACAGAGCAAGTGCTCTCCGAATGTGAAGGTGCCTGGATACACCTGGGGTACATTTACAAACAATTTTAGAACACAGAACGATAGGTTATGTCGCCATCGCACGGATGGTTCCGACATAAAATAGGAAGAAATGCGAAAACTGATTAGCGCATACGTATAAAATAACCTAATATACACCGAAGTGCGGTGAAAATGACGTACTTGCTTATCTTCTGGTTCGCATGGGGGAATTTGTACATGGAGTCAAGTATGCGGCAACAAGAGAAATGCAGGAAAATGATGACATCGAAGCGAGCGGAATAAGGAAGGCAGTCAATTTTTTCTCGTTGAGGTCGTATTATAGTGTATGTCTACTGAGGTAGCAGTGATACACGCGAGTTGAATACTGTATTTGATCCTTTTCAGGAGGACAGAGAATCATTCACGTCTAAACTTACTCACATCTGTATTATATGTTAACAGAGGGTGTACGGGATGATCGATTGAGACAGAGCTGCAACTAGGTACGATTCAAACGTTGACTCATTTATTCTAGAGGACAAGTTGCTGAAGGTACATATGTTTTCCTGTATTCTATTTGGCTGCTTTAGTCACGTGATAGCCTGCGTTCTAGTCGTATGCGGATACGTGTTCGGTATGTGGTTTAAAGCACTGTCTACTTGCAATCGTTAACGGTGAACCCGTCCGTCACCAGAGGACTTCCATCTCAAGTCTGATGAAAGTTGACACATTCCTCTAAACGCACTTTGATTTACGCGTGGGTATCTGTGAGTGGCTGTAATAATTGTGTACACACTTACCCGACAGATGGGGTGCTTACAGAGTTGGTGACGGGATTGACTTGTAATTTTCACATGTTGGACGCTGCTGTTATGTGTATCTGTTTGCTCGTAGGATGTACTGCGTGCTACTAACTATCATTTTTATATAGACCTGATGGAGTAATAGTATTATTTCTGACTCGTGATCTGGTGTGATTATTGGGCATTAGACTTGTCCGCAGGGCTATATTGGGCTCGTATCATAGAAAGGAAAAGTTTTACGATTGGGGTCGAGATAGCTCAGCGTAGGGAGACCTGGGAGAAGGATGTATGTCTGACAGGACGGAAAAGTAGGCGATCTAAGATTATCGCCCGTGTTTGAGTGCTGAACATTCTAGTGCAATATGTGTGTTTATGTTCCCTCTCCCTCCCCCTTCCCCCCCTCTCTCTCTTACCATAATCTTCGATGCACCGATCCTAGACTCTCATTGTGTATAAATATCACTCCGTTCTTGTTGTTCTTAACTGTATGCTATTAAATTACGGCGCTTTAAGATCTGTTACTATAGATCAATAAAGTGTGCTAAGCTCCAAGACTTGGTTACATTTCAAGAAATATGGTGCACTTGGAGGGGTTAGGACTAGGAAAGCTCTTTTCAGTCAAAGAGAGGTGGAGTGTAGCTGTATTCGTCTGCTCGGTTGAGGAATAATTGGGTAGCGATGTTGCGGGGTAGGTTGGTCAATGCCGAGGTGAGGGTGGTCTTTTAACGTAAGAAGGTCCAGATTACTCTGTGACCGCCATACGCAGAGAGATTGATCGAGTACTGTGTGCGAGGTCTTAGAAATATGTATAGCGCTGTCTGGTATAATTGGATCGTTTTTGTGTGTTTGAGAATTAAGTGTGACTGGACGTGCTGAGCAGTCATCTATGAATGTTTGCAATGATACTTGCAATGTAGAGGAGGTATGGCTTAGCTATGATAGTGAAATTATGAAAACAAGCTGTCACATGATTGGCCAGTGTTGGACTTATTGTAAAATTTTTTTGCGATATCAGCTGTGATGGATAATATTACGGTAGATCGGTGGTGTGTTATCCATCCCATCCGTGCATTGGGTACGACATAATGATTGACTGACAGTGCTTGTTTGAGTTGGGGAACAAATTTTGGTTGATGGACCGCAGCTTCCGAGGTTGCTAGCACCGAAAACTGTGATCCCGTACTTGTGTGCAAAAATGACCAATCACTAGAAATGGAACGTGAAGTTATCAACTATTCGGTCACTGCGACATATGAGTTTAAATGTAGAGGTGGTCAATCACTTTCGAGGGGTAGTTTGGAAAGTCGCCACAACGCCACCAGGCTCTTCTAGTTTCCTTGTGTTGTGGCTGTCCTTTATTTAAAATCATTCAGTGTTATGCTATCGACTGTAAGAATATGATTTACAAGGTGCAAGGTATAGTTTCCTGTGAGAGGCCGTGCATCAGTCAGTGTTAATGTCTGTTTAGAATCAGACAGGGACTTTGAAGTCGCGGCAGAAGGACGGAATGTTCGGCAGTGTGCAAAAGTATGTTAGAAAACACTGTCTGAACAAGGGTCAGAGGTAGCTTCTCATTCGCTTAGAGTATGGGTGATCAAACTTTAAAGGGGTCTCTGCAGCGTGAATATATTTAATATGACCTTGTTCATATGGGCATCTGTAGTTTGAGGTGTCGGACTTGGCGAGCTGTTAGGATTTCTTGGATGGTCTCACTCTGAGTTATTCGGGAGGGGCGGGGGGGGGGGGGGGAGAGGGGAGTATTGTGAATTCCAATTCCGTTTGTACGCGCTGGAGGTGGATCGCATTGGTGCCTTCGTGACTTGTAAATATGATGAGCTTTAATAGCTGGTAATTTTTTTTTCACTGTTTGATGGTAGAGAATAAAGATGATAGGGTGTTGAGGATCTGTTGTACTTGTATCTAGTTTGGGACGTACAACATCGCGCGCATTTCCGGCGAATGGTCAAAACGAGGCCCTGTTGCAGTAACTGAGGTCGTTCTGTTTATAGACAGGCTGCAGAAGGTAATGGATATGTCTTTCTCCGACTTAAATTGCAGAAATCAGATAGGTGAAGATAAATGCATACTCATCCATGGTTAGAAAGGGAGAATGCTTTTTTATTATTAAGTGATGGACAGATATGTGGCTTTGACATGCCGCCGCCGGCGCTTGGACGCTCGCTTTGTAAGGTGCTATGGGATTAGTTTGAACATTTAGTACTTGTTTTGGTGGTTATTGGATTAAAAACTGTAATATTGAAGGTCATGTCCTCAGCGGCAATGCTGTGTGATTGAGTAAGTGTGTTTACGTATTTGAAGATTGTTTCGCGATTTGTGATGTTAAGTTGATGGCGCAATTTAGCTACCACTGGAAAAAAAAGTGTTGCTGAAAAGAAAGAAAGGGATTACCTTGCCCCCAGACCTGATGGATGAGTTATTAGATAAGAGCAAGTGATAATTGTTGAATGTGCCATGTGTTCGGATATAGGAGTCTCCAAACGGCGGCGCGAGATTTTTTTTTTATTTGGAAATTTATGCAATCTATAGATAGTGATATTCGACCGCTAGTGACAACAGTTAAGAGCGGAAAAATAGGTCCAAATCGAGCGCTGGCAGAATGTTGCGGCAATGGTAATAATACACTCCTGGAAATGGAAAAAAGAACACATTGACACCGGTGTGTCAGACCCACCATACTTGCTCCGGACAATGCGAGAGGGCTGTACAATCAATGATCACACGCACGGCACAGCGGACACACCAGGAACCGCGGTGTTGACCGTCGAATGGCGCTAGCTGCGCAGCATTTGTGCACCGCCGCCGTCAGTGTCAGCCAGTTTGCCGTGGCATACGGAGCTCCATCGCAGTCTTTAACACTGGTAGCATGCCGCGACAGCGTGGACGTGAATCGTACGTGCAGTTGACGGACTTTGAGCGAGGGCGTATAGTGGGCATGCGGGAGGCCGGGTGGACGTACCGCCGAATTGCTCAACACGTGGGGCGTGACGTCTCCACAGTACATCGATGTTGTCGCCAGTGGTCGGCGGAAGGTGCACGTGCCCGTGCCCGTCGACCTGGGACCGGACCGCAGCGACGCACGGATGCACGCCAAGACCGTAGGATCCTACGCAGTGCCGTAGGGGACCGCACCGCCACTTCCCAGCAAATTAGGGACACTGTTGCTCCTGGGGTATCGGCGAGGACCATTCGTAACCGTCTCCATGAAGCTGGGCTACGGTCCCGCACACCGTTAGGCCGTCTTCCGCTCACGCCCCAACATCGTGCAGCCCGCCTCCAGTGGTGTCGCGACAGGCGTGAATGGAGGGACGAATGGAGACGTGTCGTCTTCAGCGATGAGAGTCGCTTCTGCCTCGGTGCCAATGATGGTCGTATGCGTGTTTGGCGCCGTGCAGGTGAGCGCCACAATCAGGACTGCATACGACCGAGGCACACAGGGCCAACACCCGGCATCATGGGGTGGGGAGCGATCTCCTACACTGGCCGTACACCACTGGTGATCGTCGAGGGGACACTGAATAGTGCACGGTACATCCAAACCGTCATCGAACCCATCGTTCTACCATTCCTAGACCGGCAAGGGAACTTGCTGTTCCAACAGGACAATGCACGTCCGCATGTATCCCGTGCCACCCAACGTGCTCTAGAAGGTGTAAGTCAACTACCCTGGCCAGCAAGATCTCCGGATCTGTCCCCCATTGAGCATGTTTGGGACTGGATGAAGCGTCGTCTCACGCGGTCTGCACGTCCAGCACGAACGCTGGTCCAACTGAGGCGCCAGGTGGAAATGGCATGGCAAGCCGTTCCACAGGACTACATCCAGCATGTCTACGATCGTCTCCATGGGAGAATAGCAGCCTGCATTGCTGCGAAAGGTGGATATACACTGTACTAGTGCCGACATTGTGCATGCTCTGTTGCCTGTGTCTATGTGCCTGTGGTTCTGTCAGTGTGATCATGTGATGTATCTGACCCCAGGAATGTGTCAATAAAGTTTCCCCTTCCTGGGACAATGAATTCACGGTGTTCTTATTTCAATTTCCAGGAGTGTATGTAATTCAAGTTGGAGGTGGTAAATATGGACCAGGCTTTGAATATTGGTGTGAGTGTCGTATGTGCTTGATGCTCTGTATAAAAGTTTTAGTCTCTAATAGTGTTTGGTATTTTGGGGTGTATGTAAAATTAATTGTACTGTTGGAAGTGCGAGAAAGATGAGTTGATTGATGTTTAGATAGAGGCTACGTTTGTAATTCGAAAAGAGGGAATGAGAATGGTAAATTGATTGATGGACGTGGTTTGTGGGGTGATACATGAGCCTCGTGATAGGGTTGAGGACGTTTGCGTATGTTGAGGGTGGGACGGGTGTGAGGTTAGGAAACGTTGTAAAGTAAGAATAATAGTGAGAAGGTTTTAGATGGCTGGTCATGCGACGAGGCGAGAGCAGGGATGTTTTTAGATTAGGTTAGATTAGATTAGATTTACTTTCATTCCAATTGATTTGTAGTGAGGAGGTCCTCGAGGATGTGGAACATGTCATAAAAACAACAATACACGACAAATATTTACAACTAAAACAAGTAAGCTAATGTACCATTCCACAGGTCCCAAGTGGATTGATTGTCATTTTTAATGAACACTAAGAGTCATTTTACAAATACTAACGCACTGCATTTAAAATAAAAAAGTTTTTTATTTATTTATAAGGTAATAAACATGTAATACAACTACTGTAATACTTATTTACAATGAACACATTACTGCACTGAAATGGTGCAGAAGTTATGTTGTACTTATATACAAATCAGTTGGTTTTACTAAGAAATTCATCAATGGAGTAGGAGTTGGCCACCAATAAATCCTTCAGGCTTCTCTAAAACTGAATTTCATTGGTTGTTAAGCTTTCTATGGCTGCTGGGAAGTTATTGAAAATGTGTGTTCCTGAATAATGTACACCTTTTTTGTACAAGACTAAGTGAATTTAAATCCTTGTGAAGATTATTCTTATTTCTAGTATTGATTCCATGAATTGAGCTGTTGGTTTGAAAAAGTGATATATTTTTAATGACAAATTTCATTAAGGAATAAATATATTGGGAAGCAGTAGTTAGTATCCCTAGTTCCATAAAGAGGCTTCTGCAGGATGTTCTTGAGTTCACACCACATATAACTCTTACTGCACGTTTTTGTGCCCGGAAAACTTTAGCTTGGCTTGATGAATTATGTTTAGTTAAAGGGCCGTGTAATGTCGCGTCAGGAGCAATGCGCAGCGTGCTATTGTGTTATAGGCGATAAAGACATGTGCTGCTATGACGTGTCTAGCGTATGGAGGCTGCGCTTTGGAATTATGCTACGTTGATATAAAGTTGACTTGCGGCTCGGGGTTGTGATGGATCGTGGTCCTGCACGGACGTGTGTGTGCTTTGACCGCTGACGAACGCGTCGACCGCGCCAACTCACGCTTGCGGAAGCCGAGCAGGGGGAGGGTCTGTGCGAGGTCTGAAGCCAGGCGGGTGGGTGACTTCACGACCCTGTGGGCAGGGTGCGGAGTGGGGGTACCTGCGCTCGTCTGCTGAGTTATTTTGCGAGCGGATCTGCAGGCTCTGCTGTGCGTTATTAGGATAGTTTACGAGTACTGAGCGTATCTACACATCAGTGTGAAGAATTATTTAGTAGCAGTTTGCTATTGTGGGTACCGAAATTATGATTGGGTGCGGGTCTGTGGGCTGTGCAACATGGCTCAGGGCACATCTGGCATTGGTGTTTTGTGATAGATATAGTGTATGGTAAATAAGTTGTTTAAAAAAATAGTGTTCTCAATCATTACACGCCCCTGCAGCGCAGATCAGCGTGATTGGTTTTCCGTCACCGTCTCGGTTGCATGCGAGTAGTAAATGCTTTCCCGGCCGCGTTAATCGTGTGTGCCAACGAGCTATGAGGTATTAGATTAGATTAGATTAATACTAGTTCCATGGATCATGAATACGATATTTCGTAATGATGTGGAACGAGTCAAATTTTCCAATACATGACATAATTAAGTTAATTTAACAACATACTTAAGTTAATATAACAACTTTTTCATTTTTTGTGTTTTTTATTTTATTTTTTATTTATTATTTTTTTAATTTATATCTAAAAATTCCTCTATGGAGTAGAAGGAGTTGTCATTCAGAAATTCTTTTAATTTCTTCTTAAATACTTGCTGGTTATCTGTCAGACTTTTGATACTATTTGGTAAGTGACCAAAGACTTTAGTGCCAGTATAATTCACCCCTTTCGGTGCCAAAGTTAGATTTAATCTTGAATAGTGAAGATCATCCTTTCTCCTAGTATTGTAGTTATGCACACTGCTATTACTTTTGAATTGGGTTTGGTTGTTAACAACAAATTTCATAAGAGAGTATATACACTGAGAAGCTACTGTGAATATCCCTAGATCCTTAAATAAATGTCTGCAGGATGATCTTGGGTGGACTCCAGCTATTATTCTGATTACACGCTTTTGTGCAATAAATACTTTATTCCTCAGTGATGAATTACCCCCAAAATATGATGCCATATGAAAGCAACGAGTGAAAATAGACGTAGTAAGCTAATTTACTAAGATGTTTATCACCAAAATTTGCAATGACCCTTATTGCATAAGTAGCTGAACTCAAACGTTTCAGCAGATCATCAATGTGTTTCTTCCAATTTAATCTCTCATCATTGGACACACCTAAAAATTTGTAATATTCTACCTTAGCTATATGCTTCTGATTAAGGTCTAAATTTATTAATGGCGTCATACCATTCACTGTACGGAACTGTATATACTGTGTCTTATCAAAATTCAGTGAGAGTCCGTTTACAAGGAACCACTTAGTAATTTTCTGAAAGACAGTATTGACAATTTCATCAGTTAATTCTTGTTTGTCAGGTGTGATTACTATACTTGTATCATCAGCAAAGAGAACTAACTTTGCCTCTTCATGAATATAGAATGGCAAGTCATTGATATATATTAAGAACAACATATATATTAAGAACAATTCTGACAATAGACGTGAAGGCAGGTCCAGACATGAGACGCCGGCGGTATACATGAGAAGAACAATGCAGCTTTCACATGTGTCGGCTGTCACGAGGGCTCGGAAGCTGAACTTGGCTGGAGACTCTGGAACCCCCTCCCCCGCCGACAGCACGCGCGCGCCGCCTGCCTTGGAGTGTAATCTAAGGCGCTTAGGCGATATCAGTTTCTCCGGTGATGGGTGCGAATGCGACTGTGTTGAGGTCATGTTTGGGGGAGGCCGAGCAGAGACTTTTAGTCGGTTTGACAGCTGGGGGTGTTTGGGCGCGTCTGTTGCACTATTTTGCGAGCACGTCTGTGCACTGTGCTGTGCTTTATTTGGAGAGTTTAAGAGTAGAGAGCTCGTTTGCGGATATTGTGTACTGCATTATTTAAGAGCAGTTTGTTTATTGTGTGGTGAAATTAGGAGTTGTTTACGTGTTTGTGGCCTGTGTCAGATGACCACAGTCGGATCAGTACGGGTGTTTTGTGAGAAATATACTCCACGGCTAAATAAAAGTCCTTCCTTACTTCCCCGAGCAGCACAGCACAGTCTGAGCAGTTTTTGCGCAAAAACGGCAATCTGGTCAGACTGTGAGTGAGTCCACAAATAACTGGACAGATTTATCTGTAGAGGAGTTACAGGTCTGGATTGGAATGAATATCTTGATGGGTGTGGTTGTGTTGCCAAGTGTAGTGCACTAGTGGAGTTCAGAACCTGCCTTAGGTCAGCCTTACATATCGAAACCTACGAGATGGAAAAGTTTCGAAAAGATATGTCCCAAATAAATAAAGTACACTCCTTCCATCAGCCTATGCACTGAAATTATTTCCGAAAATTAGGAGTTATTTGGCTATTTGGAGGTAAATGTTGTGCGTTCTTTACGAGCGGTTCGCATGTCTGTAACCTGTGCTGTGCGTTATCTTTAACTGTTTACAATTAGCAAGCGTGTGTCTAGAGCATTATAAGTGAGTTATGTAGGAGAGTTTTGGAGGTCTGTATGGTGTGGGACATGTCGGTGTGATACATATACTCCATTCCTAAACAAAGTAAATTCGTTCCTCCATCCGTGGGCCTAGTGCGGGGTGAGTCCTTTTACCCGAAATGTGTAGGAAGAGATTGAGTGCTGGTGGCTTAGTTTAGTGGTCATAGGCTTCGTGTGCAACAATTTTCTTACATTGGTGGCGGAAGCGGTGTTGAGCTTTGTTTGCTGGCAGAATTCAAACTTGGCGCTGGATCCTAGGAGGAAGTGGCGGTCGGGCGGCTGAGGTTCTGGAGTTCGTGGTGTGACCATCTCGTAGATGTGTACTAGGTCAGGTGGAGCAGACCTGCGTGACCGTAATGCTTGAAATAAAGGGTCCTTTTCGCACTTTCCGACTTAGACTAGTACAAATGGCGCGATTTTAATAATTTAGCAGTGAAAACGTAAGTGACCACGAAAATTCAAACTTGGTGGACGTGCCCCAATTGGCTTTCTTCCCGCCATCTTAAATGACGCCACGGTGGTGTCCTCGGGTGGCTGAGATACAAACTAACACACAGTTGGCCTCCAGACCTCGTAGCGAGCGCGGTGGATGCTGCTGCGATCTCGAAGATGTGTACCAAGTATGTTGGAGAACAAGTGATGACCGTATTGATTTAAATAAAGACTTGAGTCCATCTCACACGAATTCACAGGAGGTTACTTAGATTAGTGGAAGTGCAGTTTATTATTATTTGACGCGATTTTTGATAGCTTAAGAGTGAAACAATATGTGAGCGGGAAAAAATTCAAACTTAGTAGGATGAGAGGGCGTATTTCATATGCGAGACCGATTATCGTGTTGCAATTTGAACTTGTGAGCGATTGTTTGTTATGGTTGTAACGGAAATGGCTTTCATGCTGCCAAAATCAGGCGTATTGAATAAATAATAATAAATGATTGAACTTGGTGCGATTTTCTATGTTAGTGGAGGTAGGCCAATAATAATAATAAATGAACATAAATAATAATAAGCCCACCATTATCCTGTTGGAATTCAAACTTCCCGCCATTTTTCCTTCTGGAAGGTTAGGTTAGTGGACATAACCCAATTGACCTATTTTCCCGCCAAAATTCAAACATCCAGCCATTTTTTCTGGAGGTTAGGTTAGTGAACATAGCACAATTGGCCTATTTTCCCGCCAAAAGCCGCCATCATGGATGACGTCATCGCCGCCATCTTGAATAAATTTGGCACAATGCAGCGTGTCGTGACACGAAGGTTGCTCCACTACTGCCGTGGCCCGCACGTTCACCGGATCTGACGTCCCCGGATTTCTTCCTGTGGGGAAAGTTGAAGGGTATTTGCTATCGTGATCCACCGACAACGCCTGACAACATGCGTCAGCGCATTGTGGATGCACGTGCGAACATTACGGAAGGCAAACTACTCGCTGTTGAGAAGAATGTCGTTACACATATTGCGAAATGGATTGAGGTCGATGTACATCATTTTGAGCATTTCTTGCATTAATGTGGTATTTACTGGTAATCACGCTGTAACAGCATGCGTTCTCAGAAATGGTAAGTTCACAAAGTTACATGTATCACATTGGAACAACCGAAATAAAATGTTCAAACGTACCTACGTTCTGTAGTTTAATTTAAAAAAAAACCTACCTGTGACCAACTGTTCGTCTAAAATTGTGAGACATGTGTTTGCGACTATTACAGCGCCATCTATCACAAAGCGAAAAAAGTGGTCCAACTAAAACATTCATATTTCTTTACGTACTACACGAATATGTAATAAAAAAAATGAGGGTTCCTATTTAAAAAGAAACGCAGCTGATATCCGTTTGACCTATGGCAGTGCCATCTAGCGGGCCAACCATAGCGCCATCTGGTTCCCCCCCTTCAAGCTAGACGAGTTTCGTTCTTTGTAGTTTTTTCGTTTGACGCTTATGTCGTGAGATATTTGGCCTGGTCACGATCAATGGACCACCCTGTATATGTCGTATTTTTCGAAATGGGAGCGTTTTTTAAAACTACTATGCAACAACAATGTATATTTTCAAACTAATGAAGTAAGCAATGTCATAGAAAATCCTCAGTTAACCATCATAAAGTGGTATATACTGTGATTATCTTATCTATGCCTAGGCCCATCAAAATTCATCAGTGTTAAAAGATTCCTTAAAAATTGAATCTGAGGTATGATAAACGAAAGACCAAATCGGAAAAAAGCGCGCACTAACACCAAGTGGGTAGTTCCTGGAGCTGTGTCAACATCTGACCGGAGAATATTGTCAAACCGGCAATACTTGACCTCACACGTTCAGTACGTACTGGCAGTACTGAGAATGTTCTGTGGTCCATCAATCTACCTAGCAGACCTACTGGCAACAAAGCCTTGTGGCGCACACTGTCCACTGCAGAGGACAGCTGTTAATGGTTGTTTCTTTGGAATTTTCAATCAATCCTGAGGCTGCAAATGCAGGCAGTTCCCTGCAGTGGGGACTCCCTTCTAGTGTTGTGTCCTGCACGCATTTGCAGCCTCACAACTGAATGAAAACACCAGAGAATTGACGACTAAAAGTTGTCCACTGCAGTGAAATTCATGCACCACAGGGATACGTACCCTCACACGCTGAGTATATTGACCGTGTCCCCACTCTGCGCAGGCCTCCACACGGTGTTTGCTTTCCTCAAAATTCTATGTTCTTACGAGTGGTAAACGACAACTAAAATTTTTCACGAGGGCATGTAGCTTTACTGTATGGTTAAATGATGATGACGTCCTCTTGGGTAAAATATTCCGGAGGTAAAATAGTCTCCCATTCGGATCTCCGTGCGGGGACTACTCAAGAGGATGTCGTTATCAGGAGAAAGAAAACTGGCGTTCTACGGATCGGAGCGTGGAATGTCAGATCCCTTAATCGGGCAGGTAGGTTAGAAAATTTAAAAAGGGAAATGGATAGGTTAAAGTTAGATGTAGTGGGAATTAGTGAAGATCGGTGGCAGGAGGAACAAGACTTCTGGTCAGGTGACTACAGGGTTATAAACACAAAGTCAAATAGGGGTAATGCAGGAGTAGGTTTAATAATGAATAGGAAAATAGGAATGCGGGTAAGCTACTACAAACAGCATAGTGAACGCATTATTGTGGCCAAGATAGACACGAAGCCCACGCCTACTACAGTAGTACAAGTTTATATGTCAACTAGCTCTGCAGATGAAGAAATTGATGAAATGTATGAGGAGATAAAAGAAATTATTCTGGTAGTGAACGGAGACGAAAACTTAATAGTTATGGGTGACCGGAATTCGAGAGTAGGAAAAGGGAGAGAAGGAAACATAGTAGGTGAATATGGATTGGGGCTAAGAAATGAAAGAGGAAGCTCTCTGGTAGAATTTTGCACAGAGCACAACTTAATCATTGCTAACACTTGGTTTAAGAATCATGATAGAAGGTTGTATACATGGAAGAATCCTGGAGATACTAAAAGGTATCAGATAGATTATATAATTGTAAGACAGAGATTTAGGAACCAGGTTTTAAATTGTAGGACATTTCCAGGGGTAGATGTGGACTCTGACCACAATCTGTTGGTTATGAACTGTAGATTGAAACTGAAGAAATTGCAAAAAGGTGGGAATTTAAGGAGATGGGACCTGGATAAACTGACTAAAACAGAGGTTGTACAGAGTTTCAGGGACAGGGGACAGCATAAGGGAACAATTGCCAGTAATGGGGGAAAGAAATACAGTAGAAGAAGAATGGATAGCTCTGAGGGATGAAGTAGTGAAGGCAGCAGAGGATCAAGTAGGTAAAAAGACGATGGCTAATAGAAATCCTTGGGTAACAGAAGAAATATTGAATTTAATTGATGAAAGGAGAAAATATAAAAATGCAGTAAATGAAGCAGGCAAAAAGAAATACAAACGTCTCAAAAATGAGATCGACAGGAAGTGCAAAATGGCTAAGCAGTGATGGCTAGAGGACAAATGTAAGGATGTAGAGGCTTGTCTCACTAGGGGTAAGATAGATACTGCCTACAGGAAAATTAAAGAGACCTTTGGAGGAAAGAGAGTCACTTGTATGAATATCAAGAGTTCAGATGGAAACCCAGTTCTAAGCAAAGAAGGGAAAGCAGAAAGGTGGAAGGATTATATAGAGGGGCTATACAAGTGTGATGTACTTGAGGACAATATTATGGAAATGCAAGAGGAGGAAGATGAAGATGAAATGGGAGATATGATACTGCGTGAAGAGCTTGACAGAGCACTGAAAGATCTGAGTCGAAACAAGGTCCCAGGAGTAGACAACATTCCATCAGAACTACTGACGGCTTTGGGAGAGCCAGTCCTGACAAAACTCTACCATCTGGTGAGCAAGATGTACGAGACAGGGGAAATAACCTCAGACTTCAAGAAGAATATAATAATTCCAGTCCCAAAGAAAGCAGGTGTTGACAGATGTGAAAATTACCGAACTATCAGTTTAATAAGTCACAGCTGCAAAATACTAACGCGAATTATGTACAGACGAATGGAAAAACTAGTAGAAGCCGACCTCGGGGAAGATCAGTTTGGATTCCGTAGAAATGTTGGAACACGTGAGGCAATATTGACCTTACGGCTTATCTTAGAAGAAAGATTAAGGAAGGGCAAACCTACGTTTCTAGCATTTGTAGACTTAGAGAAAGCTTTTGACAATGTTGACTGGAATACTCACTTTCAAATTCTAAAGGTGTCAAGGGTAAAATACAGGGAGCGAAAGGCTATTTACAGTTGGTACAGAAACCAGATGGCAGTTACAAGAGTAGAGGGACATGAAAGGGAAGCAGTGGTTGGGAAGGGAGTGAGACAGGGTTGTAGCCTTTCCCCGATGTTATTCAATCTGTATATTGAGCAAGAAGTAAAGGAAACAAAAGAAAAATTCGGAGTAGGTACTAAAATTCATGGAGAAGAAGTAAAAACTTTGAGGTTCGCCGATGACATTGTAATTCTGTCAGAGACAGCAAATGACTTGGAAGAGCAGTTGAATGGAATGGACAGTGTCTTGAAAGGAGGATATAAGATGAACATCAACAAAAGCAAAACGAGGATAATGGAATGTTGTCGAATTAAGTCGGGTGATGCTGAGGGAATTAGATTAGGAAATGAGACGCTTAAAGTAGTAAAAGAGTTTTGCTATTAGGGGAGCAAAATAACTGATGATGGTCGAAGTAGAGAGGATATAAAATGTAGACTGGCAATGGCAAGGAAAGCGTTTCTGAAGAAGAGAAATTTCTTAACATCGAGTATAGATTTAAGTGTCAGGAAGTCGTTTCTGAAAGTATTTGTATGTAGTGTAGCCATGTATGGAAGTGAAACGTGGACGATAAATAGTTCGGACAAGAAGAGAAGAGAAGCTTTTGAAATGTGTTGCTACAGAAGAATGCTGAAGATTAGATGGGTAGATCACATAACTAATGAGGAGATATTTAATAGAATTGGGGAGAAGAGGAGTTTGTGGCGCAACTTGACAAGAAGAAGGGATCGGTTGGTAAGACATGTTCTGAGGCATCAAGGGATCACCAATTTAGTATTGGAGGTCAGCGTGGAGGGTAAAAATCGTAGGGGGAGACCAAGAGATGAATACACTAAGCAAATTCAGAAGGATGTAGGTTGCGGTAGATACTGGGAGATGAAGAAGCTTGCACAGGATAGAGTAGCATGGAGAGCTGCATCAAACCAGTCTCAGGACTGAAAACAACAACAACAACAACGAGTGGTCATCTACTGTTACGTGGCTGTTCAACAGTTTAGTAACGAAGCACTTTATACCCGTATTTGTTTATACAGCGTGCTTTCTCTGTACTCCCATTTCCTTTAGCGTGACGCTTCACAAGTGATGACCTACCCTTGCACCCCCTCTTTGCATTTTTCTTTTAATACGCCGTTTCTCCATCAGAGTGTGCCGTTTCACAGTATTCCTTCATGTCAGGAATCAATATGTCAAGTGTTGGGCCTCTTATACACAGATAATATTTCCTCAAAATGTTGTTGCTTTCACACTCTTGCTTGTTAGAGGTGCATAATACCTCCTTGTGCGTTTTTATGACAGTGTGAAGTGTTTTGCTGTGTTTTATTTGTCTGTAAGCTCCTTATAAGCCATATGATTTAATTAATAAAAAGCACCTTTTAGTGGTCAATAAAAAAGGAAATAAGAAGAAAAGAAAAATGTTGAAAATGTGGGAAGAAATCATGAGTGAAAAGTTCTTGTTTTTATAATCGTTAATGACCGCGAAAAAGGGAATGAATGAAAACCAAGTCGGACTTCGTATTACAGAAAAGCTATTGTTGGTGTGGTCCTTGTGGCGTTTTTGAGCAAACGTTAAACTAATTTCCACTACAAAAATTATTGAAAAAGAACAGATTAACAAAATGTAACTGACAAGGGGAAATGGCTTAGATAAGAGTTCATCCTTTACCATGTTAACACGTCTTCTTTCGTGCGGCGTCCAGGTCTTCAAAAATCTCCTTCAATTCTGCGTGAAAAGTCTGCTCCGAAATCTTGCAATAAGATTCATTGTCCAGGAATATCTAATGTATCCAAAACCGTCTTGATGTTAAAGGCAATTTATTTTAGTTGCTTCTCTCCATCCTCCGAATTTGGGGCTCTCCAGCATCCTGCCCGAGGGGCTCCCTGTTAGCAGACCTTTTCAACCAGCTCAATCTTGTCTGCCTCAATACTGGCGCCCCTACTTTTCTTTCGGACACATCTCACACCTATTCCCATTTAGACCTCTCTATATGTATTCCCCAACTTGCACGCCGGTTTGAGTGGTATGCCCTTTCTGATACATATTCGAGCGACCACTTCCCGTGTGTTATCCATCTCCTGCAGCATACCCCCTCTCCGTGCTCCTCTAGTTGGACCATCTCCAAGGCAGACTGGGGGCTTTTCTCTTCCAGGGCGACCTTTCAGGATCAAACCTTCACAAGCTGCGATCGTCAGGTCGCACACCTCACGGAAGTCATTCTCGCTGCTGCTGAATATTCCATCCCTCACCCTACTTCTTCTCCACGTCGCGTACGGGTCCCCTGGTGGACCGAAGCATGTAGAGACGCTTTACGTGCTCGTCGACGTGCTTTACGCACCTTTAAACGCCACCCTACAGTGGCGAATTGTATCAATTATAAACGATTACGTGCTCAGTGTCGTCGTATTATTAAAGAAAGCAAGAAAGCCAGCTGGGCTGCTTTCACAAGCACCTTCAACAGTTTTACTCCTCCTTCTGTTGTCTGGGGTAGCCTGCGCCGGATATCTGGCACTAAGGTCCACTCACCAGTTTCTGGCTTGAACGTTGCGAATGACGTCCTTGTGGCCCCTGAGGCTGTCTCCAATGCCTTCGGCCGCTTTGTAGCAGAGGTTTCGAGCTCCGCTCATTACCACCCTGCCTTCCTCCCCCGCAAACAGGCAGAGGAGGCTAGGCCACCTGACTTCCGCTCCTCGAATCGTGAAAGTTATAATGCCCCATTCACCATGCGGGAACTCGAAACCGCACTTGGCCGATCACGGTCCTCCGCTCCAGGGCCTGATTCTATTCATATTCAGATGCTGAAGAACCTTTCTCCTGCGGGTAAAGGTTTTCTTCTTCGTACATGCAATCGCATCTGGATTGAGGGACATGTTCCCGCATGCTGGCGCGAGTCTATTGTTGTCCCGATTCCTAAGCCGGGGAAGGACAAGCACTTGCCTTCCAGTTATCGACCTATCTCACTTACCAGCTGTGTCTGTAAAGTGATGGAGCGAATGGTTAACTCTCGATTGGTTTGGCTGCTCGAGTCTCGACGCCTACTTACCAATGTCCAATGTGGATTTCGTAGGCGCCGCTCTGCTGTTGACCATCTGGTTACCTTGTCGACCTTCATTATGAATAACTTCTTGCGGAAGCGCCCGACCGCGGCTGTGTTCTTTGATTTGGAGAAGGCTTACGACACCTGCTGGAGGGCGGGCATTCTCCGCACCATGCATACATGGGACCTTCGCGGTCGCCTCCCTCTTTTTATTCGTTCCTTTTTAATGGATCGACAGTTCAGGGTACGTGTGGGTTCTGTCCTGTCCGACACCTTTCGCCAGGAGAATGGGGTGCCACAGGGCTCAGTTTTGAGCGTCGTTCTCTTCGCCATCGCGATCAATCCAATAATGGATTGCCTCCCAGCTGATGTATCAGGCTCCCTTTTCGTGGACGATTTTACCATCTATTGCAGCGCGCAGTGTACACGTGTCCTGGAGCGCTGTCTTCAGCGTTCTCTTGACCGTCTTTACTCCTGGAGTGTCGCCAATGGCTTCCGTTTTTCTGCCGAGAAGACGGTCTGTATTAACTTCTGGCGCTACAAAGAGTTTCTCCCACCGTCCTTACGACTCGGTCCCGTTGCTCTCCCAATCGTGAAGACAACCAAATTTTTAGGCCTTACATTTGACAGGAAACTTAGCTGGTCTCCACATGTGTCATATTTGGCCGCCCGTTGTACCCGTTCTTTAAATGTCCTCCGTGTTCTCAGTGGTATGTCGTGGGGAGCGGATCGAACCGTCCTACTTCGTCTATATCGGTCGATCGTCCGCTCCAAGCTGGATTATGGGAGCTTCGTATACTCCTCTGCATGGCCATCCATCTTACGCCGCCTCAACTCCATACAACATCAGGGTTTACGACTTGCGATCGGAGCATTTTATTCTAGTCCCGTAGAGAGTCTTCATGCTGACGCTGGGGAATTGCCACTCACCTACCGGCGCGATATACTGCTTTGTCGGTATGCCTGTCGGCTACTGTCAATGCCCGACCATCCGTCTTATCGTTCCTTTTTTGACGACTCTCTCGACCGTCAATACGGGTTGTATGTCTCTGCCCTGCTACCCCCTGGAGTTCGCTTTCGTCGCCTCCTTCAACACCTTAATTTTTCACTCCCTGCAACCTTTCGAGTGGGCGAGAGCCACACGCCACCTTGGCTCCAGGCTCAGGTCCGCGTTCACCTTGACCTCAGCTCGCTCCCAAAAGAGGTTACCCCCGGTTCGGTCTACCACTCCCGTTTTTTGGAACTTCGTTCGAAGTTCATCAATATGACTTTCATTTATACAGATGGCTCTAAGACCAATGACGGGGTCGGGTGTTCTTTTATTGTCGGGGCACAAAGTTTCAAATACCGGCTCCATGGCCATTGTTCGGTCTTCACAGCTGAGCTCTTTGCCCTCTACCAGGCTGTTCTTTACATCTGCCGCCACCAGCATTCTGCTTATGCCATCTGCTCCGATTCCCTGAGCGCCATCCAGAGCCTCAGTGATCCGTACCCGGTTCACCCTTTCGTGCACCGGATCCAACGCTCTCTTCGGCAGCTGGTGGACGTCGGTTCTCCGGTTAGCTTTATGTGGGTCCCTGGCCATGTCGATATCCCTGGGAACGAAGCTGCAGATGCCGCGGCCAAGGCTGCGGTCCTCCAGCCTCGGACAGCTTCTTGTGTCCCTTCGTCAGATTTTAGCAGGGTTATTTGTCGGCGCATTTTATCGCTGTGGCATGTCGATTGGACTGCCCTTACAGCCAACAAGCTTCGGGCCTTGAAACCTCTTCCCGTGGCTTGGACGTCCTCCTCACGCCCTTCTCGGCGGGAGGAGGTAGTTTTGGCCCGGTTAAGAATTGGACACTGCCGGTTCAGCCATCGCCATCTGCTGACGGCTGCGCCGGCGCCGTTTTGCCCCTGTGGGCAATTGCTGACGGTCCGCCACATTTTACTGTCCTGTCCGGATTTTAACGCACTGCGTCTCGATCTTAACCTGCCATGCACTTTAGATGCCGTTTTAGCGGATGACCCACGAGCAGCTGCTCGTGTTCTTCGTTTTATCAATTTGACAAACCTCACTAAGGACATTTGATGATGCTGTTTTTAATCCTATGCCTGTCAGTCTGTCTTTTATCGTGTTTTCCCTTTTAGTTGTTGTTTTAAACTTGTGCCTCGCGGTGCATTCTTAACGTCGTCAGGGCGCTAATGACCATTGAAGTTGTGCGCCCTAAAACCACAAAAAAAAAAAAAAAGAAATCCTCCGAATTTCATAACAACTTCCACAATGTCTACACATTAATAAGTTTTTTCGTCTTAATCAGATCACGTCTGCATTAAGCGTCCGCTCGCGAGAGAGACAAATGAAACGGATAGAAAAACAAAAAAAGTTACAATTTTAGTATTTTCTCTGCCGTCGAGCGCTCATACCGCTGCGACGGCACAATTCATTTCTGAGGGAACGAGTGGAGCGTGGCGAAATTCGATGCCCCGCTACAACCAGTTTGCTTTTGTTCTACAGTAGGCATGCTATTCCTATGTTGTGTTTAAGTCTTTCCTTTCTACTCGATATTTATTGACTGTTGAATTTCTTTATTTTTTCATTGGATTACCACGACATTTTCAAAGATGTTAGTTACTTACTGCACATTTCTGCTTCAGTCTAGACGTGTTACTTCTCTCCCAAAGTTGTCTGCAAAAATTGTAACTACTTTGGTGACAATACTCAGTAAATGTCTGATGATGGCCTTGTAAGCTGAAAACCGGTTAACGCAATTAAAAAAAAATTAATACTGTAGAACAAAAGCAAATTGGTGCTTTTCATTTATTATAGGAACTGACGGAATATTCTGTTAACCGTATGATGTAATGGCACACTTTTTTACGCCTCTACCCCTTTCAAATCTTCGGTTAGTATGTTAATTCTAATAATGAATATGTACTTGCGAAAACACACACGATGCTCGCTGCAGCTACGCACGTTCAGGACATGCACGAGCGCCACCCGAGACTGGTGTACTTAACGCTCTGTAGGATCCGAACCACCTTTTTATATTTAAATGTTACTCCTACATCTTGTTGGACGCATTGACAAATGTGTGGTATTTTAATCATTTCTAAGACAGAGCTTCACAGCAGAGAGCTACTAGTTCTGTATCGTGTATTTTGAATGACACGCTCGTATACCGGACGGGGTCAATGACTCCCTCACTGGATACAGCGAGGGATGTGTGATTCTATAGTTATTAGTAAATACTTCATGTGATTTTGTTTAATGTAATGATAGCATCTCTGTTCCAAACACAACGTCATAATATTTGTAAGCAGTACAACACTGCCTGAAGAAGACAGTTATAAAACTGTCGAAACCACAGTCGGGGTTGAATACACCTGTATTTTCCAACTGTTTGGCTACCATTTCCAGTCTCCTGGAGCGTCTCCCTAATGCCCATTCACGAGCCTGCGTTACTTCCGTCTGAAGCTGACCAGTGGGAGTCGCCCAAGAGTTGTCACTACTGGGAGACAGACAAAATATTGCCCCTCTCACGTTGTCTGACCCTGCCATTGCCGCACTGTTTAACCTTCTGCCCCTGTGGTTAGCGGCCTACTGTACTTAGCTCACGACCTAATTCACCGACATCAATTAAAATTAAGCATATCTCAAAATGTATCTGTGATATCTGTAAGTACAGGGTGTTTATGAATGAATATCGGCGTTTTAAAGCTTTATAATACTTATTATGTAAAACTTACAGTTATAAATATGTCAAATGAAAGAGCAACTCAAACAGTCGTGTTTGACACCAGTGCGGATGCGCAGCGCAGAGTGTTTCCGCCGCACTCCACCAGACAGCGAAGATGGCTGCTAGTGAACAGAAAGCGTTTCGTGTTTTGCAGTTTGCAAAGACCGTATCTGTAGTTACAGTGCGACCGTTCCGGCTGAAGTTCGGTAGTGATGCTCCAAGTGATAATAACATTCTTAGATGGTATCGTCAATTTGAAGATATCGGCTGCCTTTGTAAAGGGAAGAGCACAGGATGACCGAGAGTTGGTGGAGAGACTGTTGAGAGAGAGAGAGAGAGAGAGAGAGAGAGAGAGAGAGAGAGAGAGAGTCGTTCGCACCTAGCCCAAAGAAATCTGTCCACAATGCTAGACGTGACTTACAAGTTCCCGTGTCGACTGTTTGGCAAGTTTTAAGTTCTCGGCAGATCTCGGATTACGTGCCGACTTCCCAAACGAAACGTTGTTATGTGACGATGAAGATTTTCTGGATCGTGTTGCCTTCAGTGATAAATCGACCTTTCACCTTAGTGGACACGTTAACACTCACAATGTGCGCATCTGGGGCTCAGAAAATCCTCGCGAGGTCGTACAAATGCAACGTGGTTCCCCTAAAGTGACCTTTTTTGTGCTGTAACCTGGCGGAAAGTTTACGGGCCTTTCTTTTTTGGTGAAACTACTGTAACTGGCACTTCTTACCTCGATTCGCTAGAGACGATGAACCACGGAACATTTTCCAGCAATATGGTGCGCTACCTCACTGTCATAGCGAAGTAAGCGAGCAGTTGAACTTCACTGTGCCCGAGTGCTGGACAGGCCCTGACGGGGCCCGAGGGCAGCGGTCGCTCTGCACGGCCTCCACGTTCACCCGACCTAAGGCCGTGCGATTTTTTTTTCCTTTGGGGCTTCTTCAAGGCTCGTGTGTACGTACCTCCGCTAACAGCAGACATCTCTGAATTAAGAAACCGGACTGAAGCAGCTGTTGCTACAGTCACTGAACACACACTTAACATTTGGGAAAAACTCGGCTATAGACTTGATGTGTGCCGTGTGACAAATGGTGCTCACATTGAACATGTACGAGGTTCGTGGTGAAACTGTGCATTGCTCTTTCATTTGTCGTATCATTTATAGCTGTAACTTTAAAATAATAAATATTACACTACTGGCCATTAAAATTGCTACACCACGAAGATGACGTGCTACAAACGCGAAATTTAACCGACAGGAAGAAGACGCTGTCATATTCAAATGATTAGCTTTTCAGAGCATTCAAACAAGGTTGGCAACGGTGGCGACACCTACAACGTGCTGACACGAGGAACGTTTCCGACCGATTTCCCATACACAAACAGCAGTTGACCGGCGTTGCCTGGTGAAACGTTGTTGTGATGCGTCGTGTAAGGAGGAGAAAAGCGGTTTCCAACTTTGATAAAGGTCGGATTGTAGCGTATCGCGATTGCGGTTTATGGTATCGCGACATTGCTGGTCGCGTTGGTCGAGATCGGTGGGTTCAGGAGGGTAATACGGAACGCCGTGCTGGATCACTAGCAGTCGAGATGACAGGCATCTTATCCGCACAGCTGTAACGGATCGTGCAGCCACGTCTCAATCCCTGAGTCAACAGATGGGGACGCTTCCAAGACGACAACCGTCTGCACGAACAGTTCGACAACGGTTGCCGCAGCACGGACTGTCAGCTCGGAGACCGTGGCTGCGGTTACCTTTGACGCTGCATCACAGACAGGACCGCCTGCGATGGTGTACCCGACGACGAACCTGGGTGCACGAATGGCGAAACGTCATTTTTTCGGACGAATCGAGGTTTGTTTGCAGCATCACGATGGTCGCATCCGTGTTTGGCGACATCGCGGTGATCGCACATTGGGAGCGTGTATTCGTCATCGCCATAGTGGCGTATCACCCGGCGTGATGGTATGGGGTGCCATTGGTTACACGTCTCGGTCGCCTCTTGTTCGCATTGACGGCACTTTGAACAGTGGACGCTACATTTCAGATGTGTTACGACCCGTGGCTCTACCCTTAATGCGATCCCTGCGAAACCCTACATTTGAGCAGGATAATGCACGACCGCATGTTGCAGGTCCTGTACGGGCCTTTCTGGATACAGAAAATGTTCGACTGCTGCCCTGGCCAGCACATTCTCTAGATCTCACCAACTGAAAACGCCTGGTCAATGGTGGCCGAGCAACTGGCTCGTCACAATACGCCAGTCACAATACGCCAGTCACTACTCTCGATGAACTGTGGTATCGTGTTGATGCTGCACGGGCAGCTGTACCTGTACACGCCATCCAACAAGCTCTGACTCAATGCCCAGGCGTATCGAGGCCGTTGTTACGGCCAGAGATGGTTGTTCTGGGTACTCATGTCTCAGGATCTATGCACCAAAATTGCGTGAAAATGTCTAGTATAATATCTTTGTCGAATGAATACCCGATTATCGTGTGCATTTCTTCTTGGTGTAGCAATTTTAATGGCAGTAGTGTAAATTCGTTCCAGAAGCACGTTGTAAAATTTGGCCGGTAACTGCAGGCCGCACAACTGCTGGACTCGAGCCGCAGTGCGACGGCGACTGGTCTACGGGACCACAGACAATGCCACTAGGGTAATTTTTATTGAATAGGATCGAATGTGGAAGCTCGTATTTCGTCTTCTCCGTAAGGAAGTCTTAACATAAGCCAGGTGAGCGGTTGCTTACGGTCAGAAAGATGGATAAGGATCTAAAAGGATGAGGAATAAAGTAATGTACAAGTGCTTAGGAACGATTACTGTAGCCTGTTTTAATCCTCATTTCTGTCTCGAACTCATTCTTTATTAAAATAAAAAATCACACATTAGCAATTCCTAAAATTATCTGATGCTGTACAGTCAAGGATTGCCTATTCCAGTTAACTACACAGCAAGCAGGTGTGTTTGTAGTGTAGGCCTGTAACAAGTATTACACCTAATACTGTAAACATTCGTGTGTTTTCAATACGGAAAAAGTCCATTAATTCATTACGGTCCATAGAGTCCACTGCGGGAAACGATCTGGACTGTGAAACGAGGTAATTTATACATGAACAGGTAAAAACTGTCCCTGAAACCAATGTATGTGAAAGATATGGACTACCAATTAATCTTAGCGCTCGTCTACTTCCATTGACAATTACAGAAGTAATCAGTTATTTATTACTTTAGACCACGTCTGTAGGCAGACAGTTAGCATCGCCGGTGAGGGGTCCGGGTTACAATCCCGGCGCCGCCTCAGATCTTTGCTGAGGCCAGGACGTCTGGCACACGCTCCATCCGGGCCTCGGGAGGCCAAATAAGGGACTCTCCGACAAAGAAGCAGCGACGTCACCGGGATCCGTCCACTGGAAGTAACAGCTGCAGAGTTCGGCAGCGTGCTGACCACACGCAAGTCGTGGGACATCGTGTCGGACCGCCTTCCGCCTTCCGCCCCGCACAGACTCGAGAACTGCTCGGAAGCCCCCTGCAGAAATACTGGGCCACACTGCCTCTCCGGCCATCCGTTATTGCAAAAGCGTCACCTCTGTACCATTTTGTGCACGAACTGACTTCTCGATTATGCCCCGTCAAGGTTCAGCAGTTGGCCAAATCACTCGCTCCAACTGTCCAGAAACAATTGTGACTCGGCGGCACGGCACATTGTTGGCCATAAAAATTCCGCCACTGCTCGGGAGCGTGGAGTCCGTGAATGGCTGTAAACAGTCCCCAGTAGCCGTACGTAACCATTTTTCAGGCATTTGTCAGTTCGGCTGGACGGGAGGACTCGATCTGTTCTGTGTGAACGCAGTCCACATCATTGTGGAGCCGCCAGCATCGTGTACAGTTCCTTATTGACAACTCGGGTACCGAGCGAGGTGGCGCAGTGGTCAGCACACTGGACTAATTCAGGAGGATGACGGTTCAATCCCGCGTCCAGCCTTCCCGATTTAGGTTTTCCGTGATTTCCCTAAATCGCTCCAGGCAAATGCCGGGACGGTTCCTCTGAAAGGGCACGGCCGACTTCCTTTCCCGTCCTTTCCTAATCCGATGAGACAGATGACCTCGCTGTCTGGTCTCCTCCCCCAAACAACACAACACAACACAACACAACACAACCCACAAATCGGGTCCGTGGGGTCTGCACCACACTCGAAGCCTACCGTCAGCTCTTACCGACTGAAACCCGGACTCGTCTGACCGGCCCACGGTCGTCCAGTCGTCTACAGTCCAACCGATGCGCTGTAGGCGATGTCGTGCTGTCGGCAAAGGCACTCGCGTGGGTTGTCTGCTGCCTGGCCCAATAACGCCAAATTTCTTTGCACTGTCTCAACGGATACATCAGTTGTACGATTTCTGCAATTATTTCACACAGTGTTGCTTGTCTGTCAGTACCGACAAGTCTAGGCCACTGATCTCGGTCGAGTGACAGCCGTCAGCCACTGCACTGTCCGTGATGACAAGTAATATATCATACTTCGTATTCTCGGTACATTCTCGACAATGGATCACGGGATATTGAATTCCCTAACAATTTCCGAAACCGAATGTCCCGTGCGTCTAGTGCCAACTGACATTCCACGTTCAAAGTCTGTCAACTCCCACCGGGCAGATGTTGTTCTGGTGTCGGAAGCCTTTCCACACGAGTCACCTGAGCACAAACCACACCTCTGCCAACCCACTGGCCTCTCACACCTCACGTAGACAACAGTGCTGTCACCTGTAAATGTGCATATCGCGCGTGTCAGCTCGGTGTAGACCAGTCCTAGTACTGGTCAGTCGGAGCAGGCCTAAGGCCAAACCCCAGAGTGGCATTTATGATTTCATTCGTGTAAGCTCTAAGACTCTTGGCATGCAGCCGACTTCAGCACAGTAACTACAGTGGCAGCTGGAACTGACAGCTGTACACAGGATGTGCATTTGACCGATCAGTGTTACATTGTGTGTGTGTGTGTGTGTGTGTGTGTGTGTGTGTGTGTGTGTGTACACTGTTTTGTCTCACAAATGGCAATGTGCACCGTATCTAAAGAAGGTGTTCAATACATTCTCCAACATGTTTCTAAGAAAAGAAAAGTCTGTACTGCACACCTCGACACGTGAACAAAACCGGTGACGTGCAGACATCTACCGTGACTTGGCTGAAATGTAAACGGTGGACAATTCTTTCCTGCAAATATTCCCGACAGTAATGAGACTTGATGTTATTAATATGATCTTACAACAAAACAACACAGTCCTTAATATCAGTGACCTTCCACCTGTAACGTTACTAGATGCCAAGTTTGTTTTGTTTGCAGATGATACAAACATTGCAATACATACGAAATCGAGTGTAGTCTTAGAAAGACTGAGTAATGAAATTTTTTTGGAGACTAATAGACGATTCCTACCCCAAAAGAAACGCTAAAAGCATTACAAAGGTTGTAAGTGCTCGTAACGGGGCTTTGAATTTCGCCGCGCTACACTCGTTCCCTCAGATATAAAATATACCGTGGCAGCGGTATGAGCGCTCGACGGCAGAGAAAATACTAAAATAGTAACTTCTTTTTATCCGTCTATTGTCTCTCGAGAGCGGAAGCTTAATGCAGACGTAAAAAACTTATTAGCTAGTCTTGATCTGACTTAAGACGAAAAAACTTATTAATGTGCAGACATATTGCGGAAGTTATGAAATTCGGAGGATGGGAGTAGCAACGTAAAATAAATTGCGTTCAGTGTGAAGATGATTTTAATTTGTATAAATTAGTGATTCCTGGACAATTACAAGATTTCGGAGCAGACTTTTCACGCAGAAATGAAGTACGAGATTTTTGAAGACCTGGACGCTGAACGAAAGAAGACATGTTAACATAGTAAAGCATGAACTCTTATTTACGCCATTTCCCCCTGTCAGTTACATTTTGTTATTCTCTGTTCTTTTTCAATCATTTTTGTAGTGGAAATTGCTTTAACTTTTGCTCAGGAACGCCACAAGGACCACCCCAATAATAGCCTTTCCGAATCACGAAGTCCGATTTGCATTTCATTCTTTCCCCGAAAATTTTGAACGAACGACAAAACAGATGACAGAATTAAATACCACCACTCAACAGCTCAGCCAGCGATTTGATACATTGTCCGACCGAGTCACTAAAGAGGAAGAAACTTTGGTTACATTCACACATGAAACAAAAAACAATATCACCCGATGTGAGAATCAGTTAACTCAAATAGTTAATGTGCAGCAGGAAGTGAACACCCGTGTGGAAGAGTTAGCTCAGGCCCACACTTCAGCTAGCTCCACCCAAGAAAAGCTGACTGAAGAAGTGGGAAATATTACCCAACAGCTCACGATGGTAGTTCTTGAACAAACCCACCTCAAAGAAAAAGATAGAAAAATTAGAAGACCGAGCGGGCCTCGCGTCACTAAACGACACCAACATGGCCGAAAGAATTGTACACGAATGTAAATTGTGTGACGACTATCTGGACAAAAAACTTTAAACAATTACACAGGACATACTTTCAAAAACAAAGACACATGCTAAAGACGAGACAAAACACATAGAAGACGAAGTGACAAAATTACGAGACAATGTTGTGCCGTATTTGGCGATTGGTGCAAACGCATCGTCAGGGAACGACAGAACAGCTAAAACCAAGGCTAATGAACAGAACACCTATTGTGGAATCACCCATTTCCAATCAAAACTACAATGTACCGCTTTCTTTTCCACCAAACGAGCAATATTACGGCACGACATCTAGAGTAGCAAGTGCCACAAACTACATCCATACAGTTATGCCAACCGGCATGGCCGGTGACACGTATTTCCAGACATTTTCCAGTGAGGACAAGCACAAAGTCCACCCTATTGTGTTTATTAGATCATTTGACGGTGTTTTTCCACGTAGTTGGTCAGAAGTCGATAAAATCAGATACGTCACCAATCTCATGAGAGGACGAGCAGCCAAGTGGGGTGCCGCTATGAAACGGCGGTGCCTTACGTTTGAACAGTTCGAACAAGCCTTCTCGGACGAATTCTGGTCCGAGAATGAGCAACAGAGTCTAAGGAGAGAAGTGTGCAACCCCGAGACCTATGACCCTAAAAAAAGAGACGTTAAGACAATACTTTGAGAGGTACCTAGACAAGACGCTGTACTGGTCCAAACCAGCCGACTTGCCAGCGATAATTGACACTTTAAAGAGCCACTTACCCTTTCCATACCGAGACAGATTAATAGGAGTACCGGAGAATGACGTTAAGACTTTCTTAAACTTCTTAGATCAAATGGACGTAGTTTACAGAGGCGATTCACGCCATTCAAATTTTACTCATATTAGTAACCAAAATCAGCACCCGCCCCAAAGGAACCGTAGTGACGGTGGTTGGTGGAACCATCCGTCCGCGCCGCGACAGAATAAGATGCCTGCGCGCGAAAGATATTCAAATGGAAACGTGTATGACGGTAGGAACAACCGCAGAAATTCGTGGAATAATAATAATAATAATAATTATCACCCATATCAAAATGGTAACTACATGCAAAACGAAAATCAGACAGTACAACAACAACCGCAATAGGAGACGTGAGAATAACCGGTACAACCCGGGCTACTTTGACAGGAACATGCCATATAACAGACATAATTACCTCCAAAACAACAACAATCTCCGACAGAATATGTTGAACACACAAAATTCAAGCATGACAAATCATAACCCTCCACGGAACCCGCCGCCGTTCCCCAGTACAGCCATCCACTCCCCGCCACGAAGTAGCAATAACAATTGCGGCGCGCCATCAGCTGACGCGTGGGCGCCAACCGGCCGGAATGTAAACATAGTGGAGCTGGTCAATGAACCCGGCCAAAGACAGCAGGCGACGGAAAACAGTCGACGACCGAGCTAAGCGCTCGTGCTTCGGTCGTGAGGTGTTGTAAGAGCGCAACGGCTGAGACGCTTTGTTTCCTCAGGTACGATGACAAAATGACAGCAGAACAGTGTAGTGTTTCGCTTCTCCTCGGGGTTCTGCCGTGAAAAATATAAAATCTGATTGGGTTTGGAATTTTGGTGGTTCCAGTTACGGATAAGGCGGACTTCGTCTTATTGATAGATCGTGCTGTAATTTGACCGTGCATGGCAGACCGGGTCGGCAACACTACAAAAAGCGACTGTACGGAAATAGCATCAGAAACTAATTGAAATTTACCTTATAATCTTGTCAGATACGCAGTACTAATTACAATATAGTCTTCATGGCCGTCTTCCTAATTTCTCTTGTAGGACGACCCGTCTTTCACTTTTCTCCGTCTGTTGAAAACTTCAAGTTGTCACTGTCATGATCAATCTACAAATTTGATGATAACCACCTCGAATCACTATTGAAACAACCTCGCTTTGTAATGTAATTTTAATTTCCACCCAAAAGCACATCCAACACATCGCCGAAAATACACGTCTTTTGTATGAAGACAAGAGAGAGAGTCACCTCAATTAGTTGTTCAAAACAAAAAACCTACGCAAAAGTAAAAAGACGAACAAAATTATTTATAAAAATCGTTCGCTGGCGCAGCGCTCTTCTGCGTGCGCGATCGTACATTATATCTTTGTATTGGCGGAGGCACGGAAGTCAAAGTACCGTTACAATGCCTCCTCTACTGACACACTCCGCAAGCGAGCGTGGCAGTATAGAAAATTTACATAGATACATATATATGAGAAAATAAGAAATTTACATATTACAAAAAATATTTGTGAGCACAATGCTCTTTGCATATCAGTCTTTGTATACAGTCTTTTTGGTGTGTATCTTCTTCAGGAGTCGTAATATTAATGTCTTTGAACTGCAGCGTATTATCGTTGCTTAGCACAGCGTTTGAATTTAGTTCATATGATTCGTGTTTACAATGGAATTAATACGAACAATAAATGTTTCTATTATATTGTTCCAATGTCTTTAAACGTAGGATCGGATTCTGAGTGTGTGTACTGCCTGGATCTCTTGCGTGTGACTTGAAGAAAATCCAAAGTTTGTTCAATGTGTCAACACGAAATTGTGATCTCCAGCAGTCGAATTTTGGTGGCGTCCACCGGGGTATAAATGGTCAATGAGGGCACAGGAAACACCTCACTGCCTACGACAGGTGATGAGCTTGTCTTTTACACCAACCTGAAGACCTGCCGGCTTCCACTACACCATACACTTCAAAGCATATTGACACTACGTAAATATTTCTTGACCAGTGTTCCATCATGCTGGTTTCTTCTTTGCATTTTCAGTTTCATTTATATGAATCATGTGCTACATGCACAAGTCCTTTGCAGTTCATTAACATCTCCTTAAAATACATTTCTTGATACATTAATACATAAATATACAAATATTTACAATTAATCATTACATGAGATAGCTACATTGTTGTCATATAGTACATATACAGAATTAAATGAAAAATATAGTAAATTTTTACGTTACATTAAATATCATTGTGCTGACATGTGAATTACATTACATTCAGATTGAAATATACATTTTATTTGTTAGCTTCTCTCTCTCTTTTTTTCCATTGTAACATTACGAGTCAAGATAGCTGTAACGGAAATTGAATAGCGTAAAGTTATCATTAAAAACGCACGCCGCGCGATTTGTGACGATTTGGTTGGTCATAATAGTAGTAACATGCTTTTGAATACAATTAAAATATAACGGCGATACCTGTTTAGTGTTATTGGAAACAATATGTAGTAAATTAATGAGTAAGGTAGCCGATCCTACAAGAAGAGGTGAAATTGGGCGTATTAAGGTGTTTTGCTTTATGTCGACTAAGCCGATGATACGGCGTCCTTTTTTCCGCTTACTCTTAAAAAAAAAAAAAAAATAATAATAATTAACGAAGTGCTAATTGTGCGTTGTGAAAAATACAGGGGCGAATTTTAAATAGCTACAGTGTATAATTAGACTAACAAATGGACATTCAGTTACGTGAAATAGCGGACAGCGAAGTGTGGTCATTAAATTGAGTCCACCTACAGGGCGGTCAATTCCGGGATAACTCTATTCGCATCTCACGAGGCTCGCGGTATTGAGACCGGTTTTTTTTTTTTTTTTATTATCGCACGGAGAGCGGGCTTCAATTTATAAAAAGGAGAAAAGCTGTATCATTATCATTGACTGTTGGTGTTAAGCAACCAAAACTGTTCATCAAAGGGTTTCGGTGAATGAGTGGTGAATGCGAGATGAAACTGAACGAAGTTATGTTAAATAAAGCAGAAGAGACAAGACAGTTTGGTCGTATCTGTTATTATTCCATCAACCGTAACATTTCTTCTCGTTGTACAAAGCATTTATAGACGATCGTTATGACAATTTGCTTTGAAGGGATCTCGTTACGAGTTTAAGTTTTGGGGACCTGGTCAACAGGGGATAGTTCGTAGATCTTAGCTACTGCAGCTATTCTGGAATCAGGTGCTACCGTGACCGTTGTGTGTTGTCAATGGCTTAAGGTCATCTTATCTCATGCTCTTTAAGATCGACGCGCCTTTCCTCTTGGTATAACGGTGTCTCACGGTAACAACGACAACGCCGACGGCGAAGGAAGATATGGTAGAAGTGGCGCCACAACGTGCGGCTTGATCGAGGAGGATTGCTGCATCGAGTCGAGTGTCATCCGGATTCACGAACCCTAGAGTTGGACAATATTGTAGCAGCCAGTGAGTCTGTCCAATGAAAGAGGTATTCTTCATTAATCGCTAAAAGTGAGCGATACTACCAGGTATGATTAAAATAACTGTATAATTATAAAAAAAAAAGTTGAGACTTGTGATTTCGGTAGATAAATATATATAAATACATAGTGAAAATAAGTGTATGTCTTGGTAGTGAATAATCATGTCAAAACGAACGAAAAGAATACATGATCATGTGCAGTTGAGTAGAGTAATGAGTAGAGAGAGAGGAAAGTGAAGAGGATAGGGATGATGCATCCCATTAGCTCAATTTGGGACAGGAGACATGTACAGATAATAATACAGTTATTGATTTAGAGCCGTTAGGAGATTCAAATACAATGATAAGTAAGGTAAGCAGCGTGGGAGAACATAAAGATCTTGAGGTTTCGGAAGTAGATCAGCAAGTTGATCCTCAAAATGGAAATATTAATCAAAAAATGTTTGATATACTGGTATCAATAAATACTCAAATGGGTGTAATGAATGGAAGACTTGGTTCACCAGAAAAAGATAATAAGCAATTAAAAGAGGACAATCAAAAGTTAAACGAAAAATTTGAGGCCAAATTTGGTTCATTAGAAGTTAAAATGGATTCTTTGGAAAGCAAACTGAACACCTTTGATTATAAACTGGAAAATACTAAGAAAGAATTAAAGGCAGACTGGGAGACTCAATTAAATGCGAAATTTGGAGAACTAGATGTAGAGTTTTCTAACACCTTAGAAAGGCAATATAATAATTTAATGGGAAAACTTCATGACGTAGAAAAGAAATATGAGGTAGTTTCGAAGAGTTATGATGGCCTGTCCAATAGGATGGTTAAGTGTGAAAGCAGCTGTTTCAATGCTAGCGCACAGATAGAAGAGCTTTCGAAACAAATAGTCGAGTTTGAGTCCGATGCTCGTAAGGGGATTGACAAGTATTTAGTAAATCAAACTAAAAGACTTGACGAAGATCTATCTGAATGGATAGAAATAAAAGGAAATGAAATTGTAGACAAGATAAGACTACTATTGGATCCCAGCCAAATGAAAATATCAATGAGCACCTAAGTAGAAATGATGAATTAATTAAGCTCTTCACTAACGAAATTCAGAAAATAAAAGAGAAAATAGTTGATGGGTTACCTAAATGGCAAAAGGAAACCAATCATAAATTGGCGGAGTTAGAACGAAAGTCATCACAAAATTTGTTGACAGAGGACGAACGTTCGGAGAGTAGGTCGAAAAACAACCGAACATGTGAAAATACGAAGTACAATTGTGGTGAAAATTTGCATTGGGAAGTTGATGATTCTTTTGGTCAGCGAGGATATTTGTCTTCTTTAAAGGTGGAGAACAGCATTTTTAAAAGTAGACAATTCCCAACATTCTCCACTGAAAAGAACAACCTGCATCCGAAAATCTTTATCAATAATTTCAAAAGAATATTTCCACGTAGCTGGTCAGAACACGACCGACTTCAACTTATAGTATCCAAAATTACCGGAGAAGCCGCATTATGGGCCGCTGAAGTAAGTGAAAGTTGCCATACTTGCGCTGAGTTTGAACAACTTTTTTTGGCTAAATACTGGTCGTCGAGTAAAGAAGAGAAATTAAGAAAAGAGGTTTACCAACCTGAGTATTTTAACAGTAAAAGGAGTACTTTAAGGCAATATTTTGAAAAGTACATAAATAAGACACGTTATTGGAGTGATCCAATTTCTCACAAGGAAGTGATCAGAATTTTGAAGGGAAGGTTGCCCATAAATATACGTGAAAAGTTAATAAATGTTCCTGACCACGATGTAGAACAGTTCTTGTCGGTGATTGACTCTATAGATATGATTATGGAAGACGCAAGACAAATGAGTAGTAATCAAATGTCGACTCACACTCATAGTAATACGAATAATTATAATAATAACAATAATTTAACATATGATAATAATAATAATAATACCGAATACCAGGTCAAACCCGCATCACAGGAGCGTGGACAATCTTCATCCTATGGTTGCAATAAAAACAATGAATATAATAAATATAGAAGAGATACTTACTGTGCTAGAGGTAAACCTCGATATGGTGACGCGAATGTGCATAGTAGTGATATTAATAAGAGTAACAGGTACCCAAGTGATGATCCCAATTGTATTCGGCCTTGGGAAGATAATTCGAAGCATAATGTTCATCGGCAGGATGGAACAAATGCCTCGAGTCCTCATCCAGCACAAGGAGTTATACCAATGGGCGAAGGAGCCTCCAATGTGCGACGGGGTGAATACCGTAACTCGGATCATACTGTACGGATTGTGGAAGTTCATGAACCCCCACCGATGACTCAACGAGATAGATTAAACTAACACCAGTCACCAAATGCCTTCCTAGGATGACTGGAAAGGAGAAGGAAGGCAGGCATCAATTTGAACTGAGAGTATTAAGGTACAATAATGATCAGGATATAAGGAATGAATTAATTGAAGAAAAACCTGAAGTTTCTAATAAATGTGGACAAATTTTACAGGCAATAATTCCAACAAGTATAAATAATGTTGATGTTGAAATATTAATTGATACTGGAGCAACTATTAGTGTCATGACGCTGGACTGTTTAAAACAGATAAGCCGAGGGGGTAAAAATACCCACTTTTCCTATCACAGGATGTACCGTGTCTGGCGCGTTCAGTGCAAAAATGCAAAAAGTTGTGAAACAGGTACGTGTCGACGTTACAATACGGGGGGCTCAAATAGAAAGTACATTCCTGGTTGTTCCTAAAATGACAGTACCATGTATCTGGGGTTTGGAATTTTATGTGAGACTGGTGCAATCATTAATTTAGAGAAAGGTGAATGTATATTTAATTCCAATGGTAATGTTTTGACAGCCACCATGAGAAAGGGCCGAGTAATTCCAAATCAGTTGTGTATGAATCTAATGGTAAAATATGTCAGTATTGATGATGAAAAGGTGTATGATATATGCCTTATTGAATGTTCTGAAGAAATGATTGATAAAATGTCATTGCAGGAAAAGGTGTTAGAATCAGAATATTTATCTGTTATCCAAAGGGACGAACTGTACTACTTGTTGGACGCATATCAGTCGATTTTTAGTAAACGTCCAGGTATAATAAAAGACTTTGAATTCCATATAAAGACTTATGCACATAAACCCTTTTGTCATGCTTCCTATTCTATCCCATGGACAAAGAAAGAAGTAGTCAGAAAGGAAATCAATAAAATGTTAGAATGGGGTATTATTGAGCCCTCAGATTCCGAATATTGTAACCCTCTTGTGGCGGTAATTAAACCCAATGGTGACATCAGATTGGTGTTGGATGCCAGGGAGATCAATAAGATCATAAGGGTTACAAACGCGACCGGAGAACCTAGAAGAGTTAGTACAAAAGTTTTATGGTGCTCGCTTCTTAACTTCTTTGGATATGCGTAGTTCATATTGGCAAACTAGAATATCGAAAGAATCTAGAAAATATACTGCATTCATTTTTGTGGGCCGAAATTACCAGTTTACCGTCATGCCATTTGGGTTGAAAATAAGCGGTGGTGTTTTCATATCGGCATTAGATACCATACTGGGCAGAGACCTTTTGAATGAAGTTACGTCATATGTGGATGATTTGCTAATTGCTTCTGAAACTTGGGAGGAACATTTGGACTTATTAAGAAGAGTTTTTGCGAAATTTTTGGAATACGGAGTTACTGTAAATTTGAGCAAATCCAAGTTTGCTCATAACCAATTGAAATTTCTTGGACATATAATCACTCCCGAAGGGATAAAACCAAATCCTAAAAAGATGGATGCGATTAACAGATGTGCTTAACCAAAAAATAGGACGGAATTAAAGTCATTTATCGGTTTAGTTTCATTTTTTCGACGATTTTTACCCAATCAGTTAGGAAGCCAAGACTGTTTGTTAAGGCTGCTAAGAAAAAATGTCATGTGGGAGTGGAACTCCGAATGCATGCAAGCTTTTGATAACATCCGCAATGCTTTGACTAATGCTCCACTGTTACATCATCTGAGACTTGATCAAGATTTTTATATTGCTGCGGATGCTTCTGAAACAGGATTGGGTGCCACTCTTTTCCAGATGGACAATCCAGAAGATATCAGTACCATCAAAATAATTGGGTTTGCCAGCAGAACACTCTCTAGCTGTGAACGTGCGTATTGTACTACTGAATTGGAAGTACTGGCCGTGGTCTGGTCCCTTAGAAAGTTTTGCTATTTTGTATATGGAAAGAAGATCATTGTATTCTGTGACCACAAAGCTTTATCTTTTATTTTAACAGGAAGGATGTTCCATTCACGTTTAACCCGGTGGGCCTTGCTACTGCAAGAATATGATATTACGCTCAAATACATCAGAGGGAAAGACAACATCATAGCCGATGCTCTTTCAAGACTACCGAAAAGAAAGAATGACGACGAGTGTGAAGAACGGACTATTGACTTTAAAGTCATGAATTTATCAAGGCAATATTGTGAGAGGCAGATTTCACAGCTATGTCGAAGTCTTCCACAACTGCAAGATGATGATAAGTTGTGGAAAGCCATTAGGCATGCTGTTGAAAGCAAAACGCTAAGTCACTCTCAAGAACAGTATCAATTAAAATCCGGAATATTGTATCGAAAGAAGGATGAAGAAGATGTTTGGAAAGTTTGTGTTCCAAATAAATATTTAGAATCACTAGTATGGTACACTCACTTGAATGGGGGCATTTTGGTGCCGCTAAATGTACAGCCAAAATAGCACAATACTGCTATCATCCAAATTTGGGACGTATAGCTACAAATATTCTTAAGAAGTGCAAAATATGTCAGAAGGCGAAACCCATAAACTATTGTCAGAAGATAGAATTACATCCTTTCATCCCACAACAACCTTTAATGTTTGTGTCGTGTGATGTCTGTGGACCATGTCCCATGACACGTGGACGGTTCAAATATGTACTGGCTTTCTATGATCTCTTTTCAAAATATGTGAAATTATATCCTTTGAAAAATCTCCACGTTCGACCCATGTTACGCAAATTTATCAACAACTATATAACTGAGCTTGGCAAACCTATAATGGTCTTGACAGACAACGCTGCTTATTATACAAGCAAAGTATGGAGAGACACTATGAAAGAACAAGGAATCCAGCACATTTACATCTCAAGATTTTACCCTTGTGGAAATCCGGTTGAGAGAATCTTCCGAGAGTTGAACCGATTTTTACGGACGTACATACCCAAACAACATTATAAATGGATCGATTGGATTTATGAATTTGAGACAGTGTATAATGACTTACCACACTTATTCACCTAACCAAATAGTATTTGGTGAAAGTAATGTGCCAGAATGGATGAAGAAATTACCTGCGATAGAACAAAAGATTACCAAGAAAGAAGATATGGTGAAGAAGGTCTACGAAAACCTGAAGCATCAAGCACAATTGAGAAAAACCCGTTTTGATAAAAATGTGAAGAAAGTAGTCACATATGATGTAGGGGAAGAAATTTTATTGAGAAATCACCCAAAAGCATCAACCAGGAAAAGACTGAATAAGAAATGGCAATATTTATATACAGGTCCATACAAAATAATGAAAATACCTCATGAAGGGAGCTACCTCCTGGCAGATTGTGATACTGATATAATTAAAGACTTGTTCCCTCACATAGATTTGAAGAAGTATTATCAATAATGAGCAAAATATAGATTCAAGAAACACTGAATGATGCCAAGACTACACTCAGTGGACTAAATAAAAGCACCAGTGGACTAAATAAAAGCACCAGTGGATAAATACGTACTTATACTAACTTACAAAGAAAATTAAAGAATGTACCGACGATTTTCATGAGATACCTTCTTGGTATCAGCAACAATGTCGACGCTGAAATACGATTTATCCTCTCACCGAACAGCGAGGATGGATGATTTAAAAGTGGAATTAAGAGGAACAGAAAAGGACCAAATCCTCTCTGGTTAAACAAGTGGCCTAATAAGGGTTTTGGCCTAGGATGCCAATCGTCGAACCCGGCTGTGATCCCTGCCTTGCACAGTCGGTTGAAGAACTGAGGGCTTCATCCAAGAAAAAAAATGTGGTGTGAATATGAAGTGATTAGTGTGAAGTGTTTCTAAGACAACCTATAAACAAATGTGGAATTTAGTTAAGGGCATTTTGTCTAGGCCCATTAACTCAAATATTGTAGAATGTATGTACTGACTTGTTGAGTGAATCTGAGAGTGAGTGTATTCGCCGAAACAAATACCCTCTCCTGTCAGTGTACACAAAAAATAAGCCTGTTCTGTCTGGAACTCTCTTCAAAACATCACAGTCTGGGGGACCGTGTAACATAACGAGTCAAGATAGCTGTAACGGAAATTGAATAGCGTAAAGTTATCATTAAAAACGCACGCCGCGCGATTTGTGACGATTTGGTTGGTCATAATAGTAGTAACATGCGTTTGAATACAATTAAAATATAACGGCGATACCTGTTTAGTGTTATGGGAAACAATATGTAGTAAATTAATGAGTAAGGTAGCCGATCCTATAAGAAGAGGGGAAATTGGGCGTATTAAGGTGTTTTGCTTTATGTCGACTAAGCCCATGATACGGCGTCTTTTTTTCCGTTTACTCTTAGAAAAAAAACAAATAAGTAACGAAGTGCTAATTGTGCGTTGTGAAAAATACAGGGGCGAATTTTAAATAGCTACAGTGTATAATCAGACTAACAAATGGACATTCAGTTACGCGAAATAGCGGACAGCGAAGTGTGGTCATTAAATTGAGTACACCTACAGGGCGGTCAGTTCCAGGATAAGTCTATTCGCATCTCACGAGGGACGCGGTATTGAGACCGTTTTTTTTTTATTATTATTATATCACGGAGAGCGGGCTTCAATTTATAAAAAGGAGAAAAGCTGTATCATTATCATTGACTGTTGGTGTTAAGCAACCAAAACTGTTCATCAAAGGGTTTCGGTGAATGAGTGGTGAATGCGAGATGAAACTGAACGAAGTTATGTTAAATAAAGCAGAAGAGACAAGACAGTTTGGTCGTATCTGTTATTATTCCATCAACCGTAACATTTCTTCTCGTTGTACAAAGCCTTTATAGACGATCGTTATGACAATTTGCTTTGAAGGGATCTCGTTACGAGTTAAGTTTTGGGGACCTGGTCAACAGGGGATAGTTCGTAGATCTTAGCTACTGCAGCTATTCTGGAATCAGGTGCTACCGTGACCGTTGTGCGTTGTCAATGGCTTAAGGTCATCATATCTCATGCTCTAAGATCGACGCGCCTTTCCTCTTGGTATAACGGTGTCTCACGGTAACAACGACAACGCCGACGGCAAAGGAAGATATGGTAGACCGTTACACTTGCAACATTTTAAAATAATTGTGGTAACTCGCTAGAATATTCAACTTAAAATTCATCTCGCCTCCTGGAATAAAATTTACACATATTTCAAGCTTCAAGACAGCCCTCTGTAGGAGGATAGGTTCATGGGATGGTTGCTAACTACTTCATAAATACTAGTAAAGTCATCTCCTACAGTGGACTACACAAAATAAAATATGATAGACAAAATACATGTTTACTTAATATAATGTAAAATTTCCTATACCTAATACCGTTTCTCAGTGTGGTGTCCCCACTATTGCTGTTTCTAAGAGTGGCGCCCCTCTAAATATCTTAGGATTCTACAAGTATGTACATCAGTGTGGTAAGTATATATATATATATATATATATATATATATATATATGGAAACATTCCACGTGGGAAAAATATATCTAAAAGAAAGATGATGAGACTTACCAAACAAAAGCGCTGGCAGGTCGATAGACACACAAACATACACACAAAATTCTAGCTTTCGCAACCAACGGTTGCCTCGTCAGGAAAGAGGGAAGGAGAGGGAAAGACAAAAGGATTTGGGTTTTAAGGGAGAGGGTAAGGAGTCATTCCAATCACGGGAGCGGAAAGACTTACCTTAGGGGGAAAAAAGGACAGGTGTCTGTGTATATGCGGATGGATGTGTGTGTGTGTGTGTGTGTGTGTGTGTGTGTGTGTGTGTGTGTGTGTGTGTGTGTGTGTGTGTGTGTGTGTACGCGCGAGTGTATACCTGTCCTTTTTTCCCCCTAAGGTAAGTCTTTCTGATCCCGGGATTGGAATGACTCCTTCCCTCTCCCTTAAAACCCAAATCCTTTTGTCTTTCCCTCTCCTTCCCTCTTTCCTGACGAGGCAACCGTTGGTTGCGAAAGCTAGAATTTTGTGTGTATGTTTGTGTGTCTATCGACCTGCCAGCGCTTTTGTTTGGTAAGTCTCATCATCTTTCTTTTAGATATATTTTTCCCACGTGGAATGTTTCCATATATATATATATATATATATATATATATATATATATATATATATATACTTACCACACTGATGTACATGCTTGTAGGATCCTAAGATATTTAGAGGGGCGCCACTCTTAGAAACAGCAATAGTGGGGACACTACACTCAGAAACGGTATTAGGTATAGGAAATTTTACATTATATTAAGTAAACATGTATTTTGTCTATCATATTTTATTTTGTGTAGTCCACTGTAGGTGTATATATATATATATATATATATATATATATGCCTAGTTCAAGTCAATCATGTTCCTATAAAGTTTGTGTAGTTCATCTCCTTCCTTTCATGAGTATCAAGAAATATAAATAAATGTTGTACTTAATAAATAAATAAATCTTCTTAGATAATTGTTGCTGCGTTCCATGCTGTATATCCATTCTGTATTTACCTTGTGGTACCTGTAAAATTCTATTCATAAATAAATGTGTGTATGTCTCTACATACTGTCAGATAATCACGAATTATATAATGTTAAATATTTCATCAACATGTATAAATTTTTCTAAGGGAGGGATGAGAGTATGAGCCGCAACAGAGGACTGAGGTTTTGTTTTCTCTTTATTCTCCTTTCTATTTAATGGTGCATTAGTTTAGTTCAGTAGACGAGCTTTAATTATGTCATTAGATGACTGCTAAATATGTTCTCTTACATAATTCTTCCAGTCTGAAGTGTCAAGCCTACATAACTCCGAGAATTTCATTACAAGTTCCCATTAGATTAGTGTTAAAGTGTTATAGATTTAAATCTTCTGGTATATCTCCAACAGCAGCTGCTGTAAATAATTCTTTCCACATACATCTATACTTTCACCTTTAGTTGTAAGAATATATTAGACATCACATAAGTTATTATCTCAGGCATACCAATCTTTCAATAAATAATATTCTTTGCACTACTTTCATTCTGTATTCCATGAGTACATGTGATATAGCGTTCAAATCTAGTTTCTCCCCTCTCAACATATTCTCAATTACTCATAACATTCTCACCTATCCATTATTCACGAAATAACATATACTTATTCCTCAGCATTTTATATATATATATATAAATCAAATGTCACATTAAAAACTTAAAAAATAATAGAACATCTGGCGAAGATGGCATTGTTGCAGAGCTATTAAAAAACCTAGGACCAAAGACCTTGCAAGAGCTCACAAAAATAATAACAAAAATATGGGAAACAGAAAAATTACCAGAGGATTGGAAATGTGCCCTTATTCACCCGTTACATAAAAAAGGAGACAGAATAAATGTCAATAACTACAGGGGAATCTCACTTTTACAAGTCACCTACAAAATTCTCTCAACATGCCTGCTGAAAAGAACACAAGAGCAGCTGGAACGCCAAATTGGTGATTATCAAGCAGGCTTCCGGCCCAGTCGCTCATGCATAGAACAAATATTTAATTTAAAGACAATATTAAAACACAAAGCAATTAGAAATGCCCCCATAATTTGTACATTTGTAGATTTTAAGAAAGCCTATGACTCAATTGACCGGCAATCTTTGTTTAACATTTTAGAGGAACTTGGACTTGACTCCAAAACACTAAGGCTTATCAAAGAATCACTGACAGACACTGTATCTAAAGTTAAATTCAGGGGAGAAATCTCTGAACCTTTTCTCATAAAAACTGGAGTATGTCAAGGTGACGGGCTATCTCCACTTCTGTTTAATATAGTCCTGGATAAAGTCATTAAGGAATGGGAAAAAGAATTAAAAAATCAATCCTACTGGAAACCAATCCATCTTGGTAGAACCAAAGACAAGTGGAGGTATCTTGTTTAGCATTCACGGACGACTTGGCCATACTTGCAGATGATGAAGAAATCGCCACCAAACAAATAGAGATCCTTAAGGAATGCGCGGATAAAGTAGGTTTACAAATTTCGTTTCAAAAGACAGAATTTTTCTGTATGGAATTCCATACACACAGTTTGAACACAAAATATGGAAAAATAAATAGAGTAAAACATTTTAAATACGTAGGTGAAATTTTGGAGCCAACCGGAGGAGAGAAAGTTGCACAGAAGATCAGACAACAGAAAATGAAGAGAGCATATGGTATGACACATGAAATATACAATAAAAAATGCATCTCCTCGAACACAAAAATCAGACACTACTGCGCAGTAATTAAGCCAGCAGCACTATATGCTAGTGAAACGGTCACACTCCACACAAAATGTGACTTAGAAAAAATACTAAAAGAAGAACGCAAAATTATGAGAAAGATTTTAGGTCCAAAATTAACAGAAGAAGGATACCGGATACAATCAAGAAGAACCACAGAAACTATATCAAACCTGGCAGCAGACATAAGAAGGCGAAGATAAAATTTTATGGACATGTCACTAGACTTCCCCCCACATGACTCACCAACAGAATTCTCACTTACATAGAAAAAGTCAAATCAACAACACCATGGATTAGCCAAGTAAAAATAGATTTACAAAAAGCAAATATTGAACTTAAAGATGTCAAAGATAGAAAAACTTTTAGAAATAAGGTGGAAAAGTGGATTGTATTGTCGGAGAAGGAAGCACTAGAGAGACCAGGAACAAAATGGACAGAAGAAAGAAAAAGAAAACATGGAGAACGAATGAAAGAAGTATGGAAGAAACGACGTCAGAAAGCTTTGCGTGATCCTTCTGGGTCCATTCGCGATAAGTAAGTAAGTGTGTGTATATACGGAGAGAGGTAAATGGAATATAAGATGGGAAAAGGGTATTATATATATATATATATATATATATATATATATATATATATATATATATATATATATATATATATATATATTCCTCTTATTCATCACCACTTACCTTTTACTTCAACAACAACAACAACAACAACAACAATAACAACAATAATAATACCCTTTTCCCATCTTATATTCCATTTACCTCTCTCCGTATTACTATTTATCCTCTTATTAAACTAAAATTACATTCACTCATCTCATTCAGTCACTCACATCACTCATATCAACATTACTATTATCACATGCCTCCTAAAGAAAATACTTCTGTTCAGTTCTCTGCCTCCTCTAATGTGTATATGCCTCAATAGCAACTCCTCTTGTAACCAAATATCTTATTAGCTATTGGATGGTTCACATTGCTTTCTAGACTTACCTGCGTTCATTAGATTGTAAGTATCTGTATAACTTAAATGTAGGCTCATCATAACTGTATATCATATTAATTATCTTCTCCTCATTTGCTAACATTTTACTGTATGTATTTTTTCAAATGTCTGTGTGGGTGTAGACCTCTGGGTTTATGTGTTAATGGATATTCTAATGAATAACAGCCAGGGTGTGGAATATTTGCAATTCGGTATGGTCCAGAGTATAAGATTTGCCATTTCCTGTTTAAATGTTTCAGTTTTGTGGGTTTAGGATGTGTTCTTAGTAAAACTAACTCATCAACTTGAAATGTTTGTGCTTTCCTGACACCTCTGTCATATTTCTGCTTTCTTTCCTTAGCTTTGTCACATTATGTTGTGTAAGCTTGTCTTACCTTTTCTTCTAAACTAACCTGATTTGTTGGTGCTGTAAATTTAGATAGAGGGTCTGTCCATTCATTTCTTTGTTTTATCCATAATTAATTCAGTTGGTGTGTATCCAGTAGAAATGCGAGTTAAATTGTTCACTATTTGTTCAAATGGTGCTAGGTATTCTACCCATTTTGTGTGCTTCTCTGGTGTGTGTGTTCTCATAAACTGTCCAAATTCTCGAAATGTTCTTTCTACTGGGTTTCCTGCTGCGTGAAATCTTGAAATTAAAATATGTTTAACATAACAGCGTAAATATTAAACATGCATATTCTTGTAAAATTATATGTATTTGTACATGTGTTAAAACTTTGCATATTGTAAACATATTTTGAAATGCATATTGTAAACATATTTTGAAATGTGACCACGAAGAATAAGCTTTCATAATTAACAATGTAAATATGGCAAAAAGTGTTGCAAACTGTGAACGTTATAATTGTGTTATTTGTGAAACTTATGGTGTATAAACCAGGTAACTGTTTGTAAACCGATATAAACTGCAATTTACTTCGACGATAATGAGGATTTTCACACTGAATATGAACGTTTGTTGGCGAGTGTAAACAACGTGATGAAACACCTACCTTTGCGAACATCGACGCCGTTGTTCCTGGCCGGCCTTCAGATGCTTTGGATACAACAAACTCAGCACCTGTCGTAGGCGATGTGGAGGCTAAAAACTACATCGACCACATATGCCCCGAGAACAATAGTCGTGAAAACGCACAAGGACCTGGAGTGTTGTGTCGTAACAGAAGACACGGACTTGGCTTCAGATCACGCACACGCTCAATCTTATGGTGTCGCCGGACTTAGCATGCCATTTACGCTGGAATAACAACTTGTAATGAACACTATGTGAAAGTGAATACTGTGCAAGACTGTCATAACACGGCGAGTTTGAAACTGCCGCACGCGAAATTCAGTGATGCTATTGCGCATGCGCAAAGACTACGTGCTGCCAGAGATGCATTGGGAAACCAACGCTGGAAGCGTACAACATTAACTGCGCTGGCGAGCAGCTTGCTCGAACAAACTATGTAAATATATGTATATTAATTTTGTAAAAAGGATCAAAACTGTAACAATTGTATTTAGTGTATAAGTTTAGAATGTAAGTATTGACAAAGATTATCCCCTATGAAGGCACGTGGCCTTTCCTAAGAAAATATGTATATATTGACATTTAGGTATATGTATTATATTGTTTGCTAGCCTGCCACACTAAATATTTTAGCGGGACAGTCGAGGGGGCGATGTAGCGGGACTTTTTAATTTCGCCGCGCTACACTCGTTCCCTCGGATATAAATTATACCTTCGCAGCGGTATAAGCGCTCGACGGCAGAGAAAATACTAAAATTTTAACTTTTTTGTTTTATATCCATCTATTGTCTCTCGAGAGCGGAAGCTTAATGCAGACGTAAAAAACTTATTAGCTAGTCTTGATCTGATTAAAGACGAAAAAAACTTATTAACGTGTAGACGTATTGTGGAAGTTTGTATGACATTTGGAGGAGGGAAACAACGGAAAATAAGTTGCATTTAATATCAAGACGGTTTTGTATACATTAGACATTCGTGGACGATTGCAAGATTTCGGAGCAGACTTTTCATGCAGAAAGGAAGTAGGAGATTTTTGAAGACCTGGACGCCGCACGAAAGAAGACACGTTAATATGGTAAAGGATGAACTCTTATCTACGCCACGTCCCCCTGTCAGTTACATTTTGTTATTCTCTGTTCTTTTCAAATAATTTTTGTAGTGGAAATTGGTTTGACTTTTGCTCAGAAACGCCACAAGGACCATCCCCAACAACAGCTTTTCTGTAATACGAAGTCCGATTTGCATTTCATTCTTTCCCTTTTTCACGGTCATTAACGATTTTTAAAACCCACTTTTTATTCACTCATTACTTCCCACATTTACAACCTTTTCTTTCCTCTGTTTAATTAACCACTACATATTATTGCAAATGATAAGTGAAGAGCATATTCACACTCATTTATTTGTGAGACGGAAATTTCAGTACCAGTTTAATAATTCAGTTTCTAATTAGAAATCATATAGAAATATCCATTTCCATAAGAGAAATTTCAGATTACAACATATCCTATTTTAATTTTTTTTTTGCCATTGGAAAATTTTATTTGCAATTAATTACGAAAATCGCAAGATGGACGCTAGACGCATAGAAATTGTTTCCGCGGATGAGCTTAGTGAAAGTGACACATTGCAAAACATGTCCGACAGTCAAATGAATATTGAACTTAATAGGGAGGATGTTCAAGACATAATTTTACCGGATCGATTAAGACAACAACCCCTATATTTAAACAGATATACAGGCGAATGGAGAGTGAGTACTACGCGACATTGACAACGTCAACTTCAGAACCAGACATCGATCAGACACGGAAAAATGACGAAACTAAGACACAGAACTCTGACAAGCTCAACCAGATTCTGAAGTTACTTGGTGACCAAAACAAAAGATTTGACGCTTTAGACGAGAAAAATAACAATTTAAAACGTGACATTGGGAAATTTGACACTAAATTCGATGAACTGACACGGGACATAAAACAAAATTTTGAAAAACAATCGAGACAATTTGCCGACTTGACAGAAACCACCAGTAGTCTTGGAAGGAAATTTACTGACTTATCAGACAAGGTTACGAGACAAGAAAAGGTATTTGTGGAATTCAGTGACGAGACAAAAACTGACTTACGACGATGTAATGAGAAATTGTTAACAGTAGTTTTTGAACAACAGAAAACCAGTACCCAAGTTGACGAATTACGACAGTCACACAATTCCGTAAAAACAAACCAAGAACACTTAGACCTGACGATTACAGACCTTTCAGACCGATTAAATGATGTAACATTGGAGCAGAAATCCTTACAGGAAAAGTTAGAAAAGCTTGAAGACAGAGCAGATGTAGCATCTTTAAAGAATGACACAACTCTAGCAGAAAAACTTGTACATGAATGCAAATTATGTGATGATTATTTAGATGAGAAGTTTGAGACAATGACACAGATCATTTTAGATAAGACAAAGGAACAAGTAAAGGGAGAAACAGATAATATTCAGAAAGAGGTACGTAAACTTAAAGAGAATGTAATACCAAGTTCGTCAGTGATACCAAAACCCATAACAGACAACCAAAACATAAAAGACTCATAATAATGCTAGACCCAGCACACAGCCGAAAATAGAATTACCAATGAGTAATACAAATCTCAATGAACCATTTTCAATGCTACCACAAGATCAAAATTACTATCAGACATCACCACATACTATGCACAGTTTGACACAAAATGCAGGACCCATAATACCATCGGGAGTAGCTGATGAAACATTAGTACGACATGGATACTTTCAGACATTTTCATGTGATGAGAAAGACAAAGTGCATCCGATTGTTTTTATCCGCTCTTTTGATGGTATTTTCCCGAGTTGGTTAGAAGCCGACAAAATTCGATATGTTACAAATTTGTTACGTGGAAGAGCAGCTAAGTGGGGAGCAGCAATTAAAAGGCGATGTTTAACATTTGAACAGTTTGAACAAGCATTTCTTGAGGAATTCTGGTCGATCACAGAACAGCAAAGTTTAAAACGAGAAGTATACAATCCAGAAATTTACAACCCGAAGAAAGAGACTTTACGTCAATACTTTGAACGCTACCTAGACAAAACATTATATTGGACGAAACCAGCAGATTTACCAGACGTAATTAGAACACTTAAAAGCCACTTACCATTTCCTTACCGTGATAAATTAATAGGAGTGTCCGAGGACAACATAAAGAATTTTTTCAGTTATGTTGATGAGATAGATGTTGTTTACAGAGATGACATCAGGAATTTCAATCAATTGTATCCGATCCATCCAAGCAATTCGCGTATGCACAACAACAGAAATGACAGAGACTATTGGAATCCGCCTCAGACACCACAACAAAACATTCAAAGAAACAATTCACACTACACTGGGGCAAATCCATTCAATATTAGGAGAAACAACTCGCAGCATTGGCAAGGAAGCAGTAATTATTACTATAATGGTTATCCGAACAGTAATTACAATCAGAACAATAACAGTTATATTCAAAATAACAACAAAAGAAGAAGGAACCGAAATCATAGAGATCAAAGAAGAGAGGATAACATGTACCATCCAGGATATTTTCAGTGAAATAACATACAACAACATCCAAACATGTATTGCAGGAATAACAGTAATGACAATACCAGTTACAGTCATGGATGAAATAATGTATGGGGAAATCACAATGGACCACCGCCACGACACATGCAATACAGCAACCCTCCATTCCTACCTAACAGAACTCCCAATACGACGCGAGGTAATGTCAACAACCAAACAGCTGATACTTGGGTGACGCTCTACAGAAATGTAAATATTATTGAGTTGGGCAATGAACCCAACCTGCAGCAACAACCGAATTTGTCGGACAACGACCGAGCTAAGTGTTCGAGTTACGGTCGATAGGGAGCAGATCGCAACAGAACCGACGATCTGTTTTCTCCGATATGATGACAGTAAGAAAATAGAAAAATCAGAATGTAGATTTTAATAGTACCAGTAAAACAAAGAAGATTATTCAGGCTATAACATGAGTTATGATTGGTAATTACAAAGTGGAAGTAATGTTAGATACAGGAGCAGCAGCAAGTGTCATTTCCATGTCTTTATATAATGAACTCAAACAAATAATGAACATACAAACATTGCCAGTACAGAATTGTCACATTATAAGTGCCACCGGTAACAAATCAAAGAATGTGAAATTTCAAGTGCTAATTAACTTCACATTTTCAAATATACCACTCAATTACAGTTTTCTGGTAGTAGACAAATTAGTTATGCATTGCATATTAGGTATTAACTTTTTGAATGAATCTCAAGCAATCATAGATTTAGGAAAAGGGAAATGTCATTTAACCGTAAACCAACAACAACTGACAATAGAGTTAACACAGGGTAAAAACTTAAACAGTAAACAAGGTAAATTTGAACAGTTACATTTTGTGTATCCACCAGCGATAAACATATGTGATTTAACTTTTAATGAAGCTGTATCTCAGGGAATTAAACCTAATGATTTATATGAGAAATGCACAGAATCTGAATATCTGACGAAGGAACAACAACTTGAATTACTTGAAGTTTTGCAGCAATTTGCTGAGGTATTTGTGGAGAAACCTGGAATTATTAGAGGCTATACTTATGAGATGGATGTTAAACCAAACAAAACATACTGTAGAACATATTATAATATCCCTTGGTCAAAGAAACCCGCAGTTTTGAGAGAGATTGAAAAAATGCAAGCTTGGGGTATCATTGAAAGGTCACATTCACCATATTGCAGTCCAATACTAGCAGTTAATAAAGAGGATGGTAGTGTTAAGGTTAGTGCTGGACACATGAGAAATTAACAAAGTTATAATCCCAATCAACACACGACCTATAAATTTGGAAGAACAACTTTTAAAATTTCATAATGTACCGTATTTAACCAATATCGACCTCCGCTCATTGTTTTGGCAAGTGAACCTCCATAAAAACAGCCCTAAATACACCGCATTTCAATGTGAGGGACGTAGTTATCAATTTTGTTTTCTACCCTTTGGTCTACGAGTGAGTGCTAGAGTATTTATTGAAGCCTTAGATGCTGTTCTCGGACCACAATTGTTATTGCAAATCACAGTTTATGTTGACGACATTGTCACTGCCACCACTACTTGGGAAGAACATGTTAATCTTTTGAAGCAACTTCTGACTAAATTTTCTGACGCAGGTGTCACTATCAATTTATCAAAGACGAAATTAGGGAGGAGAGAAATCAAATTCCTTGGTCACATCATATCAACTGAAGGCATTTATCCAGACTCAAGAAAAATTGATGCAATAAAGAATTTTCCATCCCCACAGAATCGTAAACAACTCAAAGCCTTTCTTGGTCTATCTTCATTCTTCAGGAAATTTGTACCCTACCACCTTCTTAACAGTCCACATCTTCTATCTTTACTCAAAAGAAATAATATTTGGAAATGAACAGATTCTGAAATGATTAAGAATGCTTTAATAAATGCACCATTGTTATGTCATCCCGACATGATGTCAGACTTTTGCCTAGTAACAGATGCAAGTTCCTATGGGCTCGGAGCATTTTTATTCCAAATTCATGTAGAAGATGAACAAACAGTCATCAAACCTATAAGTTTTGCTAGCCGCACGCTCACTGAATGCGATAAGTCATATTCAGTGACCGAGCGCGAAACACTTGCCATAGTATGGGCGTTTCGCAAGTTTCGCTACTTTCTATGGGGAAAACGTACTAAGCTTTATACTGATCAGCAAGCTCTTTCTTTCCTGCTATCATGCAAGTTATTACATTCACGTCTTTCACGCTGGTGTGCGTCACTACAAGAGTATGATTTTGATATTATATACATAAAAGAAGAATCCAACATTATAGCCGATGCTCTATCTCGTTTGCCACAAGGCCTACAAGAATTTTCAGATGTGACAGAACAAACTTCAGATTTCAAAATTTTACTCATGTATGACGGTACATTTGCACCTTACTAAAAAACATGTGCAGGAAGTTAGCCATATTGCAGGACAATGATCCCAGGTGGATCCAGATAAAGAATAAATTATGTGCAGGAACAGACCCACATCTTGAAAAATATTACACATTACACAAAGAAGTATTATTTCACCGACGAAACCCTGAATCACAGCATTGGTGTGTTTGCTTACCTGAAGCTCATATTGATGATATTATTTTCTTTACACACAGAACTTGGGGACACTATGGTGTAACCAAATGTACAGATAAGATTATACAATACTGCTATTTACCAATTTAAGGCGAAGAGTATTGAGGAATATTAGGAAATGCATCATATGTCAGAAAGCCAAATATTCTAATCGCACGAGCATGAATGAATTGCATCCAATCATACCTAAGAGGCCATTACAGTTAATTTCTTTAGATATTGCAGGACCCTATCCACAAGAACATGGAGGAATGAAATACATCCTTGCTGTATTAGACGTTTTCACAAAGTATTTAAAATTATATGCTTTACGTTCGGTTTCTACCACTGCTATTACCAGAAGTCTATTAACAGATTATTTTGTAAGAATAGGAAAACCTGATGTTATGATTACGGATAATGCAGCATATCTTACCAGTTTAAAATGGAAGACTTTTATTGAAGAACAGAATGTTAAACATATTTTAATTTCAAGATTTCACGCAGCAGGAAACCCAGTAGAAAGAACATTTCAAGAATTTGGACAGTTTATGAGAACACACACACCAGAGAAGCACACAAAATGGGTAGAATACCTAGCACCATTTGAACAAATAGTGAACAATTTAACTCACATTTCTACTGGATACACACCAACTGAATTAATTATGGATAAAACAGAAATAAATGAATGGACAGACCCTCTACCTAAATTTACAGCAACAACAAATTATGTGAGTTTAGAAGAAAAGGTAAGACAAGCTTACACAACATTATGTGACAAAGCTAAGGAAAGAAAGCAGAAATATGACAGAGGCGTAAGGAAAGCACAAACATTTCAAGTTGATGAGTTAGTTTTACTAAGAACACATCCTAAACCCACAAAACTGAAACATTTAAACAGGAAATGGCAGATCTTATACTCTGGACCATACCGAATTGCAAATATTCCACACCCTGGCTGTTATTCATTAGAATATCCATTAACACATAAACCCAGAGGTCTATATCCACACAGACATTTGAAAAAATACATACAGTAAAATGTTAGCTAATGAGAAGAAGATAATTAATATGATATACAGTTATGATGAGCCTACACTGAAGTTATACAGATACTTCCAATCTAATGAATGCAGGTAAGTCTAGAAAGCAATGTGAACCATCCAATAGCTAATTAGATATTTGGTTATAAGAGGAGTTGCTATTGAGGCATATTGTAATGGTACTTTGACTTCCGCAAAGTTATAATTTACGATCGCGCACGCAGAAGAGCGCTGCGCCAGCGACCGATTTTATAAATAATTTTGTTCTTTTTTTTTACTTTTGCGTAGTTTTTTGTTTTTAAGAACTAAAGGAGGACTCTCTCTCTCTTGTCTTGATACGAAGGACGTGTATTTTTCGGAGACGTTGAATGTGCTTTTGGTGAAAATTAAAATTACATTTCAAAGTGATGTTGTTTCAATAGTTAATGAGAAGATAATAAAATAAAAAGGTAACACTACAATTGGCGACCGTGACAGGACGTGCAATCTTCGGATTTGATACAAGTGCAGTTAGGATTTGATACAAGTGCAGTTTGGATTTGATACAAGTGCAGTTTGGATCTGATACAAGTGCAGTTATTATAAATTTTGGCTATCAGAAAATGAATTTGGACTAAGTCTCATTCATTTCAATTGTAATGTTACGTGCATGAAATTTACAACAATATTGTTTTCCCTGTTATTAATTTGTGTTAATTTTCATTTTCATGTTGAGGAAATTAATTTGGTAAAAAAAAGGGAAAAGGATAACGTTCCATAAAATAATTTGCACGGACGCGAAAGAAAAATTTGGGATTGAAAACTATATATTTGACGCTACATTTGCAACATAAGACTGAAAAAAAAAATGGTGAGTACAGCAATTTACATTTTTTCCAGTTTCAAGCAGCCATCTGTACTTCCTTTATTCCGATCCATTTATTTCGAAATAATTTTTTCAATTTGTAGTTAAAATTGATTTACTACTATTATTGCAAATGATAAGTGAAGAGCATATTCACAGTCATTTATTTGTGAGAGGGAAATTTCAGTGCCAATTTTATAATTCAATTTCTAATTAGAAATCATATAGAAATATCCATTTCCATAAGAGAAATTTCAGATTTCAACATATCGTATTTAAAAAAAATTTTTTTACCATTGGAAAATTTTATTTGCAATTAATTATGAAAATCGCAAGATGGACGCTAAACGCGTAGAAATTGTTTCCGCGGACGAGCTTAGTGAAAGTGACTCATTGCAAAACATGTCCGACAGTCAAATGAATATTGAACTTAATAGGGAGGATGTTCAAGACATAATTTTACCGGATCGATTAAGACAACAACCCCTATATTTAAACAGATATACAGGCGAATGGAGAGTGAGTACTACGCGACAAAACGTGACATTGACAACGTCAACGTCAGAACCAGACATCAATCAGACACGAAAAAATGACGAAACTAAAACACAGGACTCTGACATGCTCAACCTGATTCTGAAGTTACTTGGTGACCAAAACAGAAAATTTGACACTTTAGACAAAAGATTTGACGCTTTAGATGACAATTTAAAACGTGACATTGGGAAATTTGACACTAAATTCGATGAACTGACACGGGACATAAAACAAAATTTTGAAAAACAATGGAGACAAATTGCCGACTTGACAGAAACCACCAGTAGTCTTGGAAGGAAATTTACTGACTTATCAGACAAGGTTACGAGACAAGAAAAGGTATTTGTGGAATTCAGTGACGAGACAAAAACTGACTTACAACGATGTAATGAGAAATTGTTAACAGTAGTTTTTGAACAACAGAAAACCAGTACCCAAGTTGACGAATTACGACAGTCACACAATTCCGTAAAAACAAACCAAGAACACTTAGACCTGACGATTACAGACCTTTCAGACCGATTAAATGATGTAACATTGGAGCAGAAATCCTTACAGGAAAAGTTAGAAAAGCTTGAAGACAGAGCAGATGTAGCATCTTTAAAGAATGACACAACTCTAGCAGAAAAACTTGTACATGAATGCAAATTATGTGATGATTATTTAGATGAGAAGTTTGAGACAATGACACAGATCATTTTAGATAAGACAAAGGAACAAGTAAAGGGAGAAACAGATAATATTCAGAAAGAGGTACGTAAACTTAAAGAGAATGTAATACCAAGTTCGTCAGTGATACCAAAACCCATAACAGACAACCAAAACATAAAAGACTCATAATAATGCTAGACCCAGCACACAGCCGAAAATAGAATTACCAATGAGTAATACAAATCTCAATGAACCATTTTCAATGCTACCACAAGATCAAAATTACTATCAGACATCACCACATACTATGCACAGTTTGACACAAAATGCAGGACCCATAATACCATCGGGAGTAGCTGATGAAACATTAGTACGACATGGATACTTTCAGACATTTTCATGTGATGAGAAAGACAAAGTGCATCCGATTGTTTTTATCCGCTCTTTTGATGGTATTTTCCCGAGTTGGTTAGAAGCCGACAAAATTCGATATGTTACAAATTTGTTACGTGGAAGAGCAGCTAAGTGGGGAGCAGCAATTAAAAGGCGATGTTTAACATTTGAACAGTTTGAACAAGCATTTCTTGAGGAATTCTGGTCGATCACAGAACAGCAAAGTTTAAAACGAGAAGTATACAATCCAGAAATTTACAACCCGAAGAAAGAGACTTTACGTCAATACTTTGAACGCTATCTAGACAAAACATTATATTGGACAAAACCAGCAGATTTACCAGATGTAATTAGAACACTTAAAAGCCACTTACCATTTCCTTACCGTGATAAATTAATAGGAGTGTCCGAGGACAACATAAAGAATTTTTTCAGTTATGTTGATGAGATAGATGTTGTTTACAGAGACGAGATCAGGAGTTTCAATCAATTGTATCCGATCCATCCAAGCAATTCGCGTACGCACAACAGAAATGACAGAGGCTATTGGAATCCGCCTCCGACACCACAACAAAACACTCAAAGAAACAATTCACACTACACTGGGACAAATCCATTCAATATTAGGAGAAACAACTCGCAGTATTGGCAAGGAAACAGTAATTATTACTATAATGGTTATCCGAACAATAATTACAATCAGAACAATAACAGTTATATTCAAAATAACAACAACAGAAGAAGGAACCGAAATTATAGAGATCAAAGAGAGGATAACAGGTACCATCCAGGATATTTTCAGAGAAACAACATCCAACAACATCCAAACATGTATTGCAGGAATAACAGTAATGACAACACCAGTTACAGTCATGGGCGAAATAATGTATGGGGAAATCACAATGGACAACCGCCACGACACATGCAATACAGCAACCCTCAATTTGTACCTAACGGAACTCCCAATGCGACGCGGGGTAATGTCAACAACCAAACAGCTGATACTTGGGCGACGCGCAACAGAAATGTAAATATTATTGAGTTGGGCAATGAACCCAACCCGCAGCAACAACCGAATTTGCCGGAAAACGAACGACGACCGAGCTAAGCGCTCGAGTTACGGTCAGAAGGGAGCAGAGCGCAACGGAACCGACGATTTGTTTTCTCCGATATGATGACAGTAAGAAAATAGAAAAGGAATTATATCAGGATGTGGATTTTAATAGTACTAGTAAAACAAAGAAGATTATTCAGGCTATAACACGAGTTATGATTGGTAGTTATGAAGTGGAAGTAATGTTAGATACAGGAGCAGCAGCAAGTGTCATTTCAATGTCCTTATATAATGAACTCAAACAAATAATGAACATACAAACATTGCCAGTACAGAATTGTCACATTATAAGTGCCACCAATAACAAATCAAAGAATGTGAAATTTCAAGTGCTAATTAACTTCACATTTTCAAATATACCACTCAATTACGGTTTTCTGGTAGTAGACAAATTAGTTATGCATTGCATATTAGGAATTGACTTTTTGAATGAATATCAAGCAATCATAGATTTAGGAAAAGGGAAATGTCATTTAACCGTAAACCAACAACAACTGACAATAGAGTTAACACAGGGTAAAAACTTAAACAGTAAACAAGGTAAATTTGAACAGTTACATTTTGTGTATCCACCAGCGATAAACATATGTGATTTAACTTTTAATGAAGCTGTATCTCAGGGAATTAAACCTAATGATTTATATGAGAAATGCACAGAATCTGAATATCTGACGAAGGAACAACAACTTGAATTACTTGAAGTTTTGCAGCAATTTGCTGAGGTATTTGTGGAGACACCTGGAATTATTAGAGGCTATACTTATGAGATGGATGTTAAACCACACAAAACATACTGTAGAACATATTATAATATTCCTTGGTCAAAGAAACCCGCAGTTTTGAAAGAGATTGAAAAAATGCAAGCTTGGGGTATCATTGAAAGGTCACATTCACCATATTGCAGTCCGATCCTAGCAGTTAATAAAGAGGATGGTAGTGTAAGATTAGTGCTGGATGCACGAGAAATTAACAAAGTTATAATCCCAATCAACACACGACCTATTAATTTGGAAGAACAACTTTTAAAATTTCATAATGTACAGTATTTAACCAATATCGACCTCCGCTCATCATTTTGGCAGGTGAACCTCCATAAAAACAGTCGTAAATGCACTGCATTTCTATGTGAGGGACGTAGTTATCAATTTTGTGTTCTACCCTTTGGTCTACGAGTGAGTGCTGGAGTATTTATTGAAGCCTTAGATGCTGTTCTTGGACCACAATTGTTATCGCAAATCACAGTTTATGTTGACGACATTGTCATTGCCACCACTACTTGGGAAGAACATGTAAATCTTTTGAAGCAACTTCTGACTAAATTTTCTGATGCAGGTGTCACTATCAATTTATCAAAGACGAAATTAGGGAGGAGAGAAATCAAATTCCTTGGTCACATCATATCAACTGAAGGCATTTATCCAGACTCAAGAAAAATTGATGCAATAAAGAATTTTCCATCCCCACAGAATCGTAAACAACTCAAAGCCTTTCTTGGTCTATCTTCATTCTTCAGGAAATTTGTACCCTACCACCTTCTTAACAGTCCACATCTTCTATCTTTACTCAAAAGAAATAATATTTGGAAATGGACAGAGTTCTGTCAGACAGATTTTGAAGCAATTAAGAATGCTTTAGTTAATGCACCGTTGTTATGTCATCCTGACATGACGTCAGACTTTTGCCTAGTAACAGATGCAAGTTCCTATGGGCTCGGAGCATTTTTATTCCAAATTCATGTAGAAGATGAACAAACAGTCATCAAACCTATAAGTTTTGCTAGCCGCACTCTCACTGAATGCGAAAAGTCATATTCAGTGACCGAGCGCGAAACACTTGCCATAGTATGGGCGTTTCGCAAGTTTCGCTACTTTCTATGGGGAAAACGTACTAAGCTTTATACTGATCATCAAGCTCTTTCTTTCCTGCTATCATGCAAGTTATTACATCCACGTCTTGCACGCTGGTGTGCATCACTACAAGAATATGATTTTGATATTATATATATAAAAGGAGAATCCAACATTATAGCCGATGCTCTATCTCGTTTGCCACAAGGCCTACAAGAATTTTCAGATGTGACAGAACAAACATCAGATTTTAAAATTTTACTCATGTGTGACGGTACATTTGCACCTTACTACGAAAACATGTGCAGGAAATTAGCCATATTGCAGGACAATGATCCCAGGTGGATCCAGATAAAGAATAAATTACGTGCAGGAACAGACCCACATCTTGAAAAATATTACACGTTACACAAAGAAGTATTATTTTACCGACGAAACCCTGAATCACAGCATTGGTGTGTTTGCTTACCTGAAGCTCATGTTGATGATTTTATTTTATTTACACACAGAACTTGGGGACACTATGGTGTAACCAAATGTACAGATAAGATTATACAATATTGCTACTTTCCAAATTTAAGGCGAAGAGTATTGAGTAATATTAGGAAATGCATCATATGTCAGAAAGCCAAATATTCTAATCGCACAAGCATGAATGAATTGCACCCAATCATACCTAAGAGGCCATTACAGCTAATTTCTTTAGATATTGCAGGACCCTATCCACAAGCACGTGGAGGAATGAAATACATCCTTGCTGTGTTAGATGTTTTCACAAAGTATTTAAAATTATATGCTTTACGTTCAGTTTCTACCACTGCTATTACCAGACGTCTATTAACAGATTATTTTGTAAGAATAGGAAAACCTGAAGTTATGATCACGGATAATGCAGCATATTTTACCAGTTTAAAATGGAAGACATTTATTGAAGAACAGAATGTTAAACATATTTTAATTTCAAGATTTCACGCAGCAGGTAACCCAGTAGAAAGAACATTTTGAGAATTTGGACAGTTTATGAGAACACACACACCAGAGAAGCACACAAAATGGGTAGAATACCTAGCACCATTTGAACAAATAGTGAACAATTTAACTCACATTTCTACTGGATACACACCAACTGAATTAATTAAGAATAAAACAGAAATAAATGAATGGACAGACCCTCTACCTAAATTTACAGCAACAACAAATCATGTTAGTTTAGAAGAAAAGGTAAGACAAGCTTACACAACATTATGTGACAAAGCTAAGGAAAGAAAGCAGAAATATGACAGAGGTGTCAGGAAAGCACAAACATTTCAAGTTGATGAGTTAGTTTTACTAAGAACACATCCTAAACCCACAAAACTGAAACATTTAAACAGGAAATGGCAGATCTTATACTCTGGACCATACCGAATTGCAAATATTCCACACCCTGGCTGTTATTCATTAGAATATCCATTAACACATAAACCTAGAGGTCTACATCCACACAGACATTTGAAAAAATACATACAGTAAAATGTTAGTTACTGAGGAGAAGATAATTAATATGATATACAGTTATGATGAGCCTACATTTAAGTTATACAGATACTTACAATCTAGTGAATGCAGGTAAGTCTAGAAAGCAATGTGAACCATCCAATAGCTAATAAGATATTTGGTTATAAGAGGAGTTGCTATTGAGGCATATACACATTAGAGGAGGCAGAGAACTGAACAGAAGTATTTTCTTTAGGAGGCATGTGATAATAGTAATGTTGATATGAGTGATGTGAGAGACTGAATGAGATGAGTGAATGTAATTTTAGTTTAATAAGAGGATAAATAGTAATATGGAGAGAGGTAAATGGAATATAAGATGAGAAAAGGGTATTATTATTATTGTTGTTGTTGAAGTAAAAAAGTAAGTGGTGATGAGTAAGAGGAAAATATATATATATAATGCTGAGGAATAAGTATATGTTACTTTGTGAAGAATGAATAATGGATAGGTGAGAATGTTATGAGTAATTGAGAATATGTTGAGAGGAGAGAAACTAGATTTGAACGCTATATCACATGTACTCATGGAATACAGAATGAAGGTAATGGAAAGAATATTATTTATTGAAAGATTGGTATGCCTGAGATAATAACTTATGTGGTGTCTTATATATTCTTATAACTAAAGGTGAAAGTATAGATTTACATGGAAAGAATTATTTACAGCAGCCACTGTTGGAAATATACCAGAAGACTTAAATCTATAACACTTTAACACTAATCTAATGGGAACTTGTAATGAAATTTTTGGAGTTATGTAGGCTTGACACTTCAGATTGGAAGAATTATTTAAGAGAACATATTTAGAAGTCATCTAATGACATAATTAAAGCTCATCTACTGAACTGAACTGATGCACCATTAAATAGAAAAGAGAATAAGGAGAAAACAAAACGTCAGTCCTCTGTTGCGGCTCATACTCTCATCCCTTCCTTAGAAAAATTTATACATGTTGATGAAATATTGGACATTACATAATTCGTGATTATCTGATAGTATGGAGAGACATACACAAATATTTATTTATGAATAGAATTTTACAGGTACCACAAGGTAACTACAGAATGGATATACAGCATGGAACGCAGCAGCAATTATCTAAGAAGATTTATTTATTTATTAAGTAAAACATTTAGTTATATTGCTTGACACTCATGAAAGGAAGGAGATGAACTACACAAACTTTATAGGAACATGATTGACTTGAACTATATATATATATATATATATATATATATATATATATATATATATATATAATAGAGGGAAACATTCCACGTGGGAAAAATATATTTAAAAAGAAAGATGATGAGACTTACCAAACAAAAGCGCTGGCAGGTCGATAGACACACAAACAAACACAAACATACACACAAAATCTGCTTTCGCAACCAACGGTTGCCTCGTCAGGAAAGAGGGAAGGAGAAGGAAAGACAAAAGGATATGGGTTTTAAGGGAGAGGGTAAGGAGTCATTCCAATCCCGGGAGCGGAAAGACTTACCTTAAGGGGAAAAAAGGACAGGTATACACTCGCACACACACACATATCCATCCATACATACAAGACACAAGCAGACATTTGTAAAGGCAAAGAGTTTGGGCAGAGATGTCAGTCGGGACGGAAGTACAGAGGCAAAGATGATGTTGAAAGACAGGTGAGGTATGAGCGGCGGCAGATTGAAATTAGGAATTAGCGGAGATTGAGGCCTGGCGGATAGCGAGAAGAGAGGATATGCTGAAGGGCAAGTTCCCATCTTTTGTATGTATGTTTGTGTTTGTTTGTGTGTCTATCGACCTGCCAGCGCTTTTGTTTGGTAAGTCTCATCATCTTTCTTTTTAAATATATATATATATATATATATATATATATATATACACATACCACACTGATGTACATACTTGTAGGATCCTAAGATATTTAGAGGGGCACCACTCTTAGAAACGGTAATAGAGGGGTACCACTCTTAGAAACAGCAATGATGGGGACACCACACTTGGAAGCGGTATTAGGTATAGGAACTGTTACGTTATATTAAGTTAACATGTAATTTTCTTTATCATATTTTATTTTGTGTGGTCCATTGTAGGGGATCACTTTACTGGTATTTGTGAAGTAGTCAGCAACCATCCCATGAACCTATCCTCCTACAGAGGGCTGTCTAGAAGCTTGAAATATGTGTAAATTTTATTCCAGGAGGCAAGATGAATTTTAAGTTGAATATTCTAGCGAGTTGCCACAATTATCTTCAAATGTTGGAAGTGTAACGGGGGAAAAAAAAAAAATTGAGCTAACAAATAAAATGTATATTTCAATCTAAATGTAATGTAATTCACATGTCAGCACAATGATCTTGAATGTAACGTAAAAAAAAAGTCTATATTTTTCATTTAATTCTGTATATGTACTATATGACAACAATGTATCTCATGTAATGATTAATTGTAAATATTTGTATGTTCATGTACTTATTGTATCGAGAAATGTATTTTAAGGAGATGTTAATGAACTGCAAAGGACTTGTGCATGTAGCACATGATTCATATAAATGGAACTGAAAATGCAAAGAAGAAACCAACGTGATGGAACACTGGTCAAGAAATATTTACGTAGTGTCAATATGCTTTGAAGTGTATGGTGTTGTGGAAGCCGGCAGGTCTTCAGGTTGGTGTAAAAGACAAGCTCATCACCTGTCGTAGGCAGTGAGGTGTTTCCTGTGCCCTCATTGACCATTTATACCCCGGTAGACGCCACCAAAATTCGACTGCTGGAGATCACAATTTCGTGTTGACAGATTGAACAAACTTTGGATTTTCTTCAAGTCACACGTAAGAGATCCAGGCAGTACACACACACTCAGAATCCGATACTACGTTTAAAGACATTGGAGCAATATAATAGAAACATTTATTGTTCGAATTAATTCCATTGTAAACATGAATCATGTGGACTGAATTCAAACGCTGTGCTAAGCAACGATAATACGCTGCAATTCAAAGACATTAATGTTACGACTCCTAAAGAAGATACACACCAAAAAGACTGTGTACAAAGACTGATATGCAAAGCGCATTGTGCTCAGAAATATTTTTTGTAATATGTAAATTTCTTATTTTCTCATATATGTATGTATCTATGTAAATTTTCTATACTGCCACGCTCGCTTGCGGAGCGTGTCAGTAGAGGAGGCATTGTAACGGTACTTTGACTTCCGCAAAGTTATAATTTACGATCGCGCACGCAGAAGAGCGCTGCGCCAGCGACCGATTTTATAAATAATTTTGTTCTTTTTTTTACTTTTGCGTAGTTTTTTGTTTTTAAGAACTGAAGGAGGACTCTCTCTCTCTTGTCTTGATACGAAAGACGTGTATTTTTCGGCGACGTTGAATGTGCTTTTGGTGAAAATTAAAATTACATTTCAAAGTGATGTTGTTTCAATAGTTAATGAGAAGATAATAAAATAAAAAGGTAACACTACAATATACACATTAGAGGAGGCATAGAACTGAACAGAATTATTTTCTTTAGAACGCATATGATAATAGTAATGTTGATGTGAGTGACTGAATGAGATGAGTGAATGTAATTTTAGTTTAATAAGATGATAAATAGTAATATGGAGAGAGGTAAATGTATTATAAGATGGGAAAAGGGTATTATTATTATTATTATTATTATTATTATTATTATTGTTGTTGTTGTTGAAATAAAAGGTAAGTGGTGATGAATAAGAGGAAAATATATATATATGATGCTGAGGAATAAGTATATGTTATTTTGTGAAGAATGAATAATGGATAGGTGAGAATGTTATGAGTAATTGAGAATATGTTGAGAGGAGAGAAACTAGATTTGAACGCTATATCACATGTACTCGTGGAATACAGAATTAAAGTAGTGAAAGAATATTATTTATTGAAAGATTGGTATGCCTGAGATAATAACTTATGTGATGTCTTATATATTCTTATAACTAAAGGTGAGAGTATAGATTTATGTGGAAAGAATTATTTACAGCAGTCACTGTTGAAAATATACCAGAAGATTTAAATCTTTAACACTAATATAATGGGAATGGAAAGTTTTCGAGTTATGAAGGCTTGACACTTCATATTGGAAGAATTATTTAAGAGAACATATTTAGCAGTCATCTAATGGTATAATTAAAGCTCATCCACTGTGCTGAACTAATGCACCATTAAACCATTAAAAGAGAAAGGAGAATAAGGAGAAAACAAAACGTCAGTCCTCTGTTGTGGCTCACACTCTCATCCCTCCCTTAGAAAAATTTATACATGTTGATGAAATATTTGACATCATATAATTTGTGATTATCTGACAGTATGGAGAGACATACACACATATTTATTTATGAATAGAATTTTACAGGTACCACAAGGTAAATACAGAATGGATATACAGCATGGAACGCAGCAGCAATTATCTGACAAGAACTAAGAAGATTTATTTATTTATTAAGTAAAACATTTATTTATATTTCTTGATACTCATGAAAGGAAGGAGATGAACTACACAAACTTTATAGGAACATCATTGACTTGATATATATATACACTTACCACACTGATGTACATACTTGTAGGAACCTAAGATATTTAGAGGGGCGCCGCTCTTAGAAACGGTAATAGAGGGGTACCACTCTTAGAAACAGCAATAGTGGGGACACCACACTGAGAAACGGTATTAGGTATAGGAAATTTTACATTATATTAAGTAAACATGTATTTTGTCTATCATATTTTATTTTGTGTAGTCCACTGTAGGAGATGACTTTACTAGTATTTATGAAGTAGTTAGCAACCATCCCATGAACCTATCCTCCCACAGAGGGCTGTTGCGAGGCTTGAAATATGTGTAAATTTTATTCCAGGAGGCGAGATGAATTTTAAGTTGAATATTCTAGTGAGTTGCCACAATTATAACAAATAAAATGTATATTTCAATCTGAATGCAATGTAATTCACATGTCAGCACAATGATATTGAATGTAGCGTAAAAATTTACTATATTTTTCATTTAATTCTGTATATGTACTATATGACAACAATGTAACTATCTCATGTAATGATTAATTGTAAATATTTGTATATTTATGTACTTACCATATCAAGAAATGTATTTTAAGGAGATGTTAATGAACTGCAAAGGACTTGTGCATGTAGCATACGATTCATGTAAATGGAACTGAAAATGCAAAGAAGAAACCAACGTGATGGAACACTGGTCAAGCAATATTTACGTAGTGTCAATATGCTTTGAAGTGTATGGTGTAGTGGAAGCCGGCAGGTCTTCAGGTTGGTGTAAAAGACAAGCTCATCACCTGTCGTAGGCAGTGAGGTGTTTCCTGTGCCCTCATTGACCATTTATACCCCGGTGGACGCCACCAAAATTCGACTGCTCGAGATCACAATTTTGTGTTGACACAATGCACAAACTTTTGGGTTTTCTTCAAGTTGTAGTGGTTAATAAAAAAAGAAGAGAGAGAATAAAAGAAAAAGAAGAGAGAGAATAAAAGAAAAAGAAAAAAAAAGGTTGCAAATGTGGGAAGAAATGGTGAATAAAAAGGGGGTTTTAAAATCGTAAATGACCGTGAAAAAAGGAAAGAATGAAATGCAAATCGGACTTCGTATTACAGAGAAGCTATAGTTGGGATGGTCCTTGTGGCGTTTTTGAGCAAAAGTTAAACCAATTTCCACTACAAAACTTACTGAAAAGAAACAGAGAATAACAAAATGTAACTGACAGGGGGAAGTGGCGTAGATGAGAGATCATCCTTTACCAGGTTAACTTGTCTTCTTTCGGGCGGCGTCGAGGTCTTCAAAAATCTCCTTCATTTCTGCGTGAAAAGTCTGCTCCAAAATCTTGCAATAGTCCAGGAATCACTAATTTATACCAATTAAAATCATCTTGATACTGTATGCAATTTAATTTACTTTGTTACTTCCATCACCCGAATTTCTTAACAACTTCCACAACATGTCTACACATTAAAATCGGATCAAGACTAGCTAATAAGTTTTTTTTTTTTTTTTTTTTTTTTTTTTTTTTTTTAACGTCTTCATCAGATCACGTCTGCCTTAAGCTCCGGCTATCAAGAGACAATTAAGAAACAAATAGAAAACAAAAAAGAAGCTACAATATTAGTAGTTTCTCTGCCATCGAGCGCTCAAACCGCTGCGACGGGATATTTTTTATCTGAGGGAACAAGTGTAGTGCGGCGAAATTCAAAGTCCCGCTACAAAGTCACATGCAAGAGATCCAGGCAGTACACACACACTCAGAAGCCGATACTATGTTTAAAGACATCGGAGCAATAAAATAGAAACATTTATTGTTCAAATTAATTCCATTGTAAACACGAATCGTGTGAACTGAATTCAAACGCTGTGCTAAGCAACGATAATACGCCGCAGTTCAAAGACCTTAATGTTGCGACTCCTAAAGAAGATACACACCAAAAAGACTGTATACAAAGACTGATATGCAAAGAGCATTGTGCTCAGAAATATTTTTTGTAATATGTAAATTTCTTATTTTCTCATATATATGTATCTATGTAAATTTTCTATACTGCCACGCTCGCTTGCGGAGCGTGTCAGTAGAAGCGGCATTGTAACGGTACTTTGACTACCGCACCTCCGCCAATACAAAGATATTATTTATGATTGCGCATGCAGAGGAGCGCTACACCAGCGACCAATTTTTATAAATAATTTTTATCTTTTTTTTACTTCTGCGTAGGTATTTTTTTAACAACTAATGGATTACTCTCTTGTCTTCATACGTGTATTTTTCGGCGCTGTGTTTAACATGCTTTTAAGTGGAAATTAAAACTATCTTACGAAACGAAGTTATTTCAGTAGTGATTCAAAATGGTTATCGCCAAATTTATAAATTAATGCTGACAGTGACAACTTAAAGAAATTTTCATCGGACGGAGAACAAGAGGACCAGCAAACAATGAGAAAAAGGACAGCCTACAAGAAAATACAGAAGTATTCCAGACACAGCCACGAAGACTATATTATAATAAATACTACGTTTCTAACAGAATTATAAGGTAAATTTCAACTTAATTCTGATGCTATTTCCTTACAGTCGCTTTTTGTAGTGTTGCCGACACAGTCTGCCATGCACAGTCAAATTACAGCACTATCTCAATCAGTAATACGAAGTCCACCTTATCCGTAACATATTCCATCAGAATTCAAAACCCAATCAGATTTTCTATTTTGTATTTTCACGGCAGAACCCCGAGGAAAGGAAACACTACAACGGGGTACCCTCCCGTACAGTGGCTCGCGAGTATGCATGTAGAACTAGAAGTGGAATGCCTCAAATTAATTATTGTAGCCAAATTAGAGGTTACCTGTAACTGCATCAGTGGCAGAAAAGTACAAGTGATGGTGCCAGCAATTTTGTGACAGTAAATGCAAGGTTTAAGACCTCTGGATAAAGTCACAATGTGGAACACACAGCCAAGGAGGAAAATAAAAATCTGAAAACCATTCTGTGTTAATCTCGACTGTGAATACACGGATAGAGCGGACCACCTGAGTGAATATTTAGACAAAATATATAATACAAATTAAAGGCAAAAATTCGTTCTGAAAACTGATAACATTCCCTTTCAATGGATTGGTATTAAATGCTTTGCAACTCTTTAAATGGAACACAAAGAGCAAGGAATATAATTTTATGTGAAGGCCTGTTGTTAATTGTGTCAGATCCACGAATAAGGAAGTCACACAAAGAGAGGTACGAAACAGAGGATACAGTAGGACAAATGGACAAGAGAAGATAAATTTCTTAAGAGAAAAGTTAATACCAAACGGACTGATTTGATTTAAAAAATCACAGATTGCCACAAAAGTTTTGATACGAGCCCAAATGCTTACAGCAAATGACCACAAAGATTTATTCGAGTGGAGTTCACGCGCTGTACCACAAATAATTTACTCGTCGTGCTGCTTCTGACAAATTAGTGGACCGTCCGTGTAAACCAAAATAGTTTTCATTGCCTTTAACATCAATACTTTATTTTAACATAACACAGACGTATTTAACAATAAATCACAGTATGAACATCAAATTTTACATACAGCTTTGCAACACTTATGCACAAAAACAAGACAGTGTGCATCAAAAAATTTGCAAGTTTTTGCAAAACAAGTTTTTAAAAAATGCACCTTTGGAAGTGTATGTACTTAATAATTTTTTTAGCCCTCTGCAGCTCACAATCTAATCTACAGCCACAGGCAAGTTGAAAATGTAGGCAAGTTGTCAGATCATATCGTCGGCACAGTACGAGGGGACAGGGCCGGAGACAAATTGGGATAGCACTGCACTAAGTTATTGAATTAAATAAAGCACAGTGTAGTGCTTGCTTACATTGAAAATCAGCACAATAGAACATGTGGTTAAAGAAAGATGTTTATGTTGCACATATCCGTAAAAATTAGAAACCATATTTATGTTTCAGAAAATAAGTATTACTTGTTAATGTGGAAACTAAACTCAGTTCTTTGCAGAGAGCACAATTGGAGCCCTGATTTACATCCTCTTAACAGAAGCTTAATGTTCTATCTACGTTCGACAGTATTCCTCGTACGAAGAGAACAGCTAGGTTTCTGTGCAAAACCATTTAGTATGTGCCTAAGTTTACTGGCAAACACTAAATTTAAAATAAACGTTTATCATACAAAGTAGTGCAGGCAAAGATTATGAGCTGAAAGATAGGAAAAAGGTTCAGTGTGTGAGAATACAGTTCTCTTACATGGACATAAGACACAACATTTCATATTCCATGCTCCCATCACGTTTGAAACAAAATTTACAAATTCAGCTACTTTGTAGGTAATTGCAAAAGTTACATTACAACTAGTTTTAAAGTTTTCATAACAGCGAATTCAATCGACAAATACCTCGAGACAAAGCACCAATACTTTAAGCCGATAATTAGAACGTCAGACTACCACGGTGCAGAGGAGATTGACAAGCGATAGGTTACAACTTTAGACAAACGACTTCAGGACACACAGAGCTGCTATTTCGGTTCAGACAGTAATGTCACACAAATTATTTTTAATCATCAGTCTGTGTGAAACAGAATACGAATAATCTCACGTAAAAAGTGTAACAGATCGAAATGAAAAGTTGCCACAATAATCGTAAAGGTAAATACTCTTACACACTCGTGCAAGCGCTGGGATGTACATTGTGGACACAGAGTTAGTGTCGTTTAATGTTTAGGTAAAATGCAGATACATGCAGGATGATACATATATCTATAAAAAAAACCTTATTTTTTCAACTGCGATTCTCCAAAAATTCTCTTTAATACTAACAGCCTTGTACACTAGGCAAGTGCAAATATTGTATTGTACAAAATATCAGATTCTTTTTTACTCTTTCCAGTTGAAAGGATATTACTGGGGCCAATGAATAATTTGGAAAATTTGTTTAAAAAATAAACAGCCAATGCTCAGACACAATGACCGATTTCATTTACTCGGCAGGACACAACTGACCCGCACCACTCGGACAGACGACGAACGAGGATCGAGATTCCGGGTGTTTCTGTCAGAATGTTGCCAATACACATATTTCTGTTAATTTATTTCTCCGTCAGTGAGGAATACGTAACAGGTATTCCGCTCGCCACGGTGGGCCCTAATACTTAGTCGGGTATTTGAGATACCGAAGTGACATTTTTATCAAATTTTCATATTCTGTTGTCTAGTTATTACTCACAGGGATCATATACTGCTGCTGAAGACCCAGGTGCAAAACCTACCCAATCCTCCCTATTCCAGTCCCGTCACAGGACTATCCTATCCCGTAAGAGTTAGGGCCACGTAAGAGTTAGGGCCACGTGTGAAAGCCGCCATCTCGTCTGCAAACTCTGCTGCAATTACTGCACTTTTTATTTTATTTTCTTTTCCTTTTTTTTTTTTTTTTTTTTTTGCAGGCAGCTGACGAGTAGCCCACCAGAACTGGCAGCCACTGCCAAACTGTGGCCGAGAACAGAGTCGAACACCCGGCGGCACAATGCGGTGCCGCGCCCGAGACGCTCGAGTTCGGCGGCCGCTTCGCGGGGCGAGCCGTCCGTATCCTATCCTCCAGCTCCCACTTTACTGGGCCGTGCAGACGGGAGATATCCTGACAAAATATCACTCGCTCCTGTAAACCTCTCGGCATCTATCTCCACCGACCGGCGGTCCCGAAACGCCGCGTGCGACGCTTCCCCGTCCTCCTGTCCCGTCACCATCTTCCGATCCGTACCTGTCGTCACCCTCGTCGTGCACTGTACGACACGGGCTCCGGTACCCATATATCACGTACCTAGTCCGTGCACCTACCACACGTGTCCTCTACGTTCCCAGCCGGCAACCCTGCCGTCCCCCTCCGAGCCGACAGCACCCCCCCTGTACCCCCCGCCCTCTCTTCCTGCCTGCTACCTACCTACATCCCTCCCCTCCGCCCTTTCTCTTTTCTTCTTACTCACCCTCGTCGACATAACCGCCACCCCACCAGCTGAAGTGCAATCCCGGCACTGTGTGTCCAGCCAGCAGAATGTAGGGCCACAGCTTGGTTTTTGTGTTGTGTGCGACTGGATGAGAGAGAGAGAGAGAGAGAGAGAGAGAGAGAGAGAGAGAGGGAGGGAAAAGGGAGGCGGCATGCAGTGCTCTAACTCTGAAAGCTCTCTTTTGTCTGCACCTGTCGACAATGTAAGAGTACAGATGTCGGTCCTATACTGGAGAGATTGAATGTACCCTTACACTCCTCTGCTGCATCACAGTGGAACTGTTAATGGTTTTTTTCTTTTGTTTATTTATTTACAACACGCTCCACCACAATATTTGTAATACTGTGTGTGTTTTGCCATGTCTATGCTGCACGACGAGAGGAGGGAGAGGGTGCAGGCCGCTGCCAGCACACCTCCCGCTCCTCCCTAACAGAACCGACACGGCCACCGAACTCGACATCCCCGTCACTTCTCGAGACACTGTGCACAGGTTCGGTATTGAAACCGGAACACAGGTGCAGAGTTTGGCGATCGGGAATGTCACACCGCCACGTCTCCTCCCTCCGCCGGTAAAATAGTGCTGCCGAAAACTTTTTCCGGCACCGAAATACGGACCGGCTGACCCCGAGTCGAGAACCGCCGTACGACTGCGCATTGTCTCCTCCCTCCGCCGGTAAAATAGTGCTGCCGAAAACTTTTTCCGGCACCGAAATACGGACCGGCTGACCCCGAGTCGAGAACCGCCGTACGACTGCGCATCGGAGACGTCGGCCACGAAGGCAGGTAAATTGCAATAAAAAAGGAGCACTTCGCCAGTTTACATTTCGCAGTCGTACGGCGGCCAATTTCGGTGCACGTGGCACCAAAAGTGAGTGCGGGGGAGGGAGACACCGGCACCCGGGGACCGTCGGTGCCGACGGGCGAGTCGGTCGAGCCAGAGCGCACTTACAGGGTGGAACCCTAACGCGTACGCTTCTCGCGATCGTACGTAAAAGTGAAAAGGGAGTGGAATACGTACGTGTGTGAGCGAAGTGACTATTTCGAAGTTCGGAACTGTACTTTGTACGAGGGTGAGCCGTTACGTAACAAACGTAATTTCTGTCGGCGGGCACGTGTTACTCGAATTTAAAGTGAAATACGATAATTGTATGGTACAAAATGGTTCGCGTATTAAAATCCCTTCATTTTAACAGAATATTTCGGACGGAACAGAATCGTAGAACAGTGCGGGAGAACAGGCGGGGCACACACCGTAGGCTTGCGGCCGGAACTTTAGTCGTCGGCACCCGTGCCTCGGCAGCGAGTTGCCCTCTACGAATGACTACTTATCGACGTCCGGTGCCTAATTTTTCTGACCGGCCTGACTACAGCGAGATCCTCACTTTTACGGATCTCTCTCCGTCTGCCGCCACCGGCACCCGTTACGGCAGAGAAAAGCCCGGAGGCGGTCCGAGGAAATGGCCGAAACTAGTTGCTGGCGAATAAAAATCTGAAAACGTGATCGAGATTCTCTCTACTCGAGTTTTAGACCCTTACACCGATCGCCGCTTTGCTCCGGTTACAAAATGCCGTCTATAATTTTACATGAGTATTAAGTGTAGGAACTGAAAGCGGTTGCCTGTTACTGAGAGACTAGTCTCAGCTCTCGGGAGAACACAATTACACGTGTCTACGTAATGAATGAATGCATCAAAATGAGAATCTATTTGATTTAGCAATCTGTCCGTTTCGTAATACTGTCAACTACTGAATAATACACCCTGTCTTCCAATACATTAGGGACACCTCAAACTGGCTAATTACCGTCATCTCTTATACAAGATTCTTTGTTTTTAATGAGAACTTCTGGGTGACAAAGTAAAATGTAATTTAACAAGTCCTTCAGGCAGATATTGCTATGCATTCTCTCTCTCTCTCTCTCTCTCTCTCTCTCTCTCTCTCTCTCTCTCTCTCTCTCTCTGTGTGTCTTATTGCATTACGTGTAAAAATTTAAAGTGTGTACATATATATAAGTGTGTGTGTGTGTGTGTGTGTGTGTGTGTGTGTGTGTGTGTGTGTGTGTGTGTGTGTGTGTAAGGGGAGGGGGGGGGGCGGCTGCAGGCCACACTCATGCGCACCTTTTTTTTCTTTAGGCTGGTGTGATTATATCTCTCTCTAAACTCATAGAGGGCATATATCTTCCACTTGTGTTTTAACACACTAAGTCATACATTTCTCACCTTTTAGAAAAGTGTAGTCAGTCTTCCCATTCATATACACCCCTCAAGCCTGCTAGCTGTTCATTAACTGTGTTATCATGCCCATTGTAATTATCCGGGCTGTTATGCCGTGGTTGGTTGACGAATTCTGTGTCAATTCCCAACGTTTCGTCTCCGACTGCGGGAGACGTCTTCGAGGGAGTCCGTAGCTCGACGAAAGGTCTGACACACCCACCGGCTCAGTCAGTAGCGAGCTACGAACCCCCTCGAAGGTGTCTCCCGCAGTCGGAGACGAAACATTGGGAACTGACACAGAATTCGTCACCCGACCACAGCTTAACAGCCCGGGTAATTATAATGGACACGATATTTCCGGCCGTGAAAGTCTGCATTTCAGTAAACTGTGTTATGTTTTAAATAATGTCTCTTATCGTAAATCTGTAAAGAGGCACACGAAAACAAAATTATAAGAGACCCTTATGGACGTATATCGAATGACGAGGAAACATTTCCACGTGCACAGTTCAGTGGGAATGAATCGGGCGGGGGTGGATCGTCATCGTCATACCTCACTCTTCATTATTTCAAGTCCGTATCCAGGCATAGGGGTACGTATTTCAGCAGTCCGGTCTTCCCAGTCACCAGATACACCTCCAGACGGAGCGCTCGGCGTGCTCGTACAGGCGAGCGCGGCAACTGCAGTTAGGCCGGAAGCTAAACGCCGACCGCGCCACACGTCTAACCTCGCGCGACGGCACGGTCGGCGTGCCCTGTCGGGAGGGGCGGCGTCTGCAAATACTGGTGCGGTAAGAGAGAAACGAGAAAGCTTAAACCAGCGGAGCGGAGCGGAGAACGGTCCGGCTCAGCCGCGGCATTCGGCGGACGTGGCGGGCGCCGCGTCATCGTCGGCCGGGCGCAGTCGCAGCAGCAGCGCCGACAGCACGGTCGTGCCGCGCTCCTTGGTCACCCACTCCTCCGCCTCCGCCTGGGCCGGCGCCCGCGCAGCCGACACCTTGTACGTACCCGGCTGCACCAGCACCTGGAACGCCGCCCACGCACGGTACCGCTGCCGCGTCTTGGGGTCCAGGAATCTGCGAGGAGAAGAATTGTACTGCGACTCGAGTGACGAAGACTCAATGATGATTATAATGATTAGGATAACACAAATGTCAACTTGACGAGGATGACTACGAGATAAGGATGACTCGATGAGGGAGACGATGACGACGTGACGATTCAATGAGGGTGATGACCACGACGACAACATTTCGTGACGATGATAATGACAACATTTGATGACTATAGCCATATTTGAGAATGGTGATGAGATTGTTGTCGATAATGGTGTCCGTGCAAGACAGCAAGGTCTTTAGATCGCAACTGAAATTTTATCAAATCTTTGCCCTTTCAGCTCGATTGCCTCGCTAGGATGTGGAGTCGAACCCATCATCTTCAGTTATTTAGTGAGTGACAGCCTTCATTGTATAAGGGGCAGGAGCCAGGGGATATTGGTTTCAACGTACGGGCTTCCACGTCGTACCTGTCCCTGTTTCGGTGCCGTTTTAGAGCCACAGTTCCTCAACCGTGCACCTTTATCCTAGGATATCCAGAAAATTTTGCCCAATTCCAAGTCCCCCACTCAGCTCCGACCTCGCTATCGACTCGTTTCTGCCCACCCGATAAGCGAGCACTAAACGGATAAGTGTACTACATTCTCGCGCTACAAATGTGGCCCGCTCCAAAACTCACTCTGACTTCTTGCGGCAGGGCAACGTCTTGCTGACGGCGTGCCGGATGTCCGGAGAGAAGACCAGCTGCGAGCCCTCGGAGTCCGACTTGTCCCGCATCCGCTGCAGGCCCAGCTCACCTGTCCACCGCCAAAGCAAATCGGAGTCATTAGTTTGGAAAACTATTTCTACAGCTCGTCTTGTACACTAATAGGGGGAAAAAATAAAAAAATAAATAAAAACATAAAAACAAAAAAAAATTGGAACACCAATAAATAATTAATGTAGAGTAACGTAATTTCGAGAGTATACCACTGTCTAAGTAACATATGTAAGTGATGAACATAAGCCATTGCAAATGTGAAATACAGGTACATTAATAACTGGTGTAACCACCAGAACGTCGAATGCAAGCAAGCAAAAGTGGACACATTGTGTGGTACGTGTTCTGGATGTCAGTACGTGAGACGGACTCCCGTGCCCGTCGCACTCGGTCAGTCGATACAGGGTCGGTTAATGCCGTCTGTGGACGACACCGGAGTTATCGTCCGATGGTGCCCCGTACGTGTTCGGTTACACACACATCTCGCGATCGAGAAGGCCGAGGCGACGTTCGACACGCAGTGGAGTGTGTAGTGTTACGACAGTAGTATGCGAGCAAGTGTTATGCCGTCGGGAAACGCTCCCCAGAATGCCGTTCACGAATGGCAGCACCATGGGTCGAATCGAGAGACTGGCGTACGGATTTGCAGTCAGGGTGCGTGGAATACCGTATTTACTCAAATCTAAGCCGCACTTTTTTTCCGGTTTTTGTAATCCAAAAAAACGCGTGTGGCTTAGAATCGAGTGCAAAGTATGCGGAAGTTCTGAAAAATGTTGGTAGGTGCCGCCGCAACTAACTTCTGCCATCTAAAATTGTAGCGCTACACAGGCATGCTTTGCAGGCACAAAGATAAATACTGGCGGCAAAACCTATGCGTCAATAAACAAATTAAAAGAAAAGGTAGAAGAATGTAAACATTATGCCATGTATTCTTTCGTGTTTGCTGCTATGTCATTTAAATCCTGTCTGCCTAATAAACTACGAAACTAGAGTGAGACAACAGCAAACGTGGAAGAATATACATATAATATCATGTTTATATTCGTTTTACTCTTATGCTGAATAGCGATACAGTCATACATGAAGCACGAATCTAAGATGACTAACATCTGTGCAGAATGTAATGTACTAAAGAGGCGTCTGCAAAGATTTTCAAACGGAGAAAAATTTTTGCTAAACTCTCGTTTGGAACAAATTCTATCATACGCCGTCTATTATTTGGTTCTTATTGATCATTATCAAAGAATGCAGCAGTGTAAGTAACAGCAAATAGCAGTCTCTTGCCATTGTTTCGCTAATGAGACAATTCCTCTCTTTTTTTTATTGTAAGCTCTGGTAGCGCGCACAAAAGCAAGCCGTGCCGCGAGTGGCGACAGGCCGTAAACACGCACTATCAGAATGCGACAAACAGTGCACGACACAGTACAGTAATGCATTTTCAGCTTAGAGTGACGCAAACGCATATAACAAAGGGAACGGCACTTATCAGGTCAAAGCAAAATATAGCAATCTATTCAAACCAGGCGAAGCACGTGAAAAAGGAAGGGTACCTGTGTAAATACAGACGGAGCACCTGACGTATATCAATGGCTACCTGGTAAAACTTAACTGCTAAGCTTACGTCTCGAACCAAACTACTGTAGCTGTATCGTCATTCATTCGACCTAAATTGTGTCTCATATTAAAAAGGACCAACTTTGTTTCTATTTGGAGGGGCGGTCTAAAACTTCTCTCCCCCCTTGAATTCCGAGTCTCAAATTTCAGGAGCGGCTTAGAATCGGATAATTTTTTTTCCCTTGATTTCGAGTCTCTTTTTCAGATGCAGCTTATATTCGAGTGCGGCTTACATTTGAGAAAATACGGTAACCGAGCGGGTGCTCCTGCCGTCACACAGAATCGCATTTCAGACTGTAATTCCCAGTGTCGATTCAGTGTGTCCGGCACGCAGACGTGTCGGCTAAGGGTCCTCGACCGGCCTCATCCTAATCGACACACGGCCGTCACTGGCACCGAGGCAGAACCAGCTCTCATTAGAAAATACGACAGACCTCTACCCTGCCTTCCGGCGAGGTCTCGCTCGACACCACTCGACTCACAAGTGGTGGTAGTTGGTGATCAGTGAAATACACGCTACAGGGTTTCTGGCTCAGATCTGTCCTCAAAGTAACTGATCTGTAGCAGTTCACTGTGTCACTGCGGTGTCAGCTGCCATTCAGATCACCGAACGCAACGGTCTCCCCTCCCGGTAGCGCCACGCGGCCATCCGGAGCCGGGTCTCCTCGAGACCGTACACTGTTGTGATAGCCACTGCCGGCAATCGTGTACGGATTCCTCCCGAGTATTTCTGTAATACTGCAGCGGTAACGTCCAGCTTCCCGTAGCCCTATTACGAGACCTCGTTCAAACCGAGTGAGGTGTGGATAACGGTACCTTTGTCGCCTCAGAGCCATTCACGACTAATGTCGGGTCGCCACGTGCGATATCGGAGGTAAGTGACGCTTACGACGACACGTATTCGAAGCGTACACGATTTGCACCCTCGTAGCGGCATCACTAGCGCCACTCTTACGAGACTGACGTTATCTTTCACATGTAGAAACGTGACCACCAACTCTTGTTCACGTCGCACAACTCCTCCTCCAAGCCGCAATTTGCTTTCTTCGGTCAACGTATTCGATATTCTGTGTGTGCGCACTGTTTCGTTTTAACTATTTTTCCACTGTGTTGTTAGAATGTTTGACACACATTACCAGTGTTACAATCCAGTTTAGCAAATGTTTATAAAAAATTGCCTAATTATAAACAAACCAGAAACAGTAACGAAATATCTTTTGTCGATCGTGTTCCGCAGTTGACAAAAAAATGGTTCAAATGGGTCTGAGCACTATGGGACTCAACTGCTGTGGTCATAAGTCCCCTAGAACTTAGAACGACTTAAACCTAACTAACCTAAGGACAGTACACAACACCCAGCCATCACGAGGCAGAGAAAATCCCTGACCCCGCCGGGAATCGAACCTGGGAACCCAGGCGTGGGAAGCGAGAACGCTACCGCACGACCACGAGATGCGGGCCGCAGTTGACAAATTGTAGAAATTAGAGCATGTAACATCTTAAGTGCTGTTGAATTTATTGATTATTGTATGACTGTCTCTGGTCTAACACCATTATGCTGCACAGATTTCTGTTTACAGAAACAGTTACATACATATACACATAACGAAAACACGTCAAAAATGTGGCATCTGTATTTAATGTATCGTCATGTGATTCCTTTTGTGTGAATAAAAAGTATTTTTAATTTTTATACTTCGGGCTGGGTTTTTTATGTACAGTAATGTAATGTATGTATGTTTGTACGTATGCAAGTCTTGCAGTTAACAAAAATCTGTGCTCGATAATAGACTTTGCCCAAAATTGCTGGGACAATAAAGAATAAATTTAACAGCAGCTTAAGCTGTTACATGATATTTCCACAATTTATAAAATGTAATTACAGAACAGGTTGCAAATCGCAGACACGGCTCTCAGCTGCATATTTTGCTAGTGACACACGGAATCGGCACCGGACACACGGAATCTGCGCCAAACAACGAGTCGAAGCAGAAGTTCCTGCTTATTGAAGTGGTCACCTCGACCATTCTGGCTATCCATGCATCCCTCCTGGACTTAGCCAGACCTCCGTATGTCACATTGTCTACATTACATTACACAGCCCTTCAGTCACGCGTGCGTGTCTGAACGACAGTGTAATGCAACATACAGACACAACATAAGCGAAGACATAGTATTAATCATTAAATATATATTGCTCAAAGTTATTTTATGATTACAATTGTCAGCGTAATACAGTAGCCTTTCATAAAGTCTAGTCGTATTAAGTGTACCACATTAAGTTAAACTACAAGGACCATCCAGAAAGCAAAGAATATTTGCACACACACAGTCCGTCTGCCCATCTCGTGGCAGCCGCCCGTCGGCTTCTGGTGCCGTGTGACGCAGGCAGTTGCCGCAAGAGTCGTAAGTCGGACCTCGTCACATGGTACGTCAGAGACAGCTGCGTCCCGAACTGTGGCGCTACGAATACCACCGTGTGCGAGTTGCCGAGGAGTTATTTGTTTTCTGCAGGTGGATAATGTTAGACCCGGTGAATTTTTCCGAAGACTCATTGCCATTTACGGTGAAGTGTAAGGAATGCAAACAGTGTCTGAAAGTGGACATAACATTTAAGAATGGGAGAACATACGTTCACGAGCCAGATAGGTCGGGGCAAACTTCGGTCACCAAAGATAGGCCAAAACGCAAGGCGGATAGCACCGTTCGAGAGGACAGACGAATATCGGTTAGCGACCTGCGTAACCGGTGTCAGGGAGGTCGTCATTCAATTGCGCACCAAATTGTGACTCGGCACTCGAGGTACCGCAAACCCCGTTCGAGCAGAGGCCCACACGTGCTCACATACAGCCAGAAACCTGCGAGAATGTGTGCCGTGTTAGCATTCTCGGAGCGTTACGAAAGCGGCGGTGAAATGTTTGCCGACTAGATCGTTACAGGAGATGAAACACGGGTCTCTTATACCCCACCCCAAATGAAGCAACTGTCAAAAAAGCAGTCATACTTGTCAGTTTTGCATTCTGTTTCACGACAAAAAGCAGTGACGCACGCCGTGCTACTCTAGAACACTGTCGCCAGGCTATCCGGAACTGCCGAAGAGGCCAGCTCTCGCGGGAAATTATTCCGTCGCACGACAGTGCACATCCGCATACCGTCCGGCAGACACGAGCCTCGCCGCTCGAGCAATTCCGGCGGAACAACCTCGAGCATCCTACCTTCCGGATCCGACACTGTCAGATTGTTTCCCATTTCCAAAATCGAAAGAGCACTTCGCCGGCACACCGTGGAGACCCGAGGGCGCCACTGCGACCAGATACGGTCGAATGACCGGGCGGTACGGAGAGGGCACAGATGATCAGTGCCGAGGTACGACAAATGCCTCAATGTCAAAGGAACCTGTGTGGAAAAGTAAAGAAAGTATGTTTCAAAATGTGTAAATTCAGTTTCTGTATTATTATTATTATTATTATTATTATTATTATTATTATTATTATTATCTTCTTTCCTTTCTCAGACCTTAGGTCTGGTTAAAATTGGAAAGTGACGCGGACCTTGATCAAGCGTGACTTCCTTTTAACTGTACGGTATATGTTACATTGCATTTAGGAACTTTCGGGTAATTGAACATGTATCAATAATTACAGATTTCTGTAGTTGTATATATATGTTTGGATGTAGCTGTATTGCATTGATGTACTGGTGGATATTGTGTGGTATGACTCCTGTAGTTGACAGTATAATTGGTACAATGTCAACTTTATCCTGATGCCACATGTCCTTGACTTCCTCAGCCAGTTGGATGTATTATTCAATCTTTTCTCCTGTTTTCTTCTGTATATTTGTTGTATTTGGTATGGATATTTCGATTAGTTGTGTCAATTTCTTCTTTTTATTGGTGAGTATGATGTCAGGTTTGTTATGTGGTGTTCTTTTATCTGTTATAATGGTTCTGTTCCAGTATAATTTGTATTCATCATTCTCCAGTACATTTTGTGGTGCATACTTGTATGTGGGAACGTGTTGTTTTATTAGTTTATGTTGTAAGGCAAGCTGTTGATGTATTATTTTTGCTACATTGTCATGTCTTCTGGGGTATTCTGTATTTGCCAGTATTGTACATCCGCTTGCGATGTGATCTACTGTTTCTATTTGTTGTTTGCAAAGTCTGCATTTATCTGCTGTGGTATTGGGATCTTTAATAATACGCTTGCTGTAATATCTGGTGTTTATTGTTTGATCCTGTATTGCAATCACGAATCCTTCCATCTCACTGTATATTGTCTTTTCTTAGCCACGTGTCGGATGCGTTTCGATCGATGTGTGGCTGTGTTAGATGATACGGGTGCTTGCCATGTAGTGTTTTCTTATTCCAATTTACTTTCTTCATATCTGTTGATGTTATGTGATCTAAAGGATTGTAGAAGTGGTTATGAAATTGCAATGGTGTAGCTGATGTATTTATATGAGTGATTGCTTTGTGTATTTTGCTAGTTTCTGCTCGTTCTAGAAAGAATTTTCTTAAATTGTCTACCTGTCCATAATGTAGGTTTTTTATATCTATAAATCCCCTTCCACCTTCTTTTCTGCTTAATGTGAATCTTTCTGTTGCTGAATGTATGTGATGTATTCTATATTTGTGGCATTGTGAACGTGTAAGTGTATTGAGTGCTTCTAGGTCTGTGTTACTCCATTTCACTACTCCAAATGAGTAGGTCAATATTGGTATAGCATAAGTATTTATAGCTTTTGTCTTGTTTCTTGCTGTCAATTCTGTTTTCAGTATTTTTGTCAGTCTTTTTCTATATTTTTCTTTTAGTTCTTGTTTAATATTTGTATTATCTATTCCTATTTTTTGTCTGTATCCTAGATATTTATAGGCATCTGTTTTTTCCATCGCTTCTATGGAGTCACTGTGGTTGTGTGATGATGTTTGGTTTGTGGGGCGCTCAACTGCGTGGTTATCAGCGCCCGTACAATTTCCCAACCTTTGCTCAGTCCAATTTCGCCACTTTCCTGGATGATGATGAAAATGATGAGGACAACACAAACACCCAGTCATCTCGAGGCAGGTGAAAATCCCTGACCCCACCGAAAATCGAACCCGGGACCCCGTGCTCGGGAAGCGAGAACGCTACCGCGAGACCACGAGCGGCGGACGTCACTGTGGTTATCCAATATGTAATCTTCATGTTTAGTGTGTTTCCCCTTGACTATGCTATTTTTCTTACATTTGTCTGTTCCAAAAGCCATATTTATGTCATTGTTGAATACTTCTGTTATCTTTAGTAATTGGTTGAGTTGTTGATTTGTTGCTGCCAGTAGTTTTAGATCATCCATGTATAGCAAATGTGTGATTTTGTGTGGGTATGTTCCGGTAATATTGTATCCATAATTTGTATTATTTAGCATGTTGGATAGTGGTTTCGGAGCAAGGCAGAACCAGAAAGGACTTAATGAGTCTCCTTGGTATATTCCACACTTAATCTGTATTGGCTGTGATGCGATATTATCTGCATTTGTTTGTATATTAAGTGTGGTTTTCCAATTTTTCATTACTATGTTTAGGAACTGTATCAATTTAGGATCTACTTTGTATATTTCCAATATTTGTAGTAACCATGAGTGGGGTACACTATCAAAAGCTTTTCGGTAATCAATGTATGCGTAGTGTAGCGACCTTTGTTTAGTTTTAGCTTGATATGTCACTTCTGTATCTATTATCAGTTGCTCTTTACATCCTCGTGCTCCTTTGCAACAGCCTTTTTGTTCTTCATTTATAATTTTGTTCTGTGTTGTATGTGTCATTAATTTCTGTGTAATGACTGAAGTTAATATTTTGTAGATTGTTGGTAGGCATGTTATGGGGAGATATTTAGCTGGGTTTGCTGTGTCTGCTTGATCTTTAGGTTTCAGGTAAGTTATTCCATGTGTAAGTGTATCAGGGAATGTGTATGGGTCTGCAATGTAACTGTTAAATAATTTAGTTATAATAGAAGGAAACATTCCACGAGGGAAAAATATACCTAAAAACAAAGATGATGTGACTTAGCAAATGAAAGTGCTGGCAGCTCGACAGACACACATGCGAACACAAACGTGTATGTTTGTGTTCGTATGTGTGTCTGTCGACCTGCCAGCACTTTCATTTGGTAAGTCACATCATCTTTGTTTTTAGGTATGTTAAATAATTTAGTTAGATGTGAATGTGTTGAGGTGAACTTCTTTAGCCAGAAATTTGCTATTTTATCTTTTCCAGGGGCTTTCCAATTATGAGTAGAATTAATTGCTCGGGTGACTTCATGTTGCAAAATTATCACATTGTTTTTTTTTTTTTTTTTTTTTTTTTTTTTTTTTTTTTTTTTTTTTTTTGTGGTTTTAGGGCGCACAACTTCAATGGTCATTAGCGCCCTGACTACTCTAAGAATGCACCGCGAGGCACAAGTTGACAACAACAACTAAAAGGGAAAACACGATAAAAGACAGACTGACAGGCATAGGATTAAAAAACAACATCATCAAATGTCCTTAGCGAGGTTTGTCAAATTGATAAAACAAAGAACACAAGCAGCTGCTCGTGGGTCATCCGCTAAAATGGCATCGAAAGTATTAGGCAGGTTAAGATCGAGGCGCAGTGTGTTAAGATCTGGACAGGACATTAAAATGTGTCTAACCGTCAGCAAGTGCCCACATGGGCAGAACGGCGCCGGCGCAGCCGTCAGCAGATGGCGATGGCTGAACCGGCAGTGTCCAATTCTTAACCGGGCTAAAACGACCTCCTCCTGCCGAGAAGGGCGTGACAAGGACGTCCAAGCCACGGGAAGAGGTTTTAAGGCCCGAAGCTTGTTGTCGGTAAGTGCAGCCCAATCGGCATGCCACAGCGATAAGATGCGCAGACAAATGACCCTGCTAAAATCGGACGAAGGGACACAACAAGAAGCTGTCCGAGGCTGGAGGACCGCAGCCTTGGCCGCGGCATCTGCAGCTTCGTTCCCAGGGATACCGACATGGCCAGGAACCCACATAAAGCTAACCGGAGAACCGACATCCACCAGCTGCTGAAGAGAGCGTTGGATCCGGTGTACGAAAGGGTGAACCGGGTACGGATCACTGAGGCTCTGGATGGCGCTCAGAGAATCTGAGCAGATGACATAAGCAGAATGTCGGTGGCGGCAGATGTAAAGAACAGCCTGGTAGAGGGCAAAGAGCTCAGCTGTGAAGACCGAACAATGGCCATGGAGCCGGTATTTGAAACTTTGTGCCCCGACAATAAAGGAACACTCGACCCCGTCATTGGTCTTAGAGCCATCTGTATAAATGAAAGTCATGTTGATGAACTTCGAACGAAGTTCCAAAAAACGGGAGTGGTAGACCGAACCGGGGGTGACCTCTTTTGGGAGCGAGCTGAGGTCAAGGTGAACGCGGACCTGAGCCTGGAGCCAAGGTGGCGTGCGGCTCTCGCCCACTCGAAAGGTTGCAGGAAGTGAAAAATTAAGGTGTTGAAGGAGGCGACGGAAGCGAACGCCAGGGGGTAGCAGGGCAGAGACATACAACCCGTATTGACGGTCAAGAGAGTCGTCAAAAAAGGAAAGATAAGACGGATGGTCGGGCATTGACAGTAGCCGACAGGCATACTGACAAAGCAGTATATCCCGCCGGTAGGTGAGTGGCAATTCGCTAGCGTCAGCATGAAGACTCTCTACGGGACTGGTATAAAATGCTCCGATCGCAAGTCGTAAACCCCGATGTTGTATGGAGTTGAGGCGGCGTAAGATGGATGGCCGTGCAGAGGAGTATACGAAGCTCCCATAATCCAGCTTGGAGCGGACGATCGACCGATATAGACGAAGTAGGTCGGTTCGATCCGCTCCCCACGACATACCACTGAGAACACGGAGGACATTTAAAGAACGGGTACAACGGGCGGCCAAATATGACACATGTGGAGACCAGCTAAGTTTCCTGTCAAATGTAAGGCCTAAAAATTTGGTTGTCTCCACGATTGGGAGAGCAACGGGACCGAGTCGTAAGGACGGTGGGAGAAACTCTTTGTAGCGCCAGAAGTTAATACAGACCGTCTTCTCGGCAGAAAAACGGAAGCCATTGGCGACACTCCAGGAGTAAAGACGGTCAAGAGAACGCTGAAGACAGCGCTCCAGGACACGTGTACACTGCGCGCTGCAATAGATGGTAAAATCGTCCACAAAAAGAGAGCCTGATACATCAGCTGGGAGGCAATCCATTATTGGATTGACCGCGATGGTGAAGACAGCGACGCTCAAAACTGAGCCCTGTGGCACCCCATTCTCCTGGCGAAAGGTGTCGGACAGGACAGAACCCACACGTACCCTGAACTGTCGATCCATTAAAAAGGAACGAATAAAAAGAGGGAGGTGACCGCGAAGGCCCCATGTATGCATGGTGCGGAGAATGCCCGCCCTCCAACAGGTGTCGTAAGCCTTCTCCAAATCAAAGAACACAGCCGCGGTCGGGCACTTCCGCAAGAAGTTATTCATAATGAAGGTCGACAATGTAACCAGATGGTTAACAGCAGAGCGGCGCCTACGAAATCCACATTGTACATTGGTAAGTAGGCGTCGAGACTCGAGCAGCCAAACCAATCGAGAGTTAACCATTCGCTCCATCACTTTACAGACACAGCTGGTAAGCGAGATAGGTCGATAACTGGAAGGCAAGTGCTTGTCCTTCCCCGGCTTAGGAATCGGGACAACAATAGACTCGCGCCAGCATGCGGGAACATGTCCCTCAATCCAGATGCGATTGTATGTACGAAGAAGAAAACCTTTACCCGCAGGAGAAAGGTTCTTCAGCATCTGAATATGAATAGAATCAGGCCCTGGAGCGGAGGACCGTGATCGGCCAAGTGCGGCTTCGAGTTCCCGCATGGTGAATGGGGCATTATAACTTTCACAATTCGAGGAGCGGAAGTCAGGTGGCCTAGCCTCCTCTGCCTGTTTGCGGGGGAGGAAGGCAGGGTGGTAATGAGCGGAGCTCGAAACCTCTGCGAAAAAGCGGCCGAAGGCATTGGAGACAGCCTCAGGGGCCACAAGGACTTCATTCGCGATCTTCAAGCCAGAAACTGGGGAGTGGACCTTAGTGCCAGATAGCCGGCGCAGGCTACCCCAGACAACAGAAGAAGGAGTAAAACTGTTGAAGGTGCTTGTGAAAGCAGCCCAGCTGGCTTTCTTGCTTTCTTTAATAATACGACGACACTGAGCACGTAATCGTTTATAATTAATACAATTCGCCACTGTAGGATGGCGTTTAAAGGTGCGTAAAGCACGTCGACGAGCACGTAAAGCGTCTCTACATGCTGCGGTCCACCAGGGGACTGGTACGCGACGTGGAGAAGAAGTAGGGTGAGGGATGGAATATTCAGCAGCAGCAAGAATGACTTCCGTGAGGTGTGCGACCTGACGATCGCAGCTTGTGAAGGTTTGATCCTGAAAGGTCGCCCAGGAAGAGAAGAGCCCCCAGTCTGCCTTGGAGATGGTCCAACTAGAGGAGCACGGAGAGGGAGTATGCTGCAGGAGATGGATAACACACGGGAAGTGGTCGCTCGAATATGTATCAGCAAGTGCATACCACTCAAACCGGCGTGCAAGTTGGGGAGTACATATAGAGAGGTCTAAATGGGAATAGGTGTGAGATGTGTCCGAAAGAGAAGTAGGGGCGCCAGTATTGAGGCAGACAAGATTGAGCTGGTTGAAAAGGTCTGCTAACAAGGAGCCCCTCGGGCAGGATGCTGGAGAGCCCCAAAGGGGATGGTGGGCATTGAAGTCTCCAGTTAACAAAAATGGTGCAGGTAGCTGAGCAATAAGTTGCATCATGTCTGCCCTGGTAACGGCAGATGACGATGGAGTGTAAACAGTACAAAAGGAAAACGTAAAAGTGGGGAGAGTAATGCGGATGGCAACTGCCTGCAGGCCGGTGTGCAACGTGATGGGATCGTAGTAAATATCATCCCGGACCAGCAACATAACCCCTCCATGAGCTGGGATACCTACCACAGGGGGTAGGTCAAAACGCACAGAGGTGTAGTGTGCCAAGGCAATTTGATCGCATGGGCGTAGCTTCGTTTCCTGGAGGGCTACGACGAGCGGACGATGCAAGCGGAGCAGCAACTTCAAGTCCTCTCGGTTGGAGCGAATGCTGCGAATATTCCAGTTAATAAGTGCCATCGTAAGAAAAGGAAGATGAGAGAAGGGGTCACCTCGAAGGCCGCTTAGGGCCTGGCTTCGAGCGAGCACTGCCGCCGCTATCAGTAGGCGGACAGTCATCGTCCATGGGGTCTATAGGGTCATCGGCCATCTTGGGAGGATGGCCGGGAGGGGGAGCTTCCTCTGCCGGTGAACGGCCAGATGTACGGCTACCAGCGGTGCGGCCAGGCGAAACGAATGACGGCCTGGGGCGGCAACCGCTGGGTGGCGCAGGAGAAGAAATGCGCCGTGGCGGAGAAGGAGAACTGTGCTTCCTATGCGCCTTTTTGGAAGGACGTTTGGTGGAAGTACCGGTCGAAGGCTGGGAGGTCGAGGGACGGAGGAAGTCTGCACGGGATGGTTCCTTCTTGAAGGCCCGTGCATCTGACTTCGGGGTCTTCGACTTAGCAGAAGCTGAGGAAGGGGCTGGTGTCTGTGGGGTGATGGGAGGAAGAGGAGACGTCGACCGCGCGATCTTAGCACTGGCCGAACGGACGACCGTGGTGCTAAAGGTCAGATCGCATGTCTGGGTTGCTACCTCCCGGGTAGTCCGAGGAGAGGCGAGGACAGTACTGTATTTCCCCGCTGGGAGCAGCGTGGGCTTCCTACTAGCCAATAGCTTGCGAGCAGCCGAGGTGGACACTTTCTCTTTGACCCGAATTTCTTGGATACAGCGTTCTTCCTTATAGACAGGACAGTCGCGGGAGGATGCGGCATGGTCACCCTGACAGTTCACACAACGAGGAGACGGAGGTGGACAGTCACCCTCATGGGCATCCCTGCCACAGGTGACACATTTAGCCGCATTGGAACAAGACTGTCGAGTGTGATTGAAACGCTGACGCTGGTAGCAGCGCGTAGGTGTCGGGACATAGGGGCGAACAGAAATAACCTCGTAGCCCGCCTTGATGCGCGATGGCAGCTTAACACTATCGAAGGTCAAGAAAAGTGTCCGGGTCGGTACAAGGTCATTGTTGACCTTTTTCATGACCCGATGGACAGCCGTCACGCCCTGCTCAGCGAGGAAAGATTGAAGCTCCTCGTCAGTCAATCCGTCAAGGGAGCTAGTATAGACTACACCACGAGACGAATTCAAAGTTCGGTAGGCCTCCACCCGGACAGGGAACGTGTACAGGAGGGTGGCCCGAACCAGTTTTTGTGCCTGAAAGGCACTCTCAGTTTCTAGTAATAAGGTGCCGTTACGCAACCTGGTACAAGATTTGACAGATCCGGCTATGGCATCTACGCCCTTCTGAATAACGAAAGGGTTGACAGAGGAAAAATCCTTTCCGTCCTCAGATCGAGAAACAACGAGGAACTGTGGGGCAGGTGGTAGTACTTTTGTCACTGGTGGCTGGTCACGTTTCCGTTTTTGGGCAGAAGTCGAGAGAGATGGAGTGGAATCCATTGCGGAGGAATCCCCCATGATTGCCAGCGTCTCCGATGGCGCGCTCCTTCCTTGTGGGGACCCTCTCAGAGGGCACTCCCGCCTTAGGTGAATGTTTACACCTCAGGTCACACCTCCCGAGAAACAGACGGAGGGACCAATCGGCATGGTCAGAAGGTATCAGCTCAGGCAATCACCCCTCCCCGGGCCTGGCCTTTACCAGGGGGTACGCGCGTGCCTTACATGTCTACCCAGGGCGGGGACTTACGCGTTACCCCGTCACCGGCTACGCGTGCGAACGCGTGGGTCGGCCTTCAGGCACGCACAGGGAGGAAGGAAGAAGAGGAAAAAGAAGAGAGAGAGGGAGAAAGAGGACAGACTGTCTCAAACGCCAAGGCGGAGACCAGAGAAGGCAAGGAGAAGGAGGCAATGAGAAGGCAAGGAGAAGAAGGCAATGAGAAGGCAAGGAGAAAAAGGCAATCAGAAGGCAAGGAGTAAAAGGCAATGAGAAGGCAAGGAGAAAAAGGCAATGAGAAGGCAAGGAGAAATCAAGGGAAAGAGTAAGGAAGACAGTGAGGTGGAGAAGAGCAAAGAAAGGAACCAACAAAAGGAAGGAAGAGACGAGAAGTGAAAAACCAAAAAGACCACGATTATAGGTCATGGAACCGTCCGTCTCGGGACGCAGGCGCTAACTACCCCCGTGAGGGGGATGGACTCCTTTTAGTCGCCTCTTACGACAGGCAGGAATACCTCGGGCCTATTCTAATCCCCGGACCCGCAGGGGGCTTTAATGTGTGTGTTATCTATTGTCTGGTAAAATTTCTTTTGGTTTGTGTTGAATGTTTGGTTTCGTTTCCTTCTGTTTTCACTTTTTTTGTATCTTCTAAGTCGTTTGGCCAATGCTTGTAATTTCTGATTCTTTTCATTTAACTGCTCTATCGGTCCTTGTTGTGAGATTTTACCTAACCTTTTTCGTTTTTTGTCAGATATTTCATTTCTTATAAATTGTGTTAGCTGTCCGATGTCTTTTCTCAGTTTTTCTATTCTGATCTGTAGCCTGTGTTGCCATGCTGGTTTTGTGGGTTTCTTCTGTGTCTTGGTTGGTTCTGATCTCTGCCTAGTGTGTATATTTAGTGTAGTGAGTGCTCCTGTATAAATCAGTAGTTGTAACTCTTCCATAGTTGTATTTTCATTTATTTCGTTGTGTATGATTGTGCTGATAGTTGTTATTGTTGTTTCGACTTGTGGGTTATTTGGCAGTCTATGCAAGAATGGTCTAATGTCTGTATATGTGTCTTTGTATTCTATATTTGTCAGCTGAAATTTTTCTTCTATATCTAACATGTGTGTCACTTCGTGTTCTATTTGTGCTTGTTCTTGTGGCTGTCTTCAGATTTCGTTTTCCTCTGATTGTTTAATTGATGCGTGTTGTTCTTTGTTTGTTTGCTCTGGGATGTTTGAGTCCATTACTGTATTTTCTTCTTCTTCTGATTGCACATTATTTTGTTCCAATATTTGTTGTACTTGTTGTTTGATGTTTTCTAATTCTGACTGAGGTATCCTGTTATTTTTTATTATTACAGGGATCTGATCAGCTAGTCGTTGTTCTGTTAAAAATTTTAATTCTGGGTATCTGGTAATAAATGTTGTGTATACTTGTGATCTGTATCCAGTTGTGTTTGTTCGTAAGTTTGTTGCTTGGTAATAACAGAACACGAGGTATCGGTTAACTTCATCTGACCCCCTCATCCTCTGTCTTTGTTTTCCTTCTAGAGTGGTTGCAGGAAGCATATCCTGCAAAACACCTCTATTTGGATTTAAATTATTTTCCAGTTGGCTAGCAGTGTCGTTACCACTGTGGGCGGGCACAGGGTTCAAGCGTCATCCCTGACCATGACGGCGCTTGTCCAAGGCTTCTTTAGTTCTGTCCTGAACCAACTAATCACACTAAAACGGGGGTTAGCCCTATTAGTGGTTTGTTCTTTTCGTCGCCTTTTACGACTGGCAGAACATACCAGAGGCCTATTCTTTTCCCAGGCCTCCACGGGTATTATTATTATTATTATTATTATTATTATTAAAGAGTACCTCTGTATTGTGAAACATTCTTTACTCACTGGACGGCCCCGGTGAATGCACACATCTGACTATTTTCCTCAGCCGGCGAGTCTCACCTGGCAGCAACAGCTCGCCGCGGTCCAGCACCTGCCGCACGTCGCCGAGGCGTGCGCCCCAGAAGGCGACGTGCCAACCCGCGCACGGCTGCGGCAGCGCGCCCGCGCTGTCGCCGCCCTCCTGGGGAGACGGCTTCGGCCGCCTCTTCAGGGGGAACCTGTCGGCAGGAGGGTGCGGTGTGAGGGCCGGGCCGTGTGGCTGTTGTCGAGACTCCGGCACTTACCAGGAGTGGCTCCGGTGGTCGGATCGACTTTTTGAAACTGTCCGAACGGTGACGTAGGTCGACGTCCCGGGTATCCCACCCTGCGGACACTCGTGTGCGTGAGTAATAGGAAAAAAAAAAATTCGATTTTGAGTGATGTTCTACCAGTTTAAATAAAGAATGTTACAGAGACTGGTTATGTAGTCCAGTGGTTCAGGTACAGTCTTCACGTGCAAAATATTCCTGCTTTCAATCTTGTCAGATGCTATGAAATTTTTAAAATTGTTATAAAATTACATTTCGGCCAAAGTCATTTTGATATTTCTCTTCCTCTGTAGGATCATTTCAATCCCTGTATTAAGTTCTCCATTTGCTCTCTTTTCTTCTAACGATTCTTTCTCCGCTCGGAATCTTTTTTCCGGTGATTTTAATTATTTTTATGCTGTAACTTTCATTTAATTTCCTCCATTTTATCGTCCTCTATTTTTGTCTTGTCATCTTATTTTAGTCCGTGTTACTGCACACATTATTTCTATTCCTCATTTTGTCTGAATTTCTTTTTTGCTTACAGACTCTTCTCTTGTTTACATCTTCACCTGCATTATTTTGTCCACAGTGCAATAAGAATTCACATTTTAAATGTTTGTTTGATATAAATAAGGGAGAGAGAAAGAGTACATATTCCAACAAAAATTCATTTTTGATTACAGTGCAAAGTCACTATAAATAGATTATTTTCTATTTGTTTTTAACCAATAGATCAGCATTTTCAAATGTTTACATATTATTAGAGATAAATAATAAGAATTAAATTCACATGGACAAAGATTACAAGTGGAAAAACAATGTTAAGAAAAGAAAAGAGTGTGATTGGAAAGTTTATACGGTGATTAAAATGATGTGACTTCTGATTACTCTCAAATGAGTGCCCACCAGGCTGAGTGCCTAGGACCTTAACTACATAACTGTACAGACGGTTTCAGCAAGTCGATCCCACTACTGGGTACCTCTCCTCGTTAGTGTACAGGTCACCCAGCCAATCTAACAATCGTGTCAAATTATTCTTATATTATTAATTCACCGTCGCCTACGTGCCGAGTAAGGTCGATGTCTCGGCAAAGGGTCTCTCTTCCCCTGGAATCATGACAATTAGTATCAAGTGAGATTTTCATAAGACTTGAAAATTTTACAAATATAGGCAACTCGCTTTAAATGTTTGGAACTGCAAAACTGTGCACTTCAATATTATACGGACAAGTCACAATTTGAATCGGACAGCTCACACAAACTCCTGGGTGTAAAAATGTGTCAGGATGTGAAATGGAAGGTCACTCTGGTACGACATACCGTCCATTCAGAACAAAACTTTTCACTCCTTCCTCTCAGACAGACGAAAAATGTGCGTGTAAAAACATCGAGACGAGAACTTCCCACAGCGCACTCTGCACTCTCGCGTACGTGCAGTTGCGGCGAGAGAAGCACGAGCACAGAGAGTCGTCGAGGCATGGCAGTTGTCGAGGATCTCTGCCCGCGGTGGTCGAGTCACTCCGACTCGGCACCCCAGCTCTGCAAAGTCCCGGGAGGCACGGAGCGAGAGGCAGTGCCGACAGTGACGACGTGTGGGAGCAGTCGAACAGAGCTTAACAAAACTCCCGTCCTGCCTACAGAGACGATTGTATCTAACAATTTATGTGAGTTACGAGTTGAAAAGAGATCTGTCCACCCGCAACTGTAAAATGTTCTTACACAATGGTTCTCAAATATGTTGTTGTTGTGGTCTTCAGTCCTGAGACTGGTTTGATGCAGCTCTCCACAGTACTCTATCGTGTGCAAGCTCCTTCACCTCCCAGTACCTACTCCAACCTACATCCTTCTGAATCTGCTTAGTGTATTCATTTCTTGGTCTCCCTCTACGATTTTTACCCTCCACGCTGCCCTCCAATACTAAATTGGTGATCCCTTGATGCCTCAACACATGTCCTACCAACCAATCCCTTCTTGTCAAGTTGTGCCACAAACTCCTCTTCTCCCCAATTCTATTCAATACCTCCTCATTAGTTATGTGATCTACCCATCTAACCTTCAGCATTCTTCTGTAGCACCACATTTCAAAAGCTTCTATTCTCTTCTTGTCTAAACTATTTATCGTCCACGTTTCACTTCCATACATGGCTACACTCCATACAAATACTTTCAGAAACGACTTCCTGACACTTAAATCTATACTCGATGTTAAGAAATTTCTCTTCTTCAGAAACTCTTTCCTTGCGATTGTCGGTCTACATTTTATATCCTCTCTACTTCGACCATCATCAGTTATTTTGCTCCCCAAATAGCAAAACTACTTCACTACTTTAAGTGTCTCATTTCCTAATCTAATTCCCTCAACATCACCCGACTTAATTCGACTACATTCCATTATCCTCGTTTTGCTTTTGTTGATGTTCATCTTATATCCTCCTTTCAAGACACTGTCCATTCCGTTCAACTGCTCTTCCAAGTCCTTTGCTGTCTCTGACAGAATTACAATGTCATCGGCGAACCTCAAACTTTTATTTCTTCTCCATGGATTTTAATTGCTACTCCAAATTTTCTTTTGTGTCTCACTCCCTTCTCAACCACTGCTTCCCTTTCGTACCCCTCTTACTCTTGTAACTGCCGTATGGTTTCTGTACAAATTGCAAGTAGTCCTTCTCTCCATGTATTTTACTCCTCCCTTTTGAAGAGAGTATTCCAGTCAAAATTGTCAAAAGCTTTATCTAAGTCTATAAATGCTAGAAACGTAGGTTTGCCTTTCCTTAATCTATCTTCTAAGATAAGTCTTAGGTCAGTATTGCCTCGCACGTTCCAAAATTTCTACGGAATCCGAATTGATCTTCCCCAAGGTCCACTTCTACCAGTTTTTCCATTTTTATGTAAAGAATCCATGTTAGTATTTTGCAACTGTGACTTATTAAACTGATAGTTTTATAATTTTCACACCTGTCATCACCTGCTTTCTTCGTAATTGGAATTATTATATTCTTCTCGAAGTCTGAGGGTATTTCGCCCATATCACGAAATATACAGGAGTTATTTAAGGGGTTTGGAGCTCTCTTACAGCCCCGGACCCTCTGCAGATGGTGAAGAAGTCACACACCACAATTTTGTGGTACTCCACAGCAAGTCCATTACTTCGAGAAACTCTGAGAAAAACAACTGTAAAAAAAAAAAAAAAAAAGATATAATTAATGTACAAGTTATCACAAATAGCATCAGGGTGAGACATCATTCGGAAGGTTCATATGGGCTCAGTCCAGCTACACAATTTGCCAGTTACACTCTGTTGGAAAGGCTGGCAGGATTCTTGGAAAATACTGCAGATCTAGAAAGGAGACTGCCTACAATACACTCTTTCAATCCACCTGAGAACAGTGCCCAAGTGTGTGGGATTCGTACAAACAGGGATGAAGTAGCAGGTACTAAACATACACGAGACAACTTCGAGAAGTACGTTACACATTAACGCCGGGCCGAGTAACTTTTATTGAATGCTGCACTGCACCTCAAAGTGACACAAGAACACAATATTAATTTTGAACACAGACATCACATCTCTGTAAACGACATCTGAACGTTCTACCAACTGAAACTTCCTGGCAGATTAAAGCTGTGTGCCAGACAGAGACTCGAACTCGGGACCTTTGCCTTTCGCGGGCAAGTGCTCCACCAACTGAGATACCCGAGCACGACTCACGCCCCGTCCTCACAGCTTTACTTCTGCCAGTACCTCGTCTCCTACTTTCCAAACTTTACGGAAGCTCTCCTGTGAACCTTGAGAACTAGTACTCCTGAAAGAAAGGATATTGCGGAGACATGGCTTAGCCACAGCCTGGGGAATGTTTCCAGAATGAGATTTTCACTCTGCAGCGGAGTGTGCGCTGATACGAAACTTCCTGGCAGATTAAAACTGTGTGCCGGACCGAGACTCAAACTCGGGAAACTTGGAAGGTAGGAGACGAGGTACTGCCAGAAGTAAAGCTGTGAGGACGGGGCGTGAGTCGTGCTCGGATAGCTCAGTCGGTAGAGCACTTGCCCGCGAAAGGCAAAGGTCCCGAGTTCGAGTCTCGGTCCGGCACACAGTTTTAATCAGCCAGGAAGTTTCATATCAGTGCACACTCCGCTGCAGAGTGAAAATCTCATTCTGTTCTACCAACTGTTGAATTCTCTGACATTAGAAATCCCCTCCTGTGTCAGCGAGCCATTCCAGGACCACTGTACGAATACCCTTACTGTCAGAACACCCGTTTGCCCCTCGACATTCTCTTAGCTTGCCAAAAAGGTGGAAATTACACAGTCCAAAGTCTGGATTTCGCGACCGGCACTGCACGAGCGCGTGTGTGTGGCGTCGGCAAATTGTCAACGTCGGTTCACTACGGCCGGACGCGACACTGCATTTCGTCCACACACTGCCAGCGTTTCGCGGTGAACCCGTGCGCCGTTTAGAAGTTTCACCCACAAGAAACTCACTGTACCGCACACTCTGACTGCCGCACCATTTCAGTTGCACACTGTGACGAGCCCGTTACCTGTGCCGCAGCAAAACTGCGTCTGCAGGAAATCGGAAACGCTTGCTCTTCCGACAGTGCGCCGGCTGCTCTTTTTGCGCAGTGGTCTCTGTGAGGACTGACGGGTAGCTTACTTTACGGAGCACGAATGTCCTATAAATGGCAGTATGGGTTTCTCTGGCCTGCAGGAGATCGTCGTGCATGTGCTCGAACCTGAACTGGTCTGTGGGGAAGTAAAACAAATCTGTGAACAAAACTGGTAACCTTAACTCAAGTCATTAAAATACGCACCGTATTTCCTCGCGAAATGAGCCGAAGAAATGAATAACATAAACGAGACTGGAAATACATTACTCTGTTCTGCCAGAAAGCAAATAAATTGACGAATCAATAAACGAAATGTGAAGGAATAACTGAGTTGAAATAGTGATCAAATAGAATTTTTCTCAATATTTCAGTCAAGTGACCAAACCGTCAACTGAAGCCCAATTTAAGGTGCAACTATCTGGTCACTGTCAACTACGTGAGACAGGGGCGCCAGACACGCCGGCGTGTAAACTGCCCACTCACCACATCGTGACCAGTTTGGCCACACTGACAATCGGATCACAGTGCCGAGTGTAGAGTGTAGAGTTTTAATGTGTAGAGCACAGTAAAGACGGCACACGTATAAAAATGGAATGGTGACACCATCTGCTAACATGGCGGCTATACTTTCATTACACTGTTTCATCATCATCATCATCATCATCATCATCATCATCTTGGACAGTTTCCAGCCTCTGACCGGGTTTGTTTGGAACGCAAGCTTCTCCATCGTCTTCCGTCTTGCCACCATCTCTCTGCCTTCACCTCGGTGCAGTCTTCTCCTTTCTTCTGGACGCATTCCTCCACTCCTTTCAGCCATCTGTCTCTCCATCTTCCTCTCGATTTCTTTCGTTCCAGTCTCATCTTGTGTATTCTCCCGGGTATCCTCTTCTCCTCAATTCACTTAACGTGTCCATACCATCTCAGCCTCGATTTCTTTATCTCCTCCTGTAATGCTTCCACCTTCATTAACTCTCTGATCCTCTCATTTCTTAACCCGTCTATCTTTGTCACTCCAGTACTGTTCCTAAAGAATTTCATCTCATCTCCATAGCTTCTACTTTGCTTTTCTCTCTTCCTTTCATAACCAAGGTTTTGGATGCATATGTCAGGATTGGGACATAGTAGACCGGTATATAACCTTTGTACTCTGTCCGTGATCAATCACATTACACAAGTAGATTTTCTGTCTTCTTAATGTCGTTTTTATTGTGTGCTCTATTTTCGAGACACATGACGGAGGTCGTATTTTCACGAAACACGGCGAAGGTTGCACGAAGATTTGATATTTTTTCTCTAAATACTGTTTGGTCTTTGTATGTATATAAAGCGTGGGACAGAGCAACTTGCTTATTTACAAATTCGATTAAAAAAGTATGCAGATGTATTATATACACTTAATACTTTGAACAACACAAAGTACAACACTTAAATTTTACTTTTACACAGTTTCAAAGATATCATCACCCAAATGGCATCAATTATTTTCAATACACTGCGTTAATTGAACTCTGAAGTTTCCTTCAACTCTTTCCGGCATATTGACGTGCGTGTTGCCGACAGCTCGACAAGTGTTGTCCTTCAGCTGAACAATGGTCCTGGGAAAAATCCCTGCAAACTAGTTGTTTTATACAGCCCCATAAAAAATAGTCTTAAGAGGCTAAACCGGGCAACTGTGCTGGGCAATGCAAATAATATGCACCTACCATCTAACAGTGAAATCACAAATACCGACAAATGTTAAGGGCCTCTTAAGATTGTAGTTTCCCTGCTCAGTTACAAGCAAAAATATTTACAGACACACTAAAGTTTTACGAGGTGCCTCATTTTAATTCACGTCGGTTAATTCGGTTACGCGCTAAGTAAAGCTGGCCACTTACCTCGAGACCACGAGGTAAGTAGCGCTGCCGTACACAGTTAGACGGTGCGAGAGGTGGGACAACTTTACTGCTCGTCTTCAAGTACTGACAACTTGTGGGCTCGAGTGACTCGTGGCGATCAGTCGGTATAAATTTTGATGCGAAAGTAACACCGATTTATGCATACACATTTCAGAGATACTTGTCTCAAAATGTGGTACTTAGGTATATTTGTAGCAAGAAACACACAGTTAATGAATACTGTTGTAATACAAAGCAGTGGTTAGAAGAAAACTAGCTTTTAAATCAGCTTCCAAACTTTTGTGACGATGTCTCGTATTCGGTTGTGCATTTAAATGTACATTTTCAACTATTAATCAAACTCATTTCCACACACACATAAAACGTTGTAATGGTACTTTGACTTCCGCAAAGTTATAATTTACGATCGCGCACGCAGAAGAGCGCTGCGCCAGCGACCGATTTTATAAATAATTTTGTTCTCTTTTTTTTTTTACTTTTGCGTAGTTTTTTGTTTTTAAGAACTAAAGGAGGACTCTCTCTCTCTTGTCTTGATACGAAAGACGTGTATTTTCCCGCTGTGTTGAATGTGCTTTTGGTGAAAATTAAAATTACATGTCAAAGTGATGTTGTTTCAATAGTTAATGAGAAGAAGAGATAAAATAAAAAGGTAACACTACAATTGGCGTCCTGGTGACAGGACGTGCAATCTTCGGATTTGATACAAGTGCAGTTAGGATTTGATACAAGTGCAGTTTGGATTTGATACAAGTGCAGTTTGGATCTGATACAAGTGCAGTTTGGATCTGATACAAGTGCAGTTATTATAAATTTTGGCTATCAGAAAATGAATTTGGACTAAGTCTCATTCATTTCAATTGTAATGTTACGTGCATGAAATTTACAACAATATTGTTTTCCCTGTTATTAATTTGTGTTAATTTTCATTTTCATGTTGAGGAAATTAATTTGGTAAAAAAAAAAAAAAAAAAAAAAAAAAAAAAAAAAAAAAAAAAAAAAAAAGAAGGGGGGGAAAAAGGATAACGTTCCATAAAATAATTTGCACGGACGCGAAAGAAAAATTTGGGATTGAAAACTATATATTTGACGCTACATTTGCAACATAAGACTGAAAAAAAAAAAATGGTGAGTATAGCAATTTACATTTTTTCCAGTTTCAAGCAGCCATCTGTACTTCCTTTATTCCGATCCATTTATTTCGAAATTATTTTTTCAATTTGTAGTTAAAATTGATTTACTACTATTATTGCAAATGATAAGTGAAGAGCATATTCACAGTCATTTATTTGTGAGAGGGAAATTTCAGTGCCAATTTTATAATTCAATTTCTAATTAGAAATCATATAGAAATATCCATTTCCATAAGAGAAATTTCAGATTTCAACATATCGTATTTAAAAAAAATTTTTTTACCATTGGAAAATTTTATTTGCAATTAATTATGAAAATCGCAAGATGGACGCTAAACGCGTAGAAATTGTTTCCGCGGACGAGCTTAGTGAAAGTGACTCATTGCAAAACATGTCCGACAGTCAAATGAATATTGAACTTAATAGGGAGGATGTTCAAGACATAATTTTACCGGATCGATTAAGACAACAACCCCTATATTTAAACAGATATACAGGCGAATGGAGAGTGAGTACTACGCGACAAAACGTGACATTGACAACGTCAACGTCAGAACCAGACATCAATCAGACACGAAAAAATGACGAAACTAAAACACAGGACTCTGACATGCTCAACCAGATTCTGAAGTTACTTGGTGACCAAAACAGAAAATTTGACACTTTAGACAAAAGATTTGACGCTTTAGACGAGAAAAATGACAATTTAGAACGTGACATTGGGAAATTTGACACTAAATTCGATGAACTGACACGGGACATGAAACAAAATTTTGAAAAACAATCGAGACAAATTGCCGACTTGACAGAAACCACCAGTAGTCTTGGAAGGAAATTTACTGACTTATCAGACAAGGTTACGAGACAAGAAAAGGTATTTGTGGAATTCAGTGACGAGACAAAAACTGACTTACAAAGATGTAATGAGAAATTGTTAACAGTAGTTTTTGAACAACAGAAAACCAGTACCCAAGTTGACGAATTACGACAGTCACACAATTCCGTAAAAACAAACCAAGAACACTTAGACCTGACGATTACAGACCTTTCAGACCGATTAAATGATGTAACATTGGAGCAGAAATCCTTACAGGAAAAGTTAGAAAAGCTTGAAGACAGAGCAGATGTAGCATCTTTAAAGAATAACACAACTCTAGCAGAAAAACTTGTACATGAATGCAAATTATGTGATGATTATTTAGATGAGAAGTTTGAGACAATGACACAGATCATTTTAGATAAGACAAAGGAACAAGTAAAGGGAGAAACAGATAATATTCAGAAAGAGGTACGTAAACTTAAAGAGAATGTAATACCAAGTTCGTCAGTGATACCAAAACCCATAACAGACAACCAAAACATAAATGAGACTCATAATAATGCTAGACCCAGCACACAGCCGAAAATAGAATTACCAATGAGTAATACAAATCTCAATGAACCATTTTCAATGCTACCACAGAATCAAAATTACTATCAGACATCACCACATACTATGCACAGTTCGACACAAAATGCAGGACCCATAATACCATCGGGAGTAGCTGATGAAACATTAGTACGACATGGATACTTTCAGACATTTTCGTGTGATGAGAAAGACAAAGTGCATCCGATTGTTTTTATCCGCTCTTTTGATGGTATTTTCCCGAGACATTGGTTAGAAGCCGACAAAATTCGATATGTTACAAATTTGTTACGTGGAAGAGCAGCTAAGTGGGGAGCAGCAATTAAAAGACGATGTTTAACATTTGAACAGTTTGAACAAGCATTTCTTGAGGAATTCTGGTCGATCACAGAACAGCAAAGTTTAAAACGAGAAGTATACAATCCAGAAATTTACAACCCGAAGAAAGAGACTTTACGTCAATACTTTGAACGCTATCTAGACAAAACATTATATTGGACAAAACCAGCAGATTTACCAGATGTAATTAGAACACTTAAAAGCCACTTACCATTTCCTTACCGTGATAAATTAATAGGAGTGTCCGAGGACAACATAAAGAATTTTTTCAGTTATGTTGATGAGATAGATGTTGTTTACAGAGATGAGATCAGGAATTTCAATCAATTGTATCCGATCCATCCAAGCAATTCGCGTACGCACAACAGAAATGACAGAGGCTATTGGAATCCGCCTCCGACACCACAACAAAACACTCAAAGAAACAATTCACACTACACTGGGACAAATCCATTCAATATTAGGAGAAACAACTCGCAGCATTGGCAAGGAAACAGTAATTATTACTATAATGGTTATCCGAACAATAATTACAATCAGAACAATAACAGTTATATTCAAAATAACAACAACAGAAGAAGGAACCGAAATTATAGAGATCAAAGAGAGGATAACAGGTACCATCCAGGATATTTTCAGAGAAACAACATCCAACAACATCCAAACATGTATTGCAGGAATAACAGTAATGACAACACCAGTTACAGTCATGGGCGAAATAATGTATGGGGAAATCACAATGGACAACCGCCACGACACATGCAATACAGCAACCCTCAATTTGTACCTAACGGAACTCCCAATGCGACGCGGGGTAACGTCAACAACCAAACAGCTGATACTTGGGTGACGCGCAACAGAAATGTAAATATTATTGAGTTGGGCAATGAACCCAACCCGCAGCAACAACCGAATTTGCCGGAAAACGAACGACGACCGAGCTAAGCGCTCGAGTTACGGTCAGTAGGGAGCAGAGCGCAACGGAACCGACGATTTGTTTTCTCCGATATGATGACAGTAAGAAAATAGAAAAGGAATTATATCAGGATGTAGATTTTAGTAGTACTAGTAAAACAAAGAAGATTATTCAGGCTATAACACGAGTTATGATTGGTAGTTATGAAGTGGAAGTAATGTTAGATACAGGAGCAGCAGCAAGTGTCATTTCAATGTCCTTATATAATGAACTCAAACAAATAATGAACATACAAACATTGCCAGTACAGAATTGTCACATTATAAGTGCCACCGGTAACAAATCAAAGAATGTGAAATTTCAAGTGCTAATTAACTTCACATTTTCAAATATACCACTCAATTACGGTTTTCTGGTAGTAGACAAATTAGTTATGCATTGCATATTAGGAATTGACTTTTTGAATGAATATCAAGCAATCATAGATTTAGGAAAAGGGAAATGTCATTTAACCGTAAACCAACAACAACTGACAATAGAGTTAACACAGGGTAAAAACTTAAACAGATTTTAAAATTTTACTCATGTGTGACGGTACATTTGCACCTTACTACAAAAACATGTGCAGGATGTTAGCCATATTGCAGGACAATGATCCCAGGTGGATCCAGATAAAGAATAAATTACGTGCAGGAACAGACCCACATCTTGAAAAATATTACACGTTACACAAAGAAGTATTATTTCACCGACGAAACCCTGAATCACAGCATTGGTGTGTTTGCTTACCTGAAGCTCATGTTGATGATTTTATTTTATTTACACACAGAACTTGGGGACACTATGGTGTAACCAAATGTACAGATAAGATTATACAATATTGCTACTTTCCAAATTTAAGGCGAAGAGTATTGAGTAATATTAGGAAATGCATCATATGTCAGAAAGCAAAATATTCTAATCGCACAAGCATGAATGAATTGCACCCAATCATACCTAAGAGGCCATTACAGCTAATTTCTTTAGATATTGCAGGACCCTATCCACAAGCACGTGGAGGAATGAAATACATCCTTGCTGTGTTAGATGTTTTCACAAAGTATTTAAAATTATATGCTTTACGTTCAGTTTCTACCACTGCTATTACCAGACGTCTATTAACAGATTATTTTGTAAGAATAGGAAAACCTGAAGTTATGATCACGGATAATGCAGCATATTTTACCAGTTTAAAATGGAAGACATTTATTGAAGAACAGAATGTTAAACATATTTTAATTTCAAGATTTCACGCAGCAGGTAACCCAGTAGAAAGAACATTTTGAGAATTTGGACAGTTTATGAGAACACACACACCAGAGAAGCACACAAAATGGGTAGAATACCTAGCACCATTTGAACAAATAGTGAACAATTTAACTCACATTTCTACTGGATACACACCAACTGAATTAATTAAGAATAAAACAGAAATAAATGAATGGACAGACCCTCTACCTAAATTTACAGCAACAACAAATCATGTTAGTTTAGAAGAAAAGGTAAGACAAGCTTACACAACATTATGTGACAAAGCTAAGGAAAGAAAGCAGAAATATGACAGAGGTGTCAGGAAAGCACAAACATTTCAAGTTGATGAGTTAGTTTTACTAAGAACACATCCTAAACCCACAAAACTGAAACATTTAAACAGGAAATGGCAGATCTTATACTCTGGACCATACCGAATTGCAAATATTCCACACCCTGGCTGTTATTCATTAGAATATCCATTAACACATAAACCTAGAGGTCTACATCCACACAGACATTTGAAAAAATACATACAGTAAAATGTTAGCTTCTGAGGAGAAGATAATTAATATGATATACAGTTATGATGAGCCTACATTTAAGTTATACAGATACTTACAATCTAATGAATGCAGGTAAGTCTAGAAAGCAATGTGAACCATCCAATAGCTAATAAGATATTTGGTTACAAGAGGAGTTGCTATTGAGGCATATACACATTAGAAGAGGCAGAGAACTGAACAGAAGTATTTTCTTTAGGGGGCATGTGATAGTAGTAATGTTGATATGAGTGATGTGAGTGACTGAATGAGATGAGTGAATGTAATTTTAGTTTAGTAAGAGGATAAATAGTAATATGGAGAGAGGTAAATGGAATATAAGATGAGAAAAGGGTATTATTATTATTGTTGTTGTTGAAGTAAAAAGTAAGTGGTGATGAATAAGAGGAAAATATATATATATAATGCTGAGGAATAAGTATATGTTATTTTGTGAAGAATGAATAATGGAGAGGTGAGAATGTTATGAGTAATTGAGAATATGTTGAGAGGAGAGAAACTAGATTTGAACGCTATATCACATGTACTCATGGAATACAGAATGAAAGTAATGGAAAGAATATTATTTATTGAAAGATTGGTATGCCTGAGATAATAACTTATGTGGTGTCTTATATATTCTTATAACTAAAGGTGAAAGTATAGATTTATGTGGAAAGAATTATTTACAGCAGCCACTGTTGGAAATGTACCAGAAGATTTAAATCTATAACACTTTAACACTAATCTATTGGGAACTTGTAATAAAATTTTTGGAGTTATGTAGGCTTGACACTTCAGATTGGAAGAATTATTTAAGAGAACATATTTAGAAGTCATCTAATGACATAATTAAAGCTCATCTACTGAACTGAACTGATGCACCATTAAATAGAAAAGAGAATAAGGAGAAAACAAAACGTCAGTCCTCTGTTGCGGCTCATACTCTCATCCCTTCCTTAGAAAAATTTATACATGTTGATGAAATATTGGACATTATATAATTCGTGATTATCTGATAGTATGGAGAGACATACACACATATTTATTTATGAATAGAATTTTACAGGTACCACAAGGTAACTACAGAATGGATATACAGCATGGAACGCAGCAGCAATTATCTAAGAAGATTTATTTATTTATTAAGTAAAGGAGATGAACTACACAAACTTTATAGGAACATGATTGACTTGAACTAGATACTTGTACATACTTGTAGGATCCTAAGATATTTAGAGGGGCGCCACTCTTAGAAGCGGTGATGGAGGGGTGCCACTCTCAGAAACGGCAATGATGGGGACACCACACTCGGAAGCGGTATTAGGTATAGGAACTGTTACGTTATATTAAGTTAACATGTAATTTTCTTTATCATATTTTATTTTGTGTGGTCCATTGTAGGGGATCACTTTACTGGTACTTGTGAAGTAGTCAGCAACCATCCCATGAACCTATCCTCCTACAGAGGGCTGTCTTGAAGCTTGAAATATGTGTAAATTTTATTCCAGGAGGCAAGATGAATTTTAAGTTGAATATTCTAGCGAGTTGCCACAATTATCTTCAAATGTTGGAAGTGTAACGGGGGAAAAAAAAAAAATTGAGCTTACAAATAAAATGTATATTTCAATCTAAATGTAATGTAATTCACATGTCAGCACAATGATCTTGAATGTAACGTAAAAAAAAAGACTATATTTTTCATTTAATTCTGTATATGTACTATATGACAACAATGTATCTCATGTAATGATTAATTGTAAATATTTGTATGTTCATGTACTTATTGTATCGAGAAATGTATTTTAAGGAGATGTTAATGAACTGCAAAGGACTTGTGCATGTAGCACATGATTCATATAAATGGAACTGAAAATGCAAAGAAGAAACCAACGTGATGGAACACTGGTCAAGAAATATTTACGTAGTGTCAATATGCTTTGAAGTGTATGGTGTTGTGGAAGCCGGCAGGTCTTCAGGTTGGTGTAAAAGACAAGCTCATCACCTGTCGTAGGCAGTGAGGTGTTTCCTGTGCCCTCATTGACCATTTATACCCCGATAGACGCCACCAAAATTCGACTGCTGGAGATCACAATTTCGTGTTGGCAGATTGAACAAACTTTGGATTTTCTTCAAGTCACACGTAAGAGATCCAGGCAGTACAGACACACTCAGAACCCGATACTACGTTTAAAGACATTGGAGCAATATAATAGAAACATTTACTGTTCGAATTAATTCCATTGTAAACATGAATCATGTGGACTGAATTCAAATTTCAAACGCTGTGCTAAGCAACGATACTACGCTGCAATTCAAAGACATTAATGTTACGACTCCTAAAGAAGATACACACCAAAAAGACTGTATACAAAGACTGATATGCAAAGTGCATTGTGCTCAGAAATATTTTTTGTAATATGTAAATTTCTTATTTTCTCATATATGTATGTATCTATGTAAATTTTCTATACTGCCACGCTCGCTTGCGGAGCGTGTCAGTAGAGGAGGCATTGTAATGGTACTTTGACTTCCGCAAAGTTATAATTTACGATTGCGCACGCAGAAGAGCGCTGCGCCAGCGACCGATTTTATAAATAATTTTGTTCTTTTTTTTTTACTTTTGCGTAGTTTTTTGTTTTTAAGAACTAAAGGAGGACTCTCTCTCTCTTGTCTTGATACGAAAGACGTGTATTTTCCTGCTGTGTTGAATGTGCTTTTGGTGAAAATTAGAATTACATGTCGAAGTGATGTTGTTTCAATAGTTAATGAGAAGAAGAGATAAAATAAAAAGGTAACACTACAACGTGCGAGAGCCCACTGCATAACTAAGCGTCACAACTGTTAGATCACTAATGTTTACAGCAATCCAAAAGATAAAAGTCTGTACAAAGTATTCCGTTCAACGCACCTTAATGACTGGCACTCGGGGGTGTCGGGGCAGCCGAGAAATCGTCGTTTTATTAATACAGGTACTCTGTCGGTGGCTCGTAACGAGTCACGTAGGTTACCAATTAATAATAAGATCGGTACACACACGGCCCGAGGTGCTACCCCACAATTTCAGCATCGGTTCTAGAGAAGAAAGTTTGATAGTAATGATCCAGGTAATTGAATTTTAAAATATGCACAACATAGAAAACTTTGAATTTCGCCGCACTACACACATTCCCTCAGATATAAATTATACCATCACAGCTGTATGAGCACTCTACGGCACAGAAAATATATAAGAATATGAAGGTACAAAAATTGTAACTCTCTTTGTTTTCTACTCGCTGTTGTCTCTTGAGAGCGGAAGCTTAACTTACTTATTACCTAGTCTTGGTTGGATTAAGACAGAAAAAACTCATTGATGTGCAGACGTGCTGCGGAACTTGGTATGAAATTCAGAGGATGGAAGTAGCAATGTAAAATAAATTGCATTCAATACCAAGATGGTTTTGATTTGTATAAATTAGTGATCGCTGGGCAACTGCAAAATTTCAGAGCAGCTACTACTTTTCACACAGAAATGAAGTGGGAGATATTAGGAGAACAAGACCTGGACGCCGCACAAGAGAATATGTGTTAACATGGTAAAGGATGAACTCTTATCTACGCCATTTCCCCCTGTTAATCACATTTTGTTATTCTCTGTTCTTTTTCAATAATTTTTATAGTGGAAATTGGTTTAACTTTTGCTCAAAAACGCCACAAGGACCACCAAGTCCGATAACTTTTCTGTGATACGATGTCCGATTTGCATTTCATTCTTTCCCTTTTTCACGGTCATTAACGATTTTAAAAACCCCTTTTTATTCACCATTTCTTCCCACATTTTCAACCTTTTCTTTTATCCTCTTTTTTTCTTTTTTATTAACCACTACAGAGAAAGAGAGAGAGAGAGAGAGAGAGAGAGAGAGAGAGAGAGAGAGAGAGAGAGAGAGAACTGTACCTGCACCAGCCAGCTATCTGCAGCAGTATCTCAGCAGACTGCAAGGCGGCCACGTCCGCGACCGCCGTCCCGGAGCCGGCATCCACAGTGCCGGTCCCCACCACTGTCGGTGCGGCGGGAACGGCCGGGTCGGATGCCCCGGTCGGCGTCCCCGCGGCCGACGCTGCCGCGGGCGCCGCCGCCACGCAGGACTTGCGGCGGACGGTCAGGCCGGGCGGCGGGGAGGGCGGCCGCAGCCGGCGCACGCACTGCTCGCAGAAGCAGGAGCCCGCGTCGCCCGGCAGGAAGAAGCCGTCTGTTGGGAGAAATGCGAGGGCTCATACAGGACACACGTCTCGCCACACACGATCCGAGGTCCGACATAATGCGGGACTTCCGACAGAGGTGACCACCTCTGAGGATCGTATGGTGTCCACAACGCTTACGCCCCTCATTAAATCGACCGAGACTTATACGAATAATTGTAAGAACAGTTATTATTATGTTCTTTAAGTTTGTTTCTGGGGTTACGGAAATACTGTGGGAAGAAAGTTTATTTACGTTGTAGATAATGTGGAAGACTTTGCCCCATGATCATCACAAAAGTCCAACTTAGCGACAAGTGGGCGAGGAATAAAACGAATGCCGCAAACGACCACGAGCCGCGGAAGAGCCCGGGCCGCGCGGGCGTCGAGCTTCCTAGGTCGTCAAAGGAAGAGATATTCTGCTTTCTCTTTGTAAACAGATCGATCGAGTCTTAAAAAGGTTCGTGTAAAACGTGTAGGCGGGTGACACATTAGGTGGGACCCGATGCCTGTAATACTTCCACAGTTACTAAAAAGTTATTAAACGCCAAAATGAATAGTTCATCATTTATATAGGTAAAAAGTAGTACAGATATAGGAAAGGAAGAGTCGCGGCGTCAGAACGAAAAGTGATACATCGCTCAGCAAAGAATGAGGACGTAAACAGCGGGCGTTACGTGGTAAAAACAAATCGACTGATAAAACAGTAATTCTGTAATTAAGCATAAAGCCACGTAACACTGCAATCGTCAAAAAACTCATTACGCGAAACCCCACTCGCACATTTCTTACGCGGTGTCTTCGAGTCCGTGGATTGAGGGAATAGGGCGAATGTATTATTTCTCAACTCACGAGAAGCATTTGACACTTAACCCATCAATGTCTGATATAATTTTACACAAAATGTTTAACACGAGACGAGTAGCATATAACAGCTATTACAGTTAGGAAATGCGGGTGCATCTCGAGTGTGACTCACGGTGCGTATGTTACCTATTTAAGTGAATGTCTTAGAAGAAAGATTAAGGAAAGGCAAACCTACTTTTCTAGCATTTGTAGACTTAGAGAAAGCTTTTGACAATGTTCACTGGAATACTCTCTTTCAAGTTCTAAAGGAGGCAGGGGTAAAATACTGGGAGCGAAAGGCTATTTACAATTTGTACAGAAACCAGATGGTAGTTATAAGAGTCGAGGGGCACGAAAGGAAAGCAGTGGTTGGGAAGGGAGTGAGACAGGGTTGTAGCCTCTCCCCGATGCTATTCAATCTGTGTATTGATCAAGCAGTAAAGGAAACAAAAGAAGTAGGTATTAAAATCCATGGAGAAGAAATAAAAACTTTGAGGTTCACCGATATCATTGTAATTTTGTCAGAGACGGCCAAGGACTTGGAAGAGCAGCTGAACGGAATGGATAGTGTCTTGAAAGGAGAATATAAGATGAACATCAACAAAAGCAAAACGAGGATAATGGAATGTAGTCGAATTAAGCCAGGTGATGCTGAGGGATTAGATTAGGAAATGAGACACTTAATTTGCTATTTGGGGAACAAAATTACTGATGATGGTCGAAGTAGAGAGGATATAAAATGTAGACTGGCAATGGCAAGGAAAGCGTTTCTGAGGAAGAGAAATTTGTTAACATCGAGTATTAAGTGTCAGGAAGACGTTTCTGAAAGTGTTAGTATGTAGTGTAGCCATCTATGGAAGTGAAACATGGACGATAAATAGTTTGGACAAGAAGACAATAGAAGTTTTCGAAATGTGGTACTACAGGAGAATGCTGAAGATTAGATGGGTAGATCACGTAACTAATGAGGAGGTATTGAATAGGATTGGGGAGAAGTGGAGTTTGTGGCACAACTTGACAAGAAGAAGGGACTGGTTGGTAGGACATGTTCTGAGGCATCAGGGGATCACCAATTTAGTATTGGAGGGCAGCGTGGAGGGTGAAAATCTTAGAGGGAGACCAAGAGGAGACGACGACGACGACGACGACGACGACGACGACGTTGAAGTGAAAGAGCACCTAGCTACTTCTGACAAACTTTACGCACGATTTTGTACCTTTAGCAAACTTTTCCTTGCCGACACCCACCACAAAATGGTGGAAGTTTGTCACTTTGCTGTTTCGGCAGCCAAACGTCAGCAGCAGGTGCAACGTTTCAACTCGTTACCTCTTTATAAACAAGTGTAGAACACACACTTCTGGATATCTGTCGTCACGAACACGAGGTGTGCGAAAAACCTGGCTTTTGTTTAAAATGGACTGTGGAGTACTCTCTTTGTGATGACCGAGTGTTTCATAATGGGTGCCCTTAGCAACTTCCGACAAACATTGAGCACGGGTTCAAACCTGCTTATACGCTTAAAGACCAAAATTTAACACATTAACTCATTTGTAAAGCAACAGCAGATCTGAAGCTGTCTGACTTGTAAGAGTACAATTCTTTGTAGAACTGAGGGTTTACTGCTATCCTCTACCATTTGAAGCCCACTGGGACTGCAGCACCCAATTTATTCTCAGTTTCGTATATTCTTAACACATTGCTGAACTATTACAGACATATTACCTCCGGTTCCAGAGCAGTTTGCATCTCAGCAGACACAGTTCTTACGTGTTTTGGTTGGGTATAATCTGTAGCAGGTCGTGCACTGGTCGATTGAGTGTTTACTCACAATCTTTGAAATTTACTGCAATCTTTAAAATTTTTTTTGCCATTTCACAGTAAGCCTATGTATGCTGCTAATGTTTACAAGCACAAAATATTGAAGACTTTTACAATATCTGCAGTCCTACGAGGCCTACAGCTCCGCGTTTTTGCACATGTAACAGAAAAACTATACTCGACTACAAAACGTAATAATATTAAATTTTTTTCCATAAATGATTTCGATACGTTGTCATCGATCGATTAACTTTGATATGTACCTACATGTTAACGGAAAGCAGATATCTCAGGAAAGTGATCAGTTTCTGATTGTGTACTAGTTAATATGTATAAAGATTTATCATAATTATTTTTGTAAATTTATTTTACTGCGTTACTCCCAGAGTTTATAAAATAACTACTCGAATCGGGGTGTATATGCGGACAAGGAAAGAAAAGAATTCCCGCATTTTCTGGTTAAAAATACACTTTTTCCGTACTAAGTGATAGTATATTGTCCATCGGAACTGCAAAACTTATCAATCCTTTCAATGATTATGGTTTCATACGCTGGTGTAGTATTTCCCGGCACTTTAGAAAACGAAAGTCAAGGAAAAAAACATGTTTCGGAAATATCTTTGATGTGAAGCAACATGTACACTGCATATTTTGGTATTACGAAAGTAAAAATTTGAATTCCACCAAACACCACAAATTACTTTCCGAAACATTGAAATCGAGACTGCGATGCGCTTTTGTAAGCCACCACAGCTCACGTCCTGCGATCTCGCCAGCCGGCGACAGCAGATACTCTGAGCGTAGCACACGTGACGTGGTCAGCCAACAGGCACGACACTGTTACGCAGCGCGAACACACAAATAGGAAAAGTTAATCGTTTAAATTAATATACACAGTGTTGCTACAACATAATATTGGTCTCTAAGGTTAATAAGCTGTAAACGTCCCAGTAAAATTTTTAATAACAACATACATGACTGGCCTTCTAGCCTCGAAATTCTTCTAAATGGCTTGTCATCAAAGAGTTGATTTTTAAATCAGAGTCAAAGGCTCTGCGATTTAAGAAATTCATCGTACCTTCTCATAGTTCAACTTGCATAAAAGGAAGTTTACTTTGAAAGTAACACTTCTCAAACCACCATTCACAACATTTTTCCACGGCCATTAGAAAATAAGTTTGTTTCAGCACCAGATAACAGGGGCCACCACGCTTGCGCAGCTATGATGACGAAGGGAGCCCGTATGTCGGTTCGTGTAAAACATTACAAGATCTTACATTATGTCATAAAAGAAAGAAGACAGCAGAGTATACTTCAAGAGCATCGGAATATCGTGAACCGTACAAAATGTGCACATTTAAATGTGCACATTTAAAGTGCACACTTACAGTGCACATTCAGTATGTCCAGATTCCTGACGACGTAAGTCTCGACCTGACACGAAGCTTTTCAGTGTGGTTTTCGGTACAGTACCAGTACTGTATTAGCTCGTGTTTGGTTCTTTATTATGGCATAATGCCATACGTGCTAGAAGATGAAAATGCGCACTTGAAATGCAGTGAACAGTTGAAACTAGCCAATGGTGTGCAATTAAACACTTTGTTTCAAATACACTGACTGCCTCAGTGGAAAAGATTAATAAAGGCCAAATTTCTTTAGCAAACTGACAAAAATGACTTCATTTCTCTGCAAGGTGATTAATGCTTGACTGTCAAAAGGTGGAAATAAAATAAAATCTGAAGCTAATAACATATTTAAAACATTCCATAATTATGTGAATACATTTTAATTCACTTGATAGCTACCAGCCGCAGAAATCCGTTTTGTTTTCATTTGGTGTGAGAACATTAAACGAAGAGGAAACAGTAATCACTACACGTAAATACGGGTCACATTGAGACTACCCACTTCCCCGCACTATAAGTCAGACTGCTCTGCGCATGAGCCTCGTCCACAATATTTCTGAACCGGTGCAATACTAGACAGCAGCACCCCCCCCCCCCCCCTTTCAAGCGTTTGAGATAATACATAAAACATATATGTTGGAGGAAATGTAAGACACGTTATTTGGTCTCAAGTGTGCTGATCTGCAGTGCCACGCCTGTTCACAGAGCATTCTTCTATCGTTCGTCACTGAATTTCGCTCTGTGGAATTGAACGTATATGTTTTGTAATGGCTGCCATCGAACTACATTCAGGACAGTGGAAATTAAAATGTCCTGTGGTGCCTCTCTTGCTCCCAGCCGTCCGGTTTGACATCCTGCCCCTGTTAAAGCAAAACCCCTTGCAATTAATACTGGATGGGATTATTTGTAATTAGGAGAGCAAGAAATCTTCAGAAAATTTGCACTCTTTATTGTCTACTAGCTTATAACTTGCTGTTTTGTGGCGACATAACATTAAATATAGGATACATAAAACCAGTAAGGACAAGAGACAAGCAAAACAGTACAGATTTCTTCAATCCTTAGCTCCTGGCATTTTTTACTCTCTAATCTTGTTACAGCTTTACATGGCGTGCTTTCCTTTCTGCAGAAGACTTTATTACCTCAAAGTTTGTCAAACGTTTTGCTACACGAACAATCAAAATGTCGTTATCTAATACTGAAAAAGCTCTTAACAGAAATAACACCCAAGACTGGTGTGGTTTCTCGATCTGATTACCTCTATTTTGTCACTGTCTGCCAGATAAAACAAAATAGGCCTTTCTAATGTTGTAGCAATTTTGTAACACACACCAAGTAAACAAGACTGCTTTGGCAATAATGATCATTTTTATAAGACGACAGAATACAATTCAGGAAGTATCAATATCAAAAGCTTTCACATTTCATTCATACGCTCCAATTTCTCAAACACGAGATCGAAAAGTAGTAGAACAAAATTTTTATATAAATTTGGAATCGTCATATTCTTTCACATTTGTGTCATGTCCTCATTTCTTCTCCTTTGTCGTTCTAACAGACAATCTGGTCATCACTAATTCTGTAACTATTCCTGCCACTGTCGAAAGTTATTTGCCAGTTAACTTCACTAACCCTGCCAGAATCACCGATTTAGTTATCCCACGATTATTCTCCGATCAGGTGTCGTTACACGTTCATACAATGTGCTAACTGCACTGCTTGCAAATTAGGATTTAAGCGGCTGCTAGCCGGGGACTGTACAACTGGCCCATACTAGTGTAGTGATCTGGCCAAAAATTTTTTGTGAATATTTCATTTTCCAAGATACACCGAGAAGATAATACGTAACCCTTCTTACCTGTTATTCCTGTTAGTTGTTTATTTCCAATCTGGTAGTCTGAATTTAAAGGTTTTGTATCTAATTATAACAATGCTTATCATTTGCAAAGCCAACAAACCACATAATCAGACAGCGATCGGTATATATCTGTTCGGCTTTACTCTGCTCAGCTCCTGTAGCCCCGTCGCCTTTTATCTAGAGGAAAGTTTATTTCCAGATGCGACGAGGGTTCCCCAATAGAGAGATCGTGTACACTGTGCACGCCTTCAGAAATCAACTTAGAAAGTATTCAAATATCAACAGGGATGTGTCTCAAAGTCAGTGTGTGCCAGATACTAGACGCATTGTGAAACAAGGTTTTTTTGTCATTTATCAAGGATATGAATCTTTCCATCCCCCACCCGCCCCCACCCCTCCTTGACCCCACCAAATTGCCACTCGGGTAACATAACCTCTGGCAATCAAAAGTCTACCTTGTTTACATTCACAGTCTGGAACTTAGCAGGTGTGGTAGGGGATTATAAAATGTATTGATCACCCCCACCTGACTAACTATGTAACTGGTAGTATGCTAATTTTAATTTCAAAACCTAAAGGTAAATGTTTTAATGGTATCAGTTGGGGGCCAGTGAGGAGTTACTCGAATACAAACGCGACACTCCCCACAGCACTTCAACGCCGATGCCGCGCGCGTTACGAACCTCGGTATTTCACCGTCTCGACAAAAGGCACTCGAGGATAGCCCCGCTAATCCACTCTCGTCGGTACACACTGCAATTATCAGAGTCATAATTATATTGAGGAGACCCGAGAAGTAGTGTCGGTTAGCCACAAATGTAGATCACAGAACTGCAGTAACCTTCAAATGCGACAGCAGTTACAGGCACCGACAGTTACAGTCGTGTTTGGCACCTATTGTTTAAGACGAGATGACACGAAAGGCAGAGGTATCTCCCTTTACTTGCCTTATATTTTATTTCCATCAGTTATGTTGAATGTAATTTTCTTCAAAAATCAAGTACTTACTGCAAAGAGAATCTTTACTCACATTGGCCATTACCAGAAATCCCGAAGTCTATCCCGAGCACTCGGTAGTTTAACACAGTTACATAAAAAACAATATTCCGTTTGTGGCCACAGACCTATTGTGGCACTGCACTAAATAGACATATGAATGTTGTGCAGGGGCAGTTGAATTTTTGTGAAAGTATACTTCTAATTGTTGTTGTTTATAGGTCCCCTAAGTCTGATTTCAGAACACTTCTGCTCAAGCTAGAGAGGGCTCTCGATTCACTTTGTAGGAAGTACCAGAAATTAGTTATATGTGGCGACTTCGATATAAATTTTGTGTATGATGGTGCAAGAAAAAGGATGTTGGTACATATCCTAAATTCATATGTTCTGATACAGACTGTATTTTTCCAAACAGAGTGCAGGGGAACAGTAGCACAGCCACAGACAATATTTTTATTCATTACTAGATGGGCATTCTGTCAGTGAAAGCACGAATGGCCTTTCAGACTGTGATGCACAAATTTTAATACTAACAGACTTCTGTACTAAAAGAAATGCCACATGTAATTATAAACTATGTAGGAAAGTTAATCCAACAGCAATAAGAGTGTTTTTTTTTTAACTTTGTCAAGGAAGAGTGGCAGGATGTTTTACAGTGACGATAACAGAGATGATAAATATAATGCTTTACATAACACATTTCTCACACTTTTCAAGAATTGCTTTCCATTAGAATGTTCTAAACGGGGTACTAGCAGTAATAGCCAGCCCAGGTGGCTGGCTAGTGGGATAAGGATATCGTGTAGAACAAAGCGGGAATTATGTCGAAATGTTAGGAATACTAACAATCAAGCTACAGTAGCCCATTACTGTAAGGTGCTTAAAAATATTGTCAGTGTAACCGATTTCAGGATAGTCGTTTAGCAGTACAGAGAAACTGTGCCGAGTAGAAGACCGAGGACACACCTGGTAAGCCGAGGAAGTTGCGGAAGCGCGCGCACACCGTGTGGTAGTCGCACTTCCTGGCCGGGGCGGCCGGCGGGGCGCCTGCGGACGCGGGCGCGCAGAGTCGGCCTCCTCCGGAGGACGGGCAGCTGGCGGACGCGGGGGCGGCCGCGGACGCGGCCGGGGTGCCGGCGGGGGGCGTGCCCGCCGCCCAGCTGTCCAGCCCGCCGCCGCCTGGAGTCGAGGCCGGCGTGGCGCGCCGCGAGGCGGTCCCTCCGGACACCTGCGGAAAACGGCTCCCGGTGACTGCTCTTCCGGTAGATCGATCTATTCGTTTGAGGAGCTCGACAGTGAGTACCTTAACTGATTATCTAGGATGGAGCTGAATGTAGTTCAAATACATAAAATACTTAGTCAACTGAAACTATACAGTCCCAGAGACCTTCCGAGCCTCAAACATCTATGATGTGCGTATGCAGACTGAAGACACAAATGAAAATTTCTACCGAGTACAAGTTTTCGTTTGTCACTTCAGTCTACATATATACAAACACAAAACTTACTGTAGTGCAGGGGCGGGCAAACGTCGCACGCGGCTCGTGAGCACACGTGTGCTGCTCACGTGCAACCGTCGACTAGTTCAGTGGCGACAGCCGGCAGGTGGCGGCAGTGTAGTACCGAGCTAAGCTGCAGACGTCGATGCGAAGCGACCACTATGTAGTGAACGTTGTCTTTCAAGAACCGGAAAATGCAGAGTGAATCGACGAAACGGAGAAGTGGAGATTTGCTGTCTTTTGAAAAGGAATGGGAGAATCATCCTAAAAGCCGTTGAAGAAGCTATCGATTCAAATGGCTTAAATTGGGAACGTTTGGTGTCAGTGACAACAGACAGAGCACCTGCAATGAAAGGGGAACAAATGGGATTTGTTGGACTACTAAGAAAAAAGCTACAGCGTACACAAGAATCGTTGTACAGCATCCACTGCATTTTGCACCATGAAGTACTCTGTACAAAAGCAGCAAAACTGGGGGACGTTACGCAAGTGATTACTCGGGCAGTTTATTATTTGAGATCCCACTGGCTTAGGCATAGACAGTTGCGCACATACTTAGCTGAAATTGGGGAAGAGCTGGTGACATACCGTACCACAGTGAAGTTCGCTCGCCTAGCCGCAGTAATGTACTCTAAAGATTTTTTCAGCTGAGAACACCAATAAATCAGTTTTTAAAGGACAAAGCAAGGCACGACCCCAAGTTAGTGGGTTGCCGGCCTCACATTTTTAGTGGACATTATCAGACACACGAATGCATTGAACACAAGTTTGCAAGGAGAAAATCAGCTAATTTGTGAAATGATTGAAAAGGTGCAAGCTTTCACTAGCAATCTCGAGCTGCGGGAACGACAGCTCTCGTCAGGGAATGCAGTGCATTTCCCTACTCTGTCTACTGCGCGAGAACAGAATTGCAAAGAATGTGTTTCCGTACTTAGTGCAATAAAAGAGGAATTTCTCAAGCCATTTGGGGATATGTCATATTTATCCCAAGCTTTTCAATGGTTCTCAAGACTATTTGCTGTTTCTGTAGACGATATTCATCGCAATTTGCAAATGCAATTAATACATCTACAGTGTAATTCTCGTCTGGGAGACAAGTTCCTTTTGGCAAGACGTGTAATAGACTTTTATCACGACTTTCCACAGCAAGAGTTTCCTCGTCTCCATCGTGAAGCCGTGAAGAAAATATCAATGTTTGGCTTGACGTACGTTTGTGAGAGATTTTTTTCTGTTATAAAAATTAATAAGTCTCGGTTAAGAGCCAACATTGGTGATGAAAGTTTAAGTTTGCTTTTGTCTGTATGTAGAAATTTTGTTCCAGACATTAAACGTATTGTAAACTCCACCTATGATAATTAAATAAAACGTATCGTAGGTAATAGGTACTCTTTCAAACCACGATTTCTTTCAAGCACTAGTACTAACCTTATTCCTTCATTCAACAAAGCCCAGTAGGAAACAAAACGCATTACAGAGGAAGGAGCGGAGAGGGGGGGAGAAGCGGGTGGCCAGCTCGCCCCTGTGTGGACGCAGAACACCTGTCAACTGCACACGAGCAAGCGCACCGCACAGCTGCAGGATTCCTGACCGCCCCTGCTGTAGTGTATGTTGAAACACTGTATGACTATCAGTATACTTTCATACACAAGAAATGGTGCGTCACATTACTCATGAGGGGAGGCCACGATGTTGGGATCGCAGATTTACTTCAAACTTTGTACCCCCTTTAGTAGGCCATTAAAACAATGTAATGTGCAAGTAGTAAGACGCACTACTCTGGAATTCCGAGTAAATCCACTGTTGTATTACGAGTGTAAATTATGTGATATTAAAAAAAAATTGCACTTACACTATTCGTTCTCGCTACATTAGCAACGTCTCACCACTACACAGGTTAACCGCCAAACAGGGCCCGCCTCCGCGTCTGCAGCTCGAAGTGTCGAGGTGTGAAGTAGTTCCGGGTAACTTACCAGATTGTACGTGCAAACGATTTCGTAGATCACAACTGGTGTACATTTTCAGAAAAACACGATGTGTTTCTTCATTTACTTGTTGATAGTTATAAATGTATTTGATCTAATAATTATATCTAAAAACAAAGATGATGTAACTTACCAAACGAAAGCATTGGTATGTTAATAGACACACAAACACATATACAAAATTCGAGCTTTCGCAGCCCAAGGTTGCTTCATCAGGAAAGAGGGAAGCAGAAGGAAAGACGAAAGGATGTGGGTTTTAAGGGAGAGGGTAAGGAGTCAATCCCAGGAGCGGAAAGACTTGCCTTAGGGGGAAAAAGGGATAGGTATACACTCGCGCGCACACACGCACACATATCCATCCGGACATATACAGACACAAGAAGACATATGTAAAGGCAAATAGTTTGGGCAGAGATGTCAGTCGAGGCAGAAGTACAGAGGCAAAGATGTTGTTGAGTGACAAGTGACAAGTGACACCAACCTATCAGAACTCCGGAGATGTGAACTTGCCCTTCAGTATATCCTCTCTTCCCATTATCCACCAGGCCTCAACCTCCGCTAATTTCAAGTTGCCGCCACTCGTACCTCACCTGTCATTCGACAACATCTTTGCCTCTGCACTTCTGCCTCGACTGACATCTCTGCCCAAGCTCTTTGCCTTTACGTATGTCTGCTTGTGTCTGTATATGTGCGGATGGAAGTGTGTCTGTGTGCGAGAGAGAGAGAGAGAGAGAGAGAGAGTGTAAGTATACCTGTCCCTTTTTCCCCGTAAGGTAAGTCTTCCTGCTCCTGGGATTGGAATGACTCCTTACCCTCTCACTTAAAACCCACAACCTTTCGTCTTTCCCTCTGCTTCCCTCTTTCCTGATGAAGCAACCGAGGGTGGCAAAAGCTTGAAATTTGTGCGTGTGTTTTTTATTGTGTCTATCTATCAGCACTTTCTCGTTTGGTAAGTCACAGCAAATTTGTTTTTTAATATATTCTTCCCTGGTGGGATGTTTCTTTCTATTATGTTCTAATAATTAAATTCAATTAAAAATAGCATGCAGTCAGATAACAAGAAATTCACTGAAATTTTATGCAAATCCAACATTTTTTAAAATTATATTACGTCTCATATGTCATATAAATTAAATAATATGAGGAGTGATGAAAAAATGTAGATTAAAAATTAACTTTGAGCAGGAGTCAAACCGTCAGCTTGTACAAGTTCGTCTTCCGTAGCTCAAATGCCAAACACTTAACTCCAGCATTTGGCACCTACATACAGGTACATCTGGCAAACAACAGACCCGTGAAACATCTCTCAGGATTTTCTCGGAATTGCAAGAATTGTGCACATTATGTTGTTCTATTGGCCTACTAGAGGCGTGCAAAGTTTGAAGTAAATCTGTGATCCCAATGTTGTGGCTTCCCTTTGTTAGTAGGTAAAAAAACTGATAAATGTAAGAATGTGTAAGAAGCAGCACTTACTTATTAGACGAACGTGACTGTGATTTTATGTAACAGACACAGCACGACCAATGACGATGTCAGATTCGTTACTGAAAAAGTGAAACTGAATCTTTACAATTGTTTTCTGTTACCTTTTAAAGATAGTCACTTCTCTCGTCTTGACGAATGTGAGAGCTGTGTAAACCTCTCGATTTGTACGAGAAGGTGAAGCAGTATTTTGTGTAATCTACACGCAAAATACACAGTATAAAATGCACACGTGTTTGGGAATTAATTCATCACAGAATACTGCAACTACAGTAAGTTCTAAACCGAGAAGACTTAACATCATAAGTGTCTAAATAACTGTTGAAAGCAGTGGCAACATAATACACTTTACAAGGCTCACAAGAAACTGAAGGTAAAAAGTTGTACTTTACAATATGTATGGACACTTCACAGTGAGAGTTCATCAACGAACTGATACATATAAATTTTTTTCTCGTAAGGGTGTCCACAACCTTTTTTGTTATTTTATTAAATTATTACACACAACACTATTGAGTGCGCGCACAGTGTCCCTACCTGTTTGTGCCGGCGAACGCAAGCAGAACTTGCAAACAGGAGAATTTCATGGGGGGCGGGGGCGGGGGGGGAGGGGGGGGGGGGGATGGAGGGTGAGAGCAGTTATGATTAAAAGACAGACCCAGCGGCCTAACAGCAGCAGACGAGTACCTGCTGTTGTCCACAGAGTCCCCGTGTACGGGTCGAGAAAAACAAGGAAACTTTATGTAGTATTCTGTGCTCTTTAGTGCTTGTGTTGGCTGTAGAAAGACAAATGGATCGAATACAGATTTCTATGTACAGTCATGTATTGGACTCGCTTGAGACTAGAGACTTTTGAATTACTTCAAGTCTTGGTTGTTTGAATATGTGTAAATAAGTCTAATGTTTAAGGATCAAGTTAGCTTGCAGAAGTTATTGTCTGTGACAAATTGAAAATATAAAGTGGTTGGACCGAAAAGTATTCTACGAGTACCAAAATTATTTCACAGATAGAGAAGTATTTTAAAAAATTCCTTCAACAAGCTACAGTCTTCGGAGCAGAAGCTTTCGGGGAGATCGAAGTAGCCGATTACCCAGAGAAGAGGATCGGCTAACACGGCATGCAAGTTAACTGAACCGAGAAATGTGAGTGCCTCGCAACCCAATACCACACCGTCTCTCGTCGTCCGCAAAACATCAGAACCTTACGTAGCGCACCCCCGCCGAGGCTCATTGCATTATCGTAGCCGTTCCCGTGTTCTCGGCAGTTGGGGAACACAAACGTCGCTCTCAATGTAACTGTAAAGGAAATACTCGCGAGACGTCAGGGCACGCGACCCGGGAGCCGACCGAGCGGAGCCACACCGCCTCCGACAGTACGTCCAATCTCGCGAAGCGGAAGTTCGTCGTCTAGATAGAAACCGCCACGACAGTGACGTACAGGTGTAAGAGGTGCCCTTCACGGTCTTCTCACAGAGGAAAAATGCCCCGTACAGCTTTATCTGTGTCACAGAACAGAAGGCATTAACCTTGTGCAAATCTCGTTCGTGCTCCAAAATTTCTTGAAGATTTTCACACTTTCACACTGAGGTGAATAACTTAAGATGATACAGGAGAAGTTGCACCGTTACCGAATATCAGCTGTAAGGAGAAATGTCCGTCTGTGTGTGCTTCTCGTACTGTGCTGCACGATCAAATGTGCCACCTGTAATCTTCCAGTTTTAATTGTCGTACGAGCTGCAGACGGTACGGTTTGAAATGTAATCGCTGCTGCAAAAGCTTGCACACAGTTTGCTGCGGCACGCCCAGTTTGCGGCTCGCACAGACTCAGTTTTTTTTTGACGGCATACGAAACTTTTCCCCATCCTCTTGTAACGGTACTTTGACTACCGCGCCTCCACCAGTACAAATATATGATTTACGATTGCGCATGCAGAAGTGCGCTGTGCCGGCGACAGATTTTTATAAGTAATTTTGATCTTTTTTTTTTTTAGTAGGTGCTTGTTTTTAACAACTAGTTTAATTTCTCTCTCGTCTTCATACGTTCTCTCGTCTTCATACGTTCAAGACGTGTATTTTTTGGCACTGTGTTAAATATGCTTTTAAGTGGAAATTAAAACTACACTCCTGGAAATGGAAAAAAGAACACATTGACACCGGTGTATCAGACCCACCATACTTGCTCCGGACACTGCGAGAGGGCTGTACAAGCAATGATCACACGCACGGCACAGCGGACACACCAGGAACCGCGGTGTTGGCCGTCGAATGGCGCTAGCTGCGCAGCATTTGTGCACCGCCGCCGTCAGTGTCAGCCAGTTTGCCGTGGCATACGGAGCTCAATTGCAGTCTTTAACACTGGTAGCATGCCGCGACAGCGTGGACGTGAACCGTACGTGCAGTTGACGGACTTTGAGCGAGGGCGTATAGTGGGCATGCGGGAGGCCGGGTGGACGTACCGCCGAATTGCTCAACACGTGGGGCGTGAGGTCTCCACAGTACATCGATGTTGTCGCCAGTGGTCGGCGGAAGGTGCACGTGCCCGTCGACTTGGGACCGGACCGCAGCGACGCACGGATGCACGCCAAGACCGTAGGATCCTACGCAGTGCCGTAGGGGACCGCACCGCCACTTCCCAGCAAATTAGGGACACTGTTGCTCCTGGGGTATCGGCGAGGACCATTCGCAACCGTCTCCATGAAGCTGGGCTACGGTCCCGCACACCGTTAGGCCGTCTTCCGCTCACGCCCCAACATCATGCAGCCCGCCTCCAGTGGTGTCGCGACAGGCGTGAATGGAGGGACGAATGGAGACGTGTCGTCTTCAGCGATGAGAGTCGCTTCTGCCTTGGTGCCAATGATGGTCGTATGCGTGTTTGGCGCTGTGCAGGTGAGCGCCACAATCAGGACTGCATACGACCGAGGCACACAGGGCCAACACCCGGCATCATGGTGTGGGGAGCGATCTCCTACACTGGCCGTACACAACTGGTGATCGTCGAGGCGATACTGAACAGTGCACGGTACACCCAAACCGTCATCGAACCCATCGTTCTACCATTCCTAGACCGGCAAGGGAACTTGCTGTTCCAACAGGACAATGCACGTCCGCATGTATCCCGTGCCACCCAACGTGCTCTACAAGGTGTAAGTCAACTACCCTGTCCAGCAAGATCTCCGGATCTGTCCCCCATTGAGCATGTTTGGGACTGGATGAAGCGTCGTCTCACGCGGTCTGCACGTCCAGCACAAACGCTGGTCCAACTGAGGCGCCAGGTGGAAATGGCATGGCAAGCCGTTCCACAGGACTACATCCAGCATCTCTACGATCGTCTCCATGGGAGAATAGCAGCCTGCATTGCTGCGAAAGGTGGATATACACTGTACTAGTGCCGTTATTGTGCATGCTCTGTTGTCTGTGTCTATGTGCCTGTGGTTCTGTCAGTGTGATCATGTGATGTATCTGACCCCAGGAATGTGTCAATAAAGTTTCCCCTTCCTGGGACAATGAATTCACGGTGTTCTTATTTCAATTTCCAGGAGTGTATATTACGAAACGATCACACGGTGTCTTCAAGTTATTTCTGTAGTGATTCGCAATGGTTACCGCCAAATTTATAAATTAGTGCAGACAGTGAAAACTTAAAGAAATTTTCATCAGACGGAGAACAAGAGGACTAATGAATAATGAAAAAAAAAGGACATCCTACAATAAAATTAAGAAGTATTAGAGACAGAGCCACGAAGACTATATTATTATAAACACTACGTTTCTGACAGAATTATAAGGTAAATTTCAACTTATTTCTGATGCTATTTCCTTAGAGCCGATTTTTGTAGTGTTCCCGACCCGGTCTGCCGTGCACAGTCAAATTACAGCACTATCTCAATCAGCAATACAAAGACCACCTTATCCGTAACTTATTCCATCAAAATTCAAAACACAATCAGATTTTTTATTTTGTATTTACACGGCAGAACCCCGAGGAAAGGAAACACTACACTCTCCACAGTCACATCTGGCACACTCGCTCGACCGCTACTTTTCCGTTTACCGTGACGACGTGTGCGCCTAAACTGTCGGTACTGAGACGAAATATTCTGTTTACACTACAGTTATTTTTTGTAATTCTTTCCGAATGCACACTGCACTGTTATAACAGATAAACATCTCGCATATAACGTGACACTAACCACGTTTTCTCGCTCAGTCACCGCGTTATCGAGGGGCCGCACAGTGCAAACCCCACCGTGTTGACGCTCCTGTTCGCACACTGCTCACATCTGTGCAGGTAACACTTTGGAAAATGTGGAACTCAGGAAATGAACGAACCATTTATAGTAGCCCCGTACACTGCAGTGCTGAGGACACTGTCGACCGACCACATTTCTCCGACACGGGGCTCCGGATGCGAAGTCCTCTGTGGCAGTATTCGGATTATTTGGAAGGTACGAGTAAGGTGCGATTCACTGTAGCTAATCGAATGCCGCGCGAATATCGAAACGCGCGCACACGCCGACTCCCGACACGCCCCGGTCCTCGAATGCTGCAGTTTGCATCGGTATTGTCGCCGTGTGCCGTTCGCAGTGCCAGTGTCAGCAGATCGGCCTGCTCACTGAAATGCACTCAGCAACTCGGTTTTTCAAATCGAGGAACTTTGCAGCTGCAGAAATTCGTCGACAGATAAGCGAGGAGTGTCGCCCCACTGTGTCGAGTGACGGCAAGTGTGGGAGGGGTGAGAACTTTCGGGGAGAGACGGGAAAATGTCCACGGTGATCCGAGATCGGGCCGGGCGACCGTCCGGAATTCCGGAAGATCTGCGAGAGCGGTGGACGAAAAGATTCTCGAAGGTGGGCAGTTCACAACTTTGACAGCAGCACTGGAATTTCCGAATGTGAATATAACAACTTTGCTCGAAATTGTCTCTGAACACTTGCAATTTCACAATTGGTGTGCATATCGGGTTTCCTGCCTGCTTACTGTGAAACACAAAATGGAAAGAACGGCTCGTGATCTCCATTACTGGGACTGATATCGTAAGGACGGTGATCAATTTTTGGAGAACATTTTCACAGGAGACGAGACGTGGATTACTCACATCAATCCGGGGTCTAAATGTCACTCGACGGAATGGCGTCACACGAGATCGCCGACGAAAGTTAAGGCCGAGCAGACGATCTCGACGAACCGACACGGGAGGTTATGGCGACCGCGTTTCGGGACAGAGACGGAGTCTCGTCAGTCGTGTTTACGCGACGGGGGATGACGACAATCACAGTCACTTACTGTGCTATCCTGACTAAACTTTGATGTGAGATACAGAATCAGAGATGTGCGTCCTCAGAGGTTTGGAGTGTTGTCGGTGCACGACAGGGTCGCACCCCATTCTGCCACCCACACACAAAATCTGGCGAGATATTTTCGACGGCAACCGACTGTCTACCCACTGTACAGCCCACATACGGCACCGAGTGATACCTAAATGAGTTTCTCGGCATCAAGCGCTTTGCGACGAGGAGTGAGGCGGAAGAAGCATTTAAAGGCTGATTATACTCACCAGCTACAGATGTCTATAACTTTGGGATACAAAAGCTTGTAGAACGTTACGAAAAATGCTTCGACAAATATGCGAAGTATGTAGAAAAATAAAGATGTACGGAACCAAATGGAAACAGTTTTTTGAAAGAATCTGTGGTAGTTTATGTTTTGTAAGAACTCTCACCTCACTTTCTAAATACGAGGGTCGTCCGAAAAGTAAGGTCTCCGACGAGCTCCCGTCGTGACTGAGGAGCTAGCTTAAATCTGGCAACAGCACCGTCTTCCTCGTTTCAGGTACCACTATTCTCAAAAGTCCCCACCTCTCTGTGACAGTCATTCTCAGCGTAGCAGCCGTTAATGGTGGAAGGGAAATATTAGCAGTCCCACCGCGATCGATTTGCATTCTGTGATTAGATGTCTGTGATTTAAGGAGTCAACTCCTTATAAATACATCGCCAGTTGACCGACGTGTATGCATAAATGTGTACCGATGTAAAAAATGTGCGTAGGTGGTGCAGGAAGTTCGCAGACGGCCATAAAGACGTGCATGACGAGTGACGAAGAGTTGAAGGCAGCCGGCTGCTCCTTCCTGCACGAGTCGGGTTGGGTTGGGTTTGGAGGAAGAGATCGAACTGCAAGGTCATCGGTCTCATTGGACTAGGGAAGGACGGGGAAGGAAGTCGGCCGTGCCCTTCCAAAGGAACCATCCCGGCATCTGCCTGGAGCGATTTAGGGAAATCACGGAAAACCTAAATCAGGATGGCCGGACCCGGGATTGAACCGTCGTCCTCCCCAATGCGAGTCCAGTGTGCTAGCCACTGCGCCACCTCGCTCGGTTGCACGAATCGGTGGGAGAGTCGTACAGTGCAGGTAGGAAAACGTTTCTGGTGTGTCTCCAAAACGGCACCGATCGTGATGGGGACTACACTCAAAAATAGTTAAAGTACGAGCTTTCAGGATGTGCAATTCATTTTGAAATAAAATGATGTTTACTACACGAAAAAGCATCGGAGACCTCAATTTATGGACTACCCTCGTAGCCTCGCCTGTCGGGACCTTTCTGGTTAAGAGGCATACAAAGCTGGCAGACATATCAGCTAGCCACAGTCACAATTTGAAGATGAACAAGCAGCTGCATCATACAAATACTGTGCAATGCCCAAGAATCTATCCGAGACAGCGCCAAACATTGCACGTTACATACTAGTAATTTCTTTTAATGAATCTGTTACATTTTTATGTGGGGCAATTAATACTTTGGAATTCTCAGTTTTTAGATTTCGGACGCACAAGTCAACTGTAATAATTATTCGAGAAGTCCATTTTGCAGTCCCGGGCAAAGCGGCTCACCTGTGTGACGATTTTGCCGTGCTGCTGCTGTTGCTGTTGGCTGACAGAGTTGTCACTGACGGGCGACGGCGGCACCGACTTCTTCGCCACGGCTGTCGGCGTGATGACCGGTGCCGAGCCGTGCAGCAGCTGCTGCTGCTGTTGCTGTTTCAGCTGCCCGTTGGCCACGTCGTTGTCCGACAGGGTGGCGGGCAGCGAGCGCGGCGGAGACGCCGGGGCCCGCGTGTTCGACAGCGACGCCGGCGGGTCTCTGCCACTCGCGAAGAGTTCCTGCCGACACAGAATACGGCAGACGTGACGGTCGTGGAGGTCGCCCGGCCGGTGTGAAACTAATTTCAGATCTTTCATTTTAACGTGCCTCGTAATGCTTCTCGAAAAACGTTAATTGCAAATAAAAATTTTTAAACTGAAGCGTCAGGTGTAAATGTACAAGTGTCGTTTGCGATCGTTTTCATTTGCACACAGTGAGTCACGTGGAAGGACGGGGCGAGTCTTCGAACGCAGGACGGCAGTCGCAGTAACTCTGCGAGAGGAAGTACCTAATCGCCCACAAAAATTAAGGTCTACCTTTAACATGTGCCACATTTGTAAGAATAAATATACGAATGATGGACGCTAACCTATAATAAACAAATGAAATGTTCTTTGAGGTTCTACAGCTGATCCTGAACATTGGTGGGAGGTTTTAATGTAACTGATTTGACGAATATTTGAGACGTCAATATACGTGCTAATAATTCAACCTGGGCTTCACATATTATTTGGTCGAAGTTAAAAATATATTGCAGCTTTCCTCGTTTACATATACGATTTGGAAAAGAAATAAATCTGAAACAAAACACGGGGCCTTCGCCTTTCGCTGACTACTGCTCTACCCACCGAGCTACCTGAGCACGATTCGCGATCCGTCCTCACGACTTTACATCTGCCAGTACCTCATCTCATACTTGCTAGACTAGTGCTCCTGGAAGAAAGGATATTGCAGAGACATGCCTTAGCCACGGCTTTGGTGGAGTGTTTCTAGAATGAATTTTCACTATGGGATAAAATATGCCTCATACGAAACTCTGTGGCAGATTAAAACTGCGTTTACCTTTCACTTTTCATCTCGGCACACACTCGAACTACGATATCCCGAGTGTGACTCTCAACTCGTCCTCACAGCTTTAGTCTACGGGCACCTCATCTCCTATTCTTACGTCTGCACCTGGCTCACAGTTTTAATCTGCCAGGAAGTTTCGTACCAGTGCACAATTTTGCCACAGAGTGAAAAATTCATTCTGGAAACACCCCTCCAGTCTGTGGCTATCCTACATTCCCACAACAGCTTTTCTTCCAGGAGTGCTCGTCCGGCAAGTTTCACGAGAGAGCTCCCGTGAAGTTCGAAATGTAGGCGGTGAGGTACTTGCGGTAGTAAAGCTGCGAGGGCGGGCGTCGAGTCGTGCTCAGATAGCTCAGACGGTAGAGCGTTCACCCGCGAAAGGCAGAGGTCCCGTGTTCGAGTCTCAATCCGGCACACAGTTTTAATCTGCCAGTGTCTTTTGTATCGGTGCACGCCCAAACTGCAGGGTGAAACAATTGAGTCCGGAAGTAGAAATTTGTTCAGCATTACAAGGCATCGACGCAAAGAATAAAAGGCAAAGAAGAGGTACATCATTAATAACGCACGTCACAGTTGGGGCCTACCCGCAAGTTAAGATCGTCACTTCGCCAGACGTCATTTGTTCCTGTGCGAGGTGAACTGCTGGCAAGTCTTCCCTCTGCTGTGCGTGGCCACTGGGGACGGTGGGAGCGGAACCACTCGTCGACAGCTGTTCGCGAGCCCCCCCCCCCCCCCCCCTCCCCACAATTTGTAGATGTATATTAAAACTGTGAAGAACATTACAGGTCTGAAAAGTTTGGAATTTGTGCTACATTTACACATTTGCGGCAACATAAATGACTGTAATTCTGGTTCTAATTCAGTTACAGCAATGAAAACGGTACCGTTGGAAAGCTAACAAATAGATCTTTCCATTGATATGTCACATGGCAGGTTTCTGAGAATTTTCATGCTAAAGGTCAGTGACCTTGACCTTTGACCTTGAATAACTCAAAACACCCCCATCTTCAATTTCTTTGGAAAGAATAGATTTAATTGCTCCAGTATGTTACTATAATTATGGTAAATATCAAGATGGTACACCAAAATCATCATGCACAAAAAATTATTTTGTCAACTTAAGTAGACCATAAACAAGCAGTAAGCAGCTTATGTATCCAGTTTTTTCTGTAACACCAGCCAGTAGCAGTTGTTACTTTTATTCAGAGCAGTTCTTTATATTTCTAGCTGTGAACAGCCAATGTGAGACACTTTTATTTCAACCAATCAACATTAGCCTGTTTTAGTGAACAGCCAATCAGAGAGACTTATTTCAACTAGTCCCCATTAGGCCACTGATCTCTATATATGATGCAAGTTTTGTTTCACATGTTTTATGGCTGTGGCTTGTTTAACAAAGTGCAGTGTAAATGTACCGTAAAGTAATATTTATTAAAAAATGGATTTCAAGTCAAAATTGTATTGTTGCAATCTGTTTAGGGGAGAATGTCATGCAAGAGTGCAGAAGAATTTAAGGAATGTTCAGGAGTGGATGACCAACAAATATCTTAATCTATTGTTGAGTGAAAAAATTTGCAGTAAATGTAGAAAAAAATATCGCAAAACCCAACAATCACTGCAGATGTTGCCACAGTTGTGCCAGGTACTTCCACATAAGATTTAAGTGAAGATGAAGTAGCATCAGATCTGGCACTCAATGCTTTAAATAGTAGCCTTCAGTATTTAGGTGAATCTCCTGTGAAGAAAAATAGGAATTGGAGTGAGAAAAAGTACCCAAAGCAAAAACTGAAAAAAATAGCCTCTGTGTTGGAAGTATACTCATGTGGCACAACTAAAAAAAGGAGAGAGTGAAAATGGAGAAAGTGAAATTATCACCCAGCTGAAAGACAAGTTTCACAATTCAGACCGTATGTGCGACAAATTCTAACTGTATTTCCAAAGAGTTGGAGTATTAAGGAAAATTATGAAAGACTTTTCTGCTTCAAATTACATGGTACGGAGAGCAAAACAGTTAGTAGCAGAACATGGTATATTAGTGACACCAAATCCAAAGCCAGGTAGGACTTTATGTGAGGAAACTGTTCAGTGTGTGCGTGATTTTTACTGTGATCATGATGTGAGCCCTATGATGCCAGGAAGAAGAGACTTTTGTATCTGTGAAAGAAAACAGAATTACAGTACATAAACAAAAGCACTATGTTGCACAACCTTAAGGAACTGTATGCATATTCCAAAGATAAATACCTAGATATAAATATTGGATTCTCCAAATTTTGTGAGTTGCGACCAAAGCACCGTGTTTTCTTGCCAATGCCAGTGGAAACCGCGCTGTTTGTGTGTGTGTCTTGCACCAGAATTTCAAGTTAATGATTGAAGGTTATAAACATAAAGCACTAACAAAGAGTGAAGAATACACATTACCATCATACAAGCACTGTGTAGCATTTGTTGCATGTAATCTTCCACTACCAGCCCCTATTGTCCAGGTGTGACAAGACTAATTGATTATCTGTACGGTCTGTTTGATAAGAACTGCATTGACGAAATTGCATATAAGTGTCGGTTAACTACAGGCAGGGTAGTTCTAGAGGCTACAACGAAGTCGAGAGATGATTTTGTCGAGGTGTTTGCATCGAGGTTGCAACAGTTCCTACCGCACTCCTTTATCTATCAGCAGCAGTCACATTTCTGTAAAACCACTAAAGAAGTTCTCTAAGTACATGAGTTTCTTGTTTTTTGTGACTTTGCAGAGAATTACTCCTTCACCATTCAGGATGAGGTACAAGGATTCCACTGGAATAATTCACAGGCTACAATTCACCCATTTGTAGCTTACTACACAGACTTGAGCACTAATGAAATACGACATGTATCATATGTGGAAATATCTGACTGCCTTCAGCATGATACAGTGCATGTTTATTCTTTCCAGAGAAATTTCATCAATTTCTTAAATTGTCAGTTTTCAAAACCAAACCACATTTATTACTTTTCAGATGGATGTGCTGCCCAATAGAAAAACAGAAAGAACTTTATGAATCTGTCCTATCATCAAGATGATTTTGAAGTTACAGCAGAATGGCATTTTTTTGCTACAGCGCACGGTGGAGGATCTTGTGATGGGGTAGCAGGGACTGTAAAGAGATTAGCAAGACTTGCCAGCCTCATACGACCTTACGAAAAATTGTATTTTGACATCACGACAGTTGTTTGAGTGGTGCAAGGAAAATATTCCTTCGTGTGTCTTCCATTATTCATCAGTTTCCCACGAAGATACAGCCAAGCTGAAACAATGTTTCAAAAATACAAGGACAATTCGAGGTACCCATAAGCTTCGTTGTGTAATACCTGTCAACAAAGGTTTAGTAATGACAAAGACATATTCTGCTTCTTTTGTGAGTAGAGAAGGGTCAGTGATTGCTATGGTGAATGAAATGCTGTTAACAAATAGACGTGGATTTGCTGCCTGCATGTATGACAGTCATTGTTGGGTTGCATATGTCTTCCAAACCTGTGAAGAAACAGACGAAGTAAAGGTCAAGTTGTTGCCTGCAGACGGACCATCTCTGTCATTTGCGTTTCATCAGAAAACGTGACATTATCACGAGAGTGGATCCAGTGACACCAAATGGAGGGACGTACAATCTCCCTGCATCAGATCTGGCAAACATCAACAATTTAGTTGAAGAATTGTGAGGAGACATCTAATAACTTTTCATTGCCTTTTCATTACAACAGTAATGTAAATAATTTAATGTAATGTAAATAATTCATAATACCACTACAATAATGTAAACCACATTTTTGCACAATATTACTTATGGACAGTACTTTATCATAATTAGTGTTTCATATATGTGTGTTACCCACTTCATTTTGGTAGTGTATTGATGCTGACAAAATAATTTTTTGAGCATGACGCCTTTGGTGTGCCATCTTGATATTTACCATATACTGGGGTGATTAAATTATAAAAAAAAAAAATTGAAGATAGGATGTTTTGAGATATTCAAGGTCAAAGGTCAAGGTCAATGACCTTTAGTATGAAAATTCTCAGAAACTTGCCATGAAGCATATCAATGTAAAGGTCTATTAGTTAGCTTTCCAATGGTACCATTTTCATTCCTGTAACTGAATTACAGTTATTTATGTTGTGACAGACACACGTAAATTTCACACTAATTCCAAACTTTACAGACCTACGAGGGCAGTTCAATAAGTAATGCAACACATTTTTTTTCTCGGCCAATTTTGGTTGAAAAGACCGGAAATTTCTTGTGGAATATTTTCAAACATTCCCGCTTCGTCTTGTATAGTTTCATTGACTTCCGACAGGTGGCAGCACTGTACGGAGCTGTTAAAATGGCGTCTGTAACGGATGTGCGTTGCAAACAACAGGCAGTGATCGAGTTTCTTTTGGCGGAAAACCAGGGCATCTCAGATATTCATAGGCGCTTGCAGAATGTCTACGGTGATCTGGCAGTGGACAAAAGCACGGTGAGTCGTTGGGCAAAGCGTGTGTCATCATCGCCGCAAGGTCAAGCGAGACTGACTGATCTCCAGCGTGGGGGCCGGCCGTGCACAGCTGTGACTCCTGTCCCTCGTTGTCTAACCGAACACCATAAAGAGCAAAGGAGAACCATCTTTGCGGAACTGCTTGCTCGTCATGTGGCTGAGGGTGACAATTTCTTGTCAAAGATTGTTACAGGCGATGAAACATGGGTTCATCACTTCGAACCTGAAGCAAAACGGCAATCAATGGAGTGGCGCCACACCCACTCCCCTACCAAGAAAAAGTTTAAAGCCATACCCTCAGCCGGTAAAGTCACGGTTACAGTCTTCTGGGACGCTGAAGGGGTTATTCTGTTCGATGTCCTTCCCCACGGTCAAACGATCAACTCTGAAGTGTATTGTGCTACTCTTCAGAAATTGAAGAACGACTTCAGCGTGTTCGTAGGCAAAAAAATCTGAGCGAACTTCTCCTTCTTCATGACAACGCAAGACCTCACACAAGTCTTCGCACCCGAGAGGAGCTCACAAAACTTCAGTGGACTGTTCTTCCTCGTGCACCCTACAGCCCCGATCTCGCACCGTCGGATTTCCACATGTTTGGCCCAATGAAGGACGCAATCCGTGGGAGGCACTACGCGGATGATGAAGAAGTTATTGATGCAGTACGACGTTGGCTCCGACATCGACCAGTGGAATGGTACCGTGCAGGCATACAGGCCCTCATTTCAAGGTGGAGTAAGGCCGTAGCATTGAATGGAGATTACGTTGAAAAATAGTGTTGTGTAGCTAAAAGAATGGGGAATAACCTGGTGTATTTCAATGCTGAATAAAACAACCCCTGTTTCAGAAAAAAAATGTGTTGCATTACTTATTGAACTGCCCTCGTATAACTTTCTTCACAGTTGTAACACACACACCTGCAAATTGGTATTTTTCCATCTATTATCTGGGTCATTGAATGCACCAAATTTGAAAGAAATCTGAGTTTGATCAGGTTGAAAATGTTACTTTACTGTGTTGAATTGACATGGAATGACCCTAACACCATCTACCCATCTAATCTTCAGCATTCTTCTGTAGCACCACATTTTGAAAGCTTCCGTTCTCTTCTTGTCGAAACTATTTATCGCTCATGTTTCACATCTGTACATGGCTACACTCCATACAAATACTTTCAGAAACGACTTCCTGACACTTAAATCTATACTCGTCGTTAACAAATTTCTCTTCTTCAGAAACGCTTTCCTTGCTATATCCAGTCTGCATTTTATATCATCTCTACTTCAACCATCATCAGTTAATTTGCTCACCAAATAGCAAAACTCATTCACTATTTGAAGTGTTTAATTTCCTAATCTAATTCCCTCAGCATCACCTGATTTAATTCAACTACATTCCACTATCATTGTTTTGATTTTGTTGATGTTCATCTTATAGCCTTCTTTCAAGACACTTTCCATTCCGTTCAACTGCTCTTCCAGGTCCTTTGCTGCCTCTAACACAATTACAATGTTGTCTGCAAACCTCAAGGTTTTTATTTCTTCTCCATGGATTTTAATACCTACTCCACATTTTTCTTTTGTTTCCTTCATTGCTTGCTCAATATATAGATTGAACAACATCGGGGAGAGGCTACAACCCTGTCTCACTCCCTTTTCGACCACTGCTTCCCTTTCATGTCCGTCGACTCTTATAACTGCCATCTGGTTTCTGTACAAATTGTAAATAGCCTTTCGCTCCCTGTATTTTACCCCTGCCACCTTCAGAATTTCAAAGAGAGTATTCCAGTCAAGATTTTCCAGTCAACATTGTCAAAAGCTTTCTCCAAGTCTACAAATGCTAGAAATGTAGGTTTGCCTTTCCTTAATCTATCTTCTAAGATAAGTCGTAGGGTCAGTATAGCCTCACGTGTTCCAACATTTCTACGGAGTCCAAACTGATCTTCCCCGAGATCGACTTCTACTAGTTTTTCCATTTTTCTGTACAGAATTCGTGTTAGTATTCTGCAGCCGTCACTTATTAAACTGATAGTTTTGTAATTTTCACAACTGTAAACACCTGCTTTCTTTGGTATTGGAATTAATTTTGTTAACAATATTAAATGATGACTTCTTTCTATACAGTAGTATAGATATAAATTAATAACATAAATATGATGTGAAAAGTTGTGGTAGAAAGTAAATAACTTACGAATAGCAGTGAGAATTCACTAAATAGAACATACCATGCCAGACTCCTAGCATTGTGTCCAGCTGACACAATGCCACTGCGCTGGTGTGTGTGTGTGTGTGTGTGTGTGTGTGTGTGTGTGTGTTTTTTTTAGCTTTGGCTTGCTTAGAGACACTGAAGAGTTATATAGAATACGCAGACTACAAAATTTTGATATGATATTTGTAGAATATGAGTTGAATGAAAAATAAATAAATAAATAATTGTATCTAAAAACAAAGATGATGTAACTTACCAAACGAAAGCGTTGGTGTGTTGATAGAGACACTAACAAACACAAACACAAAATTCAAGCTTTTGCAACCCAAGGTTGCTTCATCAGGGAAGAGAGAAGGAGAGGGAAAGAGAAAAGGATGTGGGTTTTAAGGGAGAGGGTAAGGAGTCATTCCAATCCCGGGAGCAGAAAAACTTACCTTAGGGGGGAAAAGGGACAGGTATACAATCGCGCACACACACGTATCCATCCACACATATACAGACACAAGCAAACATGTGTAAATGCAAAGAGGTTGGGCCTACCTGTCCTTTTTTCCCCCCCCTAAGGTAAGGCTTTCCGCTCCCGGGATTGGAATGGCTCCTTACCCTCTCCCTTAAAACCCACAACCTTTCGTCTTTACCTCTCCTTTCCTCTTTCCTGATGAAGCAACCTTTGGTTGCAAAAGCTTGAATTTTGTGTGTGTGTTTGTGTCTGTTAGTGTCTCTATCAACATACCAATGCTTTCGTTTGGTAAGTTACATCATCTTTGTTTTTAGATACATTTTTCCCACGTGGCATGTTTCCCTCTATTACATAAATAAATAAATAAATAAAAATAAGAAAAGCCCCCCCTCCCTCATATTCTCACCCTCATACACAGTAAATGTGTTGTGAAATAATGGAAATATTCATTGTCAAGAAGGTATTTTAGTAATTAACACAGAAAAAGAAAATACATTGAATGCTTTTCAATAAGTTCAATTGTTTGAGATACGATATGTAAAGCGTAACACTGCTCTAAAACAGTCAAGTTTGACTAGTCCAAAGAGGTTACCATAACTCCGATCCCTACTACTTTGTGAGCAGGTTTCTGATATGCTAAGAGACACTAAAGGTATCTACGAATTTCAGTATATTTCTTGAATTTTGGAGACAAGGGATTTCCCAGAACAAATATGGACTCTGACCACAATTTGTTGTACAAAGAGACAGGCTTGGTTGCAAAGTTATTTTTATTACAAATAATGCATTTTGCCTGATTAAGACTTCATCAGATATTGAAAAGGCTATCAAAGTACCACATGTCAGCCTTTTAAAATTTGAAGAAGCCTTAACCAGAAAACGTGTTATCTATAATAAAAATAAATTTGCCACCGAGACTGTCTTTTCACATAATTATGGAAACTGGTTTCTGTACCCATCTCGGATGAAATGAACTTCACAATTTACTGGTTGTGCTGCACACAAAGCTGAAGAAACTGCAGAACAGTAGGAAATTAAGGAGACGGGACCTCGATATTTTGAAAGGAACGAGACATTGTCGAGAGTTTCGGTCGGAGTGCTAGGTGACGACTGACTGAAGCACAGGACAGACGAATGAGGAGCTTTGAGGCATAAAATAGTAGAGGCAGCAGATGACCAAATAGATAAAGAGAGACGGACTAGTAGACATCCTCGGATAACAAGGTAGACGTTGAATTTAATTGACAAAACAGGAAAATATAAAAATACAGCAAATGAAGTAGGCGAATTCAGACACTTAAAAAATGAGACTGACAGAAAGTGCACAGTGCCTAAGCAGGAATGGTTTCAGGACAAACTCAAGTCTACAGAATCATTAACAGCGAGGAGAAAAGTACATACTGCTTCAGGAAAATTAAAGATGCCTTTGGAGGAAAGAGAAGCAGCTGTATCAATGTTGAGACATCCAATGGACAACCAGTACTAAGCAAAGAAGGGAAAGCTGACACGACAATACAGAGGGGCTATACACAAGTATAATAAATTTGAAGGCAATATTATAGAAAAGGAAGAGGAAATGATGAAGATGATATGGGAAACAGTACACTGCAAGTTGAACTTGCCAGAGCATAGAAACACGCAAGTCAGTACTACTCGTATCGACGGGAGAGCCAGCCGTGACGAAACTATTCCTCACGGTGTGCACGATGGACAAGATAGGTGAAATACCCTCGGACTTCATGAGAATCTAATAATTCCAATGCCAAAAAAAGGCAAGTGTTGACAGATGTGAATATAACTGAGGAACGGAGAAAATGACAAAGCCAACCTCGGGTAAGACAAGTCTGAATTCCAGAGGAATATAGAACGTGTGAGGCAATACTGACCCTATGGCTTATCTTAGAAGATAATGTAAAGAAAGGGAAACCTACATTTATAGCATTTGTAGATTTAGAAAAAGCTTCTGACAATGTTGAAAGTGTTATACTCTTTGAAACTCTGATGGCAGCAAGGGTAAAATATAGGGAGTGAAAGGTTATTTACAACTTACATAGGAAGCAGATGGCAGGTATGAGGGTTGAGGGCAGGATTGAATAGCGCTGGCTGAGAAGGGAGTGAGATGGGGTTGTAGCCTATCCCCTAGGTTATTTGATCCATACATTATGCAAACAGTAAAGGAAACCAAAGGAAAATTTGGAGTAGGAATTAAAGTTAAAGGAGAAGAAATGAAAACTGTGAGGTTTGCTGATGACATAGTAATTAAGTCACAGACTTGGAAGAATTGTTTAGTGAATGCCTAAAACAAGATGAACATCCACAAAAAAAAGAACAGTGTAATATAGTCAAATTATATTACATAATGAAGCTCTAAAAGTAGTAATCAGTTCAGCTATATGAGCAAGAAAAATGTTATTATCGCAGAAGTAGAGAGGATATAAAATGCAGACTGGCAACTGCAAGGAGAGCAGTTCTGAAAAAGAGGATTTTTTAATACGCAATACAGATTTAAGAGTTAGGAAGTCTTTTTTAAAGGTATTTGTCTGGTGTGTAGTCTTGTATGGAAGCGAAACATGGACAATAGGCAATTCAGACAAGAAGAGAATGGGAAATTTGAAATGTAGTGCTACAAGAAAATGTTGAAGATTATGTGGGTGTATTGAATAACAAATGAAGTACTAACAAAGAAAGGCCACAATGTTCGGACCACAGATCTATTTGAAACTTTGTACACTTTTAATAGTCCATTAGGACAACATTATATGCAAGTATAAAGAAGCACTTGTAGGGCAATTTCGGAAAAATCACAAGAGTAGTTTTAGATGTCAATGATGTAGCAGTGTGCAGAGATTCAGACAAGATTTTTTAATTTATACTTTTCAACATTAGTCATATTATTATGTGCATATTACATTTGAAAAGTTGGCTCTGAGCACTATGGGACTTAAATTCTGAGGTCATCAGTCCATTTGAAAGGTAATATGATGAAAAGACATGTATTTACACAAAATTTTATCAACATTCCAAATTTATATTGCTATTTACTAATTTTTATTATTACAACAGACATTATGTGGCTTATTGTTATTGGCATGTTAAAAACTTTATCAAGCATCTTCAGACTTGTTCATATTTGACTAACAGCAAACGAGAAATTACTTCTCGTAAACATTTTATTACAATAAATTCGATTCTACATCGTCAGTTTTTGGCACTTATATTTATGAAAAGGTTGTGTTTGCAGTCACATTGTTGGAAGAAAGAGAAACTTTTGAAAATGAGGACAAGCTTTGCTTTTCCTTACAGTCTCTAAAGACTCCTTGCGCATACAGGAAAATTGCATTCTTCTACGTAGTATGTACAAAAAATATTTCCTGCAACTTACAATGTCAAAAGCACACCCAGCAATTAATCGTTTATCACTCCGGCATATCCAACTCACTGTATAACTTGATAAGGTTACTTACACCTTTATTTATTGATTTTTGACTCATGCTTTCCAAGTCTGTCCCTCGTTCTCGAAACCTGTGTCTGCAGATTGAAGCATCCAGGTGCAAAGGAGTTCTCAGTATCTTACACGATTGCAGGTATAAATTACAAGGATACTTTTCGTGTCTGGTCATTTACTTGTCGTGAATTATAAATGTATTATACACTGGAAATTGGAAAAAATCATACAAATAGATTTACCTTTTATCACATTTCCTTTCAAATGTAGTACGTACAAAATAATAAGACTAGTGTGGGGGGGAAAAAAAAAAATCTCGAGCGAGATTCGATCCACCGACTGTGGAGGTTCGACACTGACCACATACCTAATGATACTGTGGTACATCGTGCTCAATGTCGCAATGCACCGCTGTATCACTGACACATAAAACTACTTCTCTTTTGTCTTTTCTCAAAATTATCTAGGGGATATGCCTTCCTGCACGTACCTTATGCTGTTGTAGTAGACTATTAAAAGTGAACGAAGTTCGAAGTAAATCTGTAATCCAAACGTCGTGGCCTTCCCTCGTAAGTGGAACTTGAGGAAATAGAAATATGTGATAGAATTAGAATGAAGGAGGGAATCAGTTTAGACAAGAAGAGAATAGGAGCTTTTCATATGCAGGGCTGCAGAAAAATGATGAAAATTAGACGGGTAGATCAGGTAACTGACGAGGACGTACTGAAAGGAGCTGGGGAGAAAAGAAATTTGTGGCACAACCTGACCGGGAGAAGGGATAGGTCAACAGGACACATTCTGACACACTAACAGATCACCAGTTTACTACCGGGTGAAGTGAGACAGGTAAAAATTGTAAATGGAGACAGAGACAAAAACAGTAAGCAGATTCAGGAAGATGTAAGTTACAGTCGTTATTCGGAGACGACGAGGTTTGTACGGGATAGAGTAGCACAGAGAGCTGCACCAAACCAGTGTTCGGACTGAAGAACACGACAACATCGGACAAAAATATCTGCCTGTATTCTCGTAGGCCGTTCGAACATTTTATACTCCGAGAGCAATCTCGAGTCGTCTGATGCATTTATAGCATCTGCGGACACCGGCACAACAGAGACTAGTAAACAGTTCACTATAAGAGTTGGACTCGTAGAGAAGTAGAGTGGGGCCCGTATACCTAGACCCGCTCGCGGGGAACAGTGGGAAGACGCACTCACCTCGTCCTGTTGTGCGCCGGCCCCGCGCTTCGCCTCGGCCTGCGCCTCCACCTTCTCCTTCTCGTCGCACTCCAGGTCCGCCTTCTCGCTGAGGCCGTCCCGGTCCTCCGCGTCGTCCACCTCCGCGACGTAGGCTGCGGCGGCCGCCGCGGGCGGTCCGACCCCCGCCTGCTCGGCCGCGGCTACCGCCTCCGCGCCGTCGTCCTCCTCCGTGCCGAGCGGCAGGGCGGGAGCCTCGTCGGGCGTTGCGCTCTCGCCCGGGCCGCCGACGATGCGGACCTGGACGGTGTAACCACTCCGTGTCATTCAATACGATCACGACGGCATCCCTCGACCGACGTTAACACTCATGGTGTCACTCGCCTTCATACGTGGCAGTGGACGTTTGAAAATTCGTGACGCTTAACTCTATGGCCGTCAATCGATTTAAATGTATTTCCCGGCTGACTCTTAATTCAATTACTGCCACGGGGGTGAAGAGAAACAACACATCCTGGTGGTACCAGCATTATGCGTATTTTGATGTTCGATTAATCTGAATGGTTTGCAATGTTCCAGCGATTCTATTCGAACTCTATGCCGATGTACTGACAAGGACCATTTTCGCAGATAAACATGCCCGTACGTAATGGATGTTCAGTTTCTCAATATAGTTCGTCACACTCGCACATTATACATCCGCTGTAAGAACAATTTCATGCATTTACATTTTTGGTGTCCCACAATATTGGTTGGCTAAATATTATGACGATACGTTGCATACAACTTCCACAGATATTGTTTATCCTGTAGTCAAGACCTCGTAATGAAGCCAAAATCGTGGATAAAATTGAAATGTAGTTTGCTTATTAACACTTTTCTTTTCACTAATTAAATATGAAATACGAATTGGGGGTTGGAGGTGATGATCCTATCCTTTTTTAGTATTTTAGGTCCCCGTTAATTAATATCTGGTAGTTAATAAGCGAACTATTTTTTATGCTGGCGCATTGTTTATATCAGTTACCCCCGCAACTGTCCAAGGATAAGATTCTATTAATGTTCCGCGCACACGCGTTTCACCATTTTATAAAATATATAGCTTTCCGTTGTGCACAACTTTCGTGGGTTCCACAACCATAATAGTTTCCCAAGGGTATTTTTCCCAGCTAACACAAAGTTCGAATTATGTTGTCGGATTCATTTTCACTCCACCCGACAATAAATGTCTCTGATTACTTCGTCACACGTAATGTATTTTAAACGTGCTTGAAGAGTCTTTAAATAATCTCCTTAACAAATTTCGCAGTCACGTTCCACTTTTTCATCGACTAGCCCGATCGCGATAACTGAAGGTAGAGAGCTCAATAATGTGTTACATGTTCTTTTATATGTATTAAAAAACAAATGTGCCCCTATATCTTTCTGTCCCGCTTGGTCTTTGCTACTTTGCTTTTTATTACGTTTCATTATACTGCTTCTTAGTAATACTGTGCAGTTATTAACCTTTCGTATTACTTTCCCCTTTTTAATTCTTCCCCGATTTTAATTAATATGATGCTAATTGACACACGTGCCCGCAAAGTACCGTTATAACAGGAGCAGCACGCCGTATACCGATTTCTCGCACTTAACTTTCGCGAACGAGGTGCATCCGAGTTCTTTCCATACGGTACGGCAGACATTCGTGACACCTCTCTGACGGCAGGACAATCGCAGAACCGTCACTTCATCACTGTTTACTGACACGACACGCGTTACATCGTCAAAGTCCTTTTCTGTAGTAGAAAACAGTATACAATTTCAATTACGAGGAGGGAGGTAGGGTGTCAACTTGGCAGCTATAAATGTAAAAGGACGTCAAATGACACACCTTTCAGGTGTCTACTTTCCAAACTTATTTTATTTGGCTCCCAGTTTCAGTGATTTCCTATGCCACCTTCAGGCCCCTGACCGACGTGTACGGGATTCCACCTCAGTTTCTGGTCGAAACGGGGGCCGGCAATACTGGTATTAGTAGATTTCTGCTCGCTACAGTGCACCTTTCTACACATCAGTCGAGGGCTTGAAGGTGGCACAGTAGATCACTAAAACTAGTATCCAAATAATATAAGTTTGGAAACTAGAAAACTGAAAGGTGTTTCATTTGACATTTTGTACCGAACAGCCGAGTCCCGCAGCCATCTCTGAACGGATGGACGTACAGAGATAAATATTAAAAGCTACTAGCAGACATACCGGTGTTCGAGAAACGGGAAAATATGACGATGTAGACCATTAAATGTGTAGCGTCTGACTTACATTGCTAGTGTGACGTCATCTGGAATTCGGACACGCAAATCTGGAAAATTGGTAATGTGGCAGTACGCCCCCAACCTACCGCAATGCACTGTGACTGACGGCCGAAAGGGCAACAGAGACTACCCCAGCTTCGAATCTCTCCCTAAGATTTAAATTTCCTCGAAAACACTGTCTCAACCGCTCATCTGGAGGCACAACTCAGATAATAACCTCCTTGTCTGTTGAAAATGTTACTGCACCTGCAGATTTCTACTGGGTAATTTTTTTGTGCGGTCATACCTTCACATTACCGATTTCCCGCATTTGCACACGCGAATCCCTCTGTCCACACGACACCGTTTCCCAGTGACGTCAGCTCCCGAAGTCAAAGTCGAGCGCCACTACAACACTCTACCTTTCTAGGGAGGCGACTGTGGGCCGGGTGTGATATCTCGTCACTTTATAGTTATCGAAAAAAAGTTGGTCCACTGTAATACGAGACACAATTTAGGTCGAACGAATGACGATACAGCTACAGTAGTTTGGTTCGAGTCGTAAGCTTAGCAGTTAAGCTCTACCAGGTAGCCGTTGCTATGTGTCAGGCGCTCCGTCCGTATTTATACGGGTACCCTTCCTTTTTCACGTGCTTCGTCTGGTTTGAATCGATAGCGAAACAATGGCAAGAGACTGCTATTTGTTGTTACTTACACTGCTGCTTTCTTTGATAATCAACAAGAACCAAATAATAGAGTGCGTATGATAGAAGATGTTCTGAACGAGAGTTAGCGAAAATTTTTCTCCGTTTGAAAATCTTTGCAGACGCCCCTTTAGTACATTACATTCCGCACAGAAATTAGTCATCTTAGATTTAAAAATCTAGTCAATTGCCATGCCTCATTTCTGACTATCACTATTAGGCATAAGAACAATATGAATATAAACATGACATGATATGTATATTCTTCCGCATTTGCTGTTGTCTACTCTAGTTTCGTAGTTTATTCGGCAGACAGGATTTAAATGAGATAGCAGCAAACATGAAAGAATACATGGCAAAATGTTTATATTTGCATTATTCTTATGGTTTAGAGAATACTGCATGTGATTCACAATTCATAAAAGTTCGTGTCAGCAACCATCTCTTCTCACAGGTAGTAAAAAATTCAGAACATACGAGTTGGCCATATTGACAAACATCCCAAACATTCTTGCCAGTCGGATTTTCATAGTACATTGAAATGCTGCTACATTCGAAGATAAACAATAAGGAATTTGCATTTCTTCGATGGATAATGTATGAAAATGCAGTGGTCGAAAGTCGAGGTGGAGAAAAAAGCCCGTTTTCCACCTTTTTTTAAAATTTATTGATTGACGCAGAGATTTTGTCACCAGTATTGTGCCTATAAAGCATGCCTGTGTTAGCGCTACATATATTATGCGGCAGAAGTTAGTTGTGGCGGCACCTACCAACATTTTCCAGAACTTCCGCTTGCTTTGCACTCAATTCTAAGCTGCAGGCGGTTTTTTGGATTACAAAAACTGGAAAAAAAAAGTGCGGCTTAGATTCGAGTAAATACGGTAGTAATCGATGACCGTTAAAATATTGCGATCTGGACTATCGAACATTAAAAATTCTTTATACAAAATCCTGCAAGAATTTCACAGATCGCTCAACTCCGCCCTGACAGTGTACGGAAATGGTGGAAGCTAGAATTCCAAGTAACGTTACGCGACCGATGACCATGTTAAACGTCACTATAAAGGAAACGTGTTTCGCTCCAGTCAGTCATCTCTGACAAACAATCTCTGAAAGCTCAAGTTTTAATTTGTCGTCTGAACACCGAGGAGATTTTATACGAGGATGCCTCTGTGTCACTACCTGTACATGTCAGAAAATTCACCATATTGTCTGCTGTAACTTAGCAAAAAAACCACACCTCTATATATTTACATGTTTCAGAAATGAAATAATTGATGTACGTTCCTTCCGATCCTTACCTTATTGAACCGAGTGTGTCATGCCATTATCAAGAGGAAATATGTTAATTATCAAATTATTTGCATAGACAGTGAATTGTAAATTTCAGACTGGTTATCCTAGTTAATTGTTGCACTTAATAAGCTTACACCAACTGTAGTAACGTAATAATAGACTGAAGTAATAAATTTGATTATTAAGGTCTATTTCAAAATACATATTCAGCTGAAGTTAGTTCAAGGATATTTCACGAAACTATAAAGTTTATTCCACCTGACAATCGCCCAATTAATTTTTCTGGAACAGTTTGTACTGGTGACGTGTGGTTTTTTTGCCAGAAGAGAGTAGTGTGAAAACGAATGCCGCAAACTACCGCGAGCCGCGGAAGAGCCCAGGCCACGAGGGTGTCGAACTTCCCAGGTCGTCGTCGGACGTCGTCAAAGGAAGAGATATTCTGCTTTCCCTTTGTCAACAGATTGATCGAGTTTCGAAAGGTTCGTGTGAAACGTATAGGCGGGTGACATATTATGTGGGACCCGATGCCTGTAATACTTCCACAGTTATTAAAAAGTTGTTAAACGCCAAAACCAATAGTTCATCATTAATATAGATAAAAAGTAGTAAAGATATAGGAAAGGAAGAGTTGCGGCGTCAGCACGAAAAGTGATACATCGCTCAGCAACGAAGGAGGACGTAAACAGCAGGCGTTACATGGTGAAAACAAATCAACTGATAAAATAGTAAGTCTGTAATTCAGCATAAAGCCACGTAACACTGCAGTAGTTGTCCCTAAAAAACCAAACCCACCTGCTGGCACTGGCCGTACACGTCGACGAGGGCGTGCAGGTGCGCGGGCAGGTCCTGAGCGGCGACCCCCTGGTCCGCCCCGTTCACCCACAAGTGCAGCCGGCCGGCCGCGTCCACCGACACGCCCACCACGTCCCCCACTCCCAGCGAGTCCAAGTTGGGGCCGTACTGCCCTCGGATCTGCCGGCAGCCGGTGAGCAACTCGTAAACAGACACCGGGGGTGAGAGAACGGAGGAGGGGGATCTTGCAGAGTCACCCTCTGACACTACCAAATTACTACAAAAATACAGGCACTGTTATAAACAACAACAAAAACAAATTACAGGGTGTATATGTGAACAAAGAAAAAATTTCCCGGATTTTTCTCGGATTTCCTGGTTGAAAATACACATTCTCCCGGGTGAAAATACACTTTTTCAGTGTTAAGTGACAGTACACTCTTCCTCGGCACTGTAAAACTCGTCAATCCTTTGAATGTTTACAGTTTTATATACCGACGTAGAATTTCCCGGCACATTAGAGAATGAAACTCAGGGAGGGAAAAACACGTTTTCGAAGACCTTTTATGTGCTGCAACACGTACACTGCATATTTTCGTATTACAAAAGTATAAATTTGAATTCCACCAAACACCGCATGTCATTTTCCGAAGCATTGAAATCGAGATTGCGATGTGCTTTTGTAAGCCAGTCATAGCTCGTGTCACGTGATATCGCCAGCTGATGACAGCAGAGGACACGTGATGTAGTCAGCCGATAGCAAGATCACTCTTAAGTAGTGCGAACACGTAAATAAGAAAAGTTCACGGTTTAAGTTAAGAAAATTTTGAACAACAATGTAAATGTCTGATCTGGGCTCGAAATTCTTCTAAATGGTCGTCCTCAGAGAGTTGATTTTTAATGGAGTCAAACGCTTTGTGATTTAAGAAATCCATCGTACATTCTCGCACACAGTTCATCTTGCGCAAAAGGAAATTTACTTTGAATGTAACGCTTTTCAAACCACCATTCGCAATATTTTCCCGCGACCTGTCAGAAATAGGTTCTTTTCAGCAGTTGCAAGAGAGCGCCAGGTAACAGGCGTCACCGCGCTTGCACAGCTACGGTGATGCAGGAAGCCCGTATGTTCCGTACGTGTAGAACATTAAAAGATGTTACATAATGTCATAAAAGAAACAAGACATCAGAGAATATTTCAAGAGCATCGGAATTTCGTGAACCATGCTAAAATGCATAATTCGGCTAAGCCTTTGTATGTCCATATTCGGATGTAAATTTTCTTGGAGTACCAGTGTTGTATTATCTCATATTTGGTTCTTTATTATGGCATAATGCCATACATGCATTTGAAATGCAGCAAACAGTTGAAACCAGCCAAGAGTGTGAAATTAAACACTTCATTTCAAATAAATTGACTGCCCCAGCAAAAAAGATTAATAAAAGCCAAACCTCTTTAGTAAACCGACAAAAATAACTTCATTGTTCTGCAAGGCGATTAATACTTGACTGTCAGAAAAGTGGAAATAAAATCTGAAACTAATAACATATTTTGGCCTTCCGTTACTAAGCGGAAGCCCCAGATTTACTTAATTTCCGAACTGGGGCAATATTAGGTAGTGGCGACCAGCCACATTTCTGTAACCAGAAGCGGGAGAAGTACTACTCATACGCGACTAAACTGCGCAGGTGCAAGAGCCTGCCCGCAACTACTCAAACGACTCTTAATTTAAACACTTGTCATGTCACGCTCATCGGAGGCAATTTGTTGTTATGAAGCATTGAAGTCTTCCCAAAGCCTTTGACACGATTTTCAGTTGGCAGATGCTTGTATGAGCACTGTTTTGTTGTTGTATATGGTGCATTTCCTTTGCAACTCCAGTTTTATTTTCGTTTTTTTCTCCCCTATAGTTCATGTTTTGTTGCTGCAGTATTATTCTCCAGTAGTGGGATACAGTAATATCCTTCTTTAGAGTATTGGTTCTTGCCAGTCAAAATCACAAAAATTTAACTGAAAACCAAAACAATGAAAAACAATTCCCGGTTTTCTCCCGGATGAAAAAATTCCCGGGTTTTCCCCGGATCTCCCGGTTGACCCGGGTTGTATAAACCCTGAATTATTATGTATTATTTACACTGTGAAAACAAAAGCAACATTAGTTATTTTATAAATATTGTGCTGTATGTCACTCCAGTAGAGTGATGTGTTACCCAACATCTACCAAACACACAGATAACAATTGCAGTAATAGGAACGGTTCGCAAGTTAAATAGTTTGGAATCGGATACTGTTCGTAGGTTTTTCTCATCGTCTTTGCACTTGAACGGATACAGCCATCGTCGAGGTGGGATAAAATTGCAGCATTGTGACAAGTTGTTGTACCTAGTGGGCATTGCATTTCTTCCGTGCTATTATGTCCTGGCTCGGAGATGTGGGGTATGTCACTGAGGTAACAGTGTGCAGTGTCAACACCCACGAAGTCACAGCGAACAAAAGATGTATACAGAAATATGCCAAAAACATATTAATCTGTCACATTTCTACCTATCAACTTGACGTTTACATTCAGCTCGAGAGGTAAGCAGTTAATGAAATTTTCCGTCAAAAGGAATATTAATTGAAACAGCTACTGTAAATGAGAGCAAGAACATATTTCACATTAATTGTAGAAGTGTTGTATTTAGCTATAGAAATGCATAATATGCTAAGCTCTGTACTTCCTGCATTTACTGCAGGATTTTGAAAAGTGGTCTCAGCTTCTACTCCCTATGGTCAATACGAATTAAAAAGTGACCCAAGCAATACCCAATAATCATCAGCATTCGTGAACATTTTCAGCATTAGCTAATAGGTATTACTAACGAAAAGGAGAAAATGTGAAAGAGAGAGAGAGAGAGAGAGAGAGAGAGAGAGAGAGAGAGAGAGAGAGATGGGGTAGGTCAAGAGGTGTGTGTATGGAGGGGGCCAGGTAGGGAGGAGGGGGCAGGTAGGGAGGGGGGGCAGGTAGGGAAGGGGGGCAGGTAGGGAGGGGGGGCAGGTAGGGAGGGGGGGCAGGTAGGGAGGGGGGGCAGGTAGGGAGGGGGGCAGGTAGGGAGGGGGGCAGGTAGGGAGGGGGGGCAGGTAGGGAGGGGGGGCAGGTAGGGAGGGGGGGCAGGTAGGGAGGGGGGCAGGTAGTGAGGGGGGGCAGGTAGGGAGGGGGGGCAGGTAGTGAGGGGGGGCAGGTAGGGAGGGGGGGCAGGTAGGGAGGGGGGCAGGTAGGGAGGGGGGGCAGGTAGGGAGGGGGGGCAGGTAGGGAGGGGGGGCAGGTAGGGAGGGGGGGCAGGTAGGGAGGGGGGGCAGGTAGGGAGGGGGGGCAGGTAGGGAGGGGGGGCAGGTAGGGAGGGGGGGCAGGTAGGGAGGGGGGGCAGGTAGGGAGGGGGGGCAGGTAGGGAGGGGGGGCAGGTAGGGAGGGGGGGCAGGTAGGGAGGGGGGGCAGGTAGGGAGGGGGGGCAGGTAGGGAGGGGGGGCAGGTAGGGAGGGGGGGCAGGTAGGGAGGGGGGGCAGGTAGGGAGGGGGGGCAGGTAGGGAGGGGGGGCAGGTAGGGAGGGGGGGCAGGTAGGGAGGGGGGGCAGGTAGGGAGGGGGGGCAGGTAGGGAGGGGGGGCAGGTAGGGAGGGGGGGCAGGTAGGGAGGGGGGGCAGGTAGGGAGGGGGGCAGGTAGGGGGGCAGTGGGCATCCAGGCACCAGATGGCATGGGGCCCAGTGACCGGAGTGGGGGGAGGGCAGATGGAATGGGGGGGCAGAGGGTATGGGGGGGCAGAGGGTATGGGGGGCAGAGGGTACAGGTGGGTCAGAGGGTGTGGGTGAGGTCCCCAGAGGGGGTGTAGGGGTTATGGAAGAGGGTGTGAGGTGTGAGGGAGGTCCCCAGAGAGGGTGCGGGGGCTCCCCTATGCCTCCTCTATGTGGTGATTAGCAATCTATCCTTTCCATACTGTTGTTAACGAACAGGTAATGAACGTAATAAGGAAGACAAGACATTTTTGAGTGGTCAGCTAAAAGAGGAACTGGTGATACAATAGATACTGTCCCTTCGAGGCCTCGTCAATTTGGTAACAGAAGGGAGGGTAGTGTTCAGTCGGAGGAGCAATAAATGAGAGGGGGGCTGGTGTTCATCCCCAAGTCAACCAACCGAGGCAATTAAGGCACACACCAATTATTGCTCTGAAATACTTCAGGTTATACACGTTTCACAATGTCCTTAGAAACGCGACCGCGGTCAACTTCACCTACCGTGAAGTATAACCTCGTATGGAAAATAACAACTAAGTAAAGCGAGGGAGTTGCTTCAAATGTCGTAAGATATATCAGCCATTAGTAGCACTACAATTTGGAATTCTTTTAAGGCCCCTAAATGTGAGTTGCAAGTGTCAACCATTGAAAGGTTGAAATGAAAGATACAACTACAACACTAATGCTACAACAAATTTGATCTCTAGCTAGATACCCAAGTGACTGCCCTATTAACAACTTCAGAAATCAGTGACACTCAGGTAAACATAACCTGGAAACCTACTGAAGCACGAACAATTACTCACACTTTGTGGAAGGACAATTAGTATGTGCACCACCACCTATTATTATGTATTAGAAAAACCTGGTGAACTACGTCCATTCGATTCCAGATGCACTGCTATATAATCACGAGCAACGTCACCCTATTACTACTAACCGACGCGCAACTTACGGAAATAGTTGCCACTGGAATGAGTACGCTTATACGGCATTCCATTCCACTTCTCACAAATATAACTAACACTGATAGACTTGTTGACAGTGAAATGACAACGATGTATCATCAGCATACCAAACTTAACAGTTCCTCGGCTAATCAGCGCAGCACTTAAAACAACGTATACATTTAAAGAACAACAATTAAAGCAACACTAACCACAACCACACAAACATCAAATGAATTCTGCTCGATGAAAAGTATCAGAGCACAGTGACATATCATTCAGAGTGATAAATTCTTAGTCCCTGCTCGTATTCCCTTAAAAATATCAATAATGAGCAGAAAACACAACATCGCTGAACTTGGAAGTACTGGTAGCCAGAACTGAGGCTTCAAAGGACATCACACAAGCATCCACAAAGGTTTCACCTGGCTCATTCGTTGGCACAGCAATTTCAACATTAGGCAAGACTATCGTTCCTGATCTATATCAACGACATAGGAGACAACTGGAGTAGCCGTCTTAGATTGTTTACAGATGATGCTGTCATTTACAGTCTTGTTAAATCATCAGATGATCAAAACTACTTACAAAATGATTTAGATAAGATATCTGTATGGTGCAATTGACGCTGAATAAAGAAAAGTGTGAAGTTATTCACACTAGTACTTAAAGAAATCAGTTAAATTTCGAATATGCAGTAAGTCACACAAATCTGAAGGCTGTAAATTCAGCTAAATACTTAGGGAATACAAGTACAAATAACCTAAATTGGAACGATCACATAGATAATATTGTGGGTAGAGCAACGCAAACACTGCGATTCACTGGCAGAACATTTCAAAGGTGCAACAGGTCTACCAAAGAGACTGTTTACACCACGCTTGTCCGCCCTATTCTGGAGTACTGCTGTGCGGTGTGGGATCGGCATCAGGTGGGACTGACGGATGACATCGAAAAAGTACAAAGAAGGGCAGCTCGTTTTGTATTATCGCGAAATAGGGGAGATAGAGACATGCTACGTGAATTGGAGTGGCAATCATTAAAACGAAGGCGTTTTTCGTTGCGACGGGATCTTCAAGAAACTTCAATCACCAGTTTTCTCCTCTGATTGCGGAAACATTCTGATGCCACCCACCTACATAGGGAGAAATGATCATCAGAATAAAACAAGAGAAATCAGGGCTCACACAGAAAAATTTAAGTGCTCATTTTTCCCACGTGCCGTTTGAGAGTGGAACAGTAGAGCGACAGCTTGAAGGTGGTTCATTAAACCCTCTGCCAAGCACTTTACTGTGAATAGCAGAGTAATCACATTGATGTAGGTGTAGACTAAGCGGACACCTATATTGGCAAAAAATTTAGTTAAAAAAAATTAGTTTCAAATCAAACTGCATCAGCGGGAAAGATTAATAAAGCCATATTTCTTTAGCAAACCGACAAAACTAACTTCATTGTTCAGCAAGGCGATTAATGCTCGACTGAAATTGCTGCCCGGGGCAGATACCCCAGTTCACTCCCAGTGAATGTGGCAGCTTGCACGCGCCAGTAAAATTTTTCCGGGTAGCATCTTGCTCCTTGCTTATACAGCTAACTGCCACAGAAGCGGGAGTATGTACATGCACGACTCAACTGCTCATACGAATCTAATGTAAACAGTTGTGACGTCATGTCCATTGGAGGCAATTTGTTGTTATGAGGCATTGCACAGTCTTCCTAAAGCCTTTGACACATTTCGCTCCTGGGAGACGCTTGTACGAGCACTGTACGTACACGGCACATTTCCTTCGCAACTTAGGTTTTATTTTAGTTTTTTCTTTTGTTCACGTTTTAGTGCTGCAGTATTATTCTGCAGTAGCGGGATGCAGTAATATCCTTTGTTAGAGTATTATTTCTTACCAGTCAAAATTACCAAAATTTAACTGAAAACCAAAACAAAAAAAATATCCCAGAATTCTAAAATATTCCCAGGTTTTTCCCAGTTTTCTCCCGGTTGTACCGGGTCGTATACATCCTGCAGGCACAAATCAGTTTAAAAAAAAAAGGGCAGTGAGGCTGACATAACATTACAAGATATTCACGAGCCACAGACAGCACGCTGGCAGAATGAAACCACGATGATCAATTTATGCAACAGGTAACTTGTTAAAGTACTCTGAGAATCAACAACAATGAGAAACTTCCTGGCAGATTAACTCGAACTCGGGACCTTTGCCTTTCGCGAGCAAGTGCTCTACCAACTGAGCTACCCGAGCACGACTCACGACCCACCCTCACAGCTTTACTTCTGCCAGTACCTCGTCTCCTACTTTCCAAACTTCACAGAAGCTCCCCTGTGTACCTTGCACAACTAGCACTCCTAAAAGAAAGGATATTGCGGAGACATAGCTTAGCCACAGCCTGGGGGGTGTTTCCAGAATGAGATTTTCACTCCGCAGAAGTAAAGCTGTGAGGACGGGTCGTGAGTCGTGCTCGGGAAGCTCAGTCGGTAGAGCACTTGCTGCGAAAGGCAAAGGTCCCGAGTTCGAGTCTCGGTCTGGCACACAGTTTTAAGCTGCCAGAAAGTTTCATATTAGCGCACACTCCGCTGCGGAGTGAAAATCTCATTCTGGAATAATAATGAGGATCGGTAGAAACTCACCTTAAAGATGATTGCCTAGCCACAGACAGGTGCATAGAAAAAATAATCATACTCACAACTGAATTTTCAGGCATAGCTTTTGCCAGAAAAGAGAGCACACACACATTCACACAATCACTCACTGACACAACTCGTGCACAGACGACAGCAGTCTCCATAATCGGATCCAAACAAACCACTCCTCACGCGTCCCTGCCTTTCGTCGGCAGCTGCCGGGCTAGTGGCAAGAAGTGGTGGCAGCAGTGACTGCAAGCTTAGGGGAGTGGTAGGAAGGGGAGAAGCAGTGGCAATGAGGGAGCAGGGAAGTGGCGCACGTACTAAAGCTGTGCCCAGCCAGCAACGATTTGTGACATCTCAATAAAGAAACCATTTCATCTACTGAGACAAAAATGTGATTTTTCCAGTTTTTTCTTCTTCTTTTTTTTTTTTTTTTTCAAATTTCCCCGATTTCCCTGACACGTTCGAGATTCTCCGATATTCTCCGATTTCCAGAACCTGTGGCAACCCCGAATAGCTACGCAGGGGTGCAGAGCCTCACACAGGACAGACTAGTCCGGAGAGCTGCTTACGACCGAGTGTCGAACTCGAGGCCACGACGACAGTCCGCAACGTGCGGCTCGTCGCTTCGCAGCCGCGTACTTACCGGGATGCCGTTCCTGAGCACGAAGTCGCCACAGATGACCCACGTGTCCCTGCCGAGGCCGAGGGCGGTGACGGGCAAGTGCGTCGAGCGCTGTGGTGCGGCGGGCCGAGGCGGCGGGGGCGGCGGCGGCGGCGGCGTGGGGGCGGACGAAGGGCCCGGCACGGGACCCGGAGGCGGCCCCGCGGCAGGAGTCGACGTGGGCGAAGGCGGAGGCGGAGGCTGCAGTGCCGCCGTCACCCCGACCAGCAGCGACGACACCCAGCGCGGATCGGTTGCCTCTATGCGGACCTGCGAGTGTCAGACGCCCTGTAATTCTGGTGCGAGGCGACAGCCCACTTTAGAACGTATAAGGGGAGGTGCCCAGGGTCGTGATCGACTTTCTCAAATCGTCTGTACGGTGGCGTATACTGGAGGCCCACCTGTCACATTTTGCAGCCACTCGTCCCAGTCGGTTATCTTTTGAGAGTAACTGATAGGAAAGTATTTCTTACGGTGTCTGAGAGGCTCAAAAATAATAGTTTTATCCAGATCGGTGACAATGCGTAGCACTTACAATACATTTTTGACGTGCCGAATGTTGGCAAATCGAATCCTGTATCGAGCTTAGAAATTTTTAGTTTTAGATCTTTACTATTATGACTTTGATCATTATTTTAATTGAATTAAATAGTTTAAACGTAATTTTTTAAATTTTTTATCCTCCACTCTGTCATATTAATCGTCAATTTTACCTTCTTATTTCCATTTATTTTATCTTCCAATCATTCATTTCTCTTTCGGTAAGTTTAGTGCGTGTCATTTTGTGGTGTTTATGCCACATCTCCGCCTACATTTTACAACATTTAGTCACGAAATAATCTTTCATTAATTACTTGGCAAGCGAAGGCCCTAGTGGGACGAATGACTACAGGGTGAGATACCTCCGAGCCTAACCTATATCCCTGGAATTCCTCCCCACCCTCGGAGACCACCCCTCGACACTGCCTGCTCTTGTGTGCTTTGTTGCAGCTCCGAGCTGCTGTCTTACTTTCAATAAAGACCACAGACAGAGAAGTTGTACCCTTTTATTCTCCACTACAGTATATTTTCGGCTGTGTAGAAATACCGAAGTATTTCCCGAACAACAGTTTCTAACATCCTCCGCGTTCGTTACAGAAACTGTTGTTCTTATTCTGTATACAGTCTCTGGTTCTCAATTCTGAAACTTTCTGTGTTCTGGAGGTATAATTCCAACATCACCATCCTTAATACTATTTTTTATAACTCCAGACCGTAAGATTACATTCTGCTCGATCAGAAGCAATCGATGACAATGTAATGTAATCGGATGGTAAAAAATCTCACCAAGTGGTAGCAGAACACACACGTAAAAGAAGGTTACAATTAGGCGAGCTCTCGGAGGTGGAGACTACTCCTTCCGGCAGGAGGGTTGAAGGGGAAGGAAGGGGGGGTGAAGGAAAAGGACTGGAGAGGTCTAGGAAAAGGAGTAGATTTCAGAGGAGTCACCCAGAACTGCGGTTCAGAGGAGGCTTACCAGATGGGAAGAGAAGGAAAGACTGACTGTTGGGGACTGAATGGGGCACAATTTGAAAACCTGAGAGCTTGAAGATGGAAGACAAGCCAACATGCAAGACAGACATTTCTACCAAAATACAGGGTGTCCAAAAAGTCTTTCCCTGATTACATAAATTGATAACTCGGGCTAGAAGTAAGACACAAATATGAAACTGGTGTCTAATTGTTCACAAACTATCAAAGTTTGTTTTACACATCAGTAAACTTCCACATGAGCACCCTCGGTAGCACGTAGCACATCTAGGCGATATTCAGTTTCCGTCCACACATTAGCCAACTTCACTGGAGGGATCGATTCGACGACTGTGGTTATTCGTTGCCGCAGGGTTTCGAGATCTGGTGCACGTGTTCGGTAGACCTCGTCCTTGACATAACCCCATAAAAAGAAGTCTAACGGGGTTACCTCAGGAGAGCGTGGAGGCCAAACCGTTGCCCCATCACGACCAATCCGCCGCCCGGGAAAGGTCGTATCGAGATAGGCGCGGACGTCCAAACCCCAATGAGGCGGTGCACCGTCTTGCTGAAACGAGACACCGAGGTGATACTGAAGCAGCCGAGGAACAGCATACAGTTGCAACACGTCCAGATACACTGCAGATGTGACGGTAGCCTCACCGAAGAAGAATGGCCCGATAATTCGATCGTGCAATAGCGCGCAGCAAACATTCATCTTTGGACTGCCTCTGGTGCACTCCGTGACCCCGCCAGGGGGTTGTGACCCCAAATGCGCACATTATGGCGATACACTAGTCCACTGACAAAAAAACGTCGCTTCGTCGGAAAAGGCAATTCGTCTGAGATAACCATCATCGTCCTCAATACGTGACAGCATTTCGACCGCAAAGTCATATCGACGTGTACTGTCATTGGGCAACAGTGGAAGTGGAAGTTTACTGATGTGTGAAAAATATTTTGATAGTTTGTAAACAATTAGACACCAGTTTCATATTTGTGTCTTACTTCTAGCCCGAGTTATCAATTTATGCAATCAGGGAAAGACTTTTCGGACACCTTGTATTGTGTACAAGTTAACAAGTGTGAAAATCTAAGTGTATTGTTCATTACAGATGTGGGAGGGGATGGCAAAAAATGAAAGATGTAGAAAACTAAAGGGGAGCAAAGAAAGAAATGGTTTCTGCGAATAAGTGCTGACACGGAAGAAATTACTGTAAATTAAGATCAGGTAGGTGGCGAGAACCGAGGATGCGTCGTAATGCTAGTTCCCACTGTGGAGTTCAGAGATAGTGGTGCCCGAGGGAATAATACAGGTGGCGTGTGTGCCGAAAGAGGAACTGAGTTCACGACTGTAATATTGTACAGCACGGTCTGCAACAGGAACATGTGGCATTCCACAGGTGGCTCTTCCTTACAGGGCTGGTACAGGTGGTGGTACGACAGTGCACAGGATATCTCGTAATGGGGACGGTCCCATAGATAGGAGCCGTAGGGTCTGACAAGAATATTGTGGAGACTGGGAGAGCAACGGAAAACTGTCCTAGGTGTGATGGGAAAAATTTCAGACCACGGATCTCATTTCAGGGCACGATGTTAGGAAGTCAAGGCCCTGTCAAAGTAGTCGATTAACGCATTCCAGACCGGGAAAATACTGAGTCACCGACGGTGTGCTCTGAAGCTATTTTGTGAAGGGATATGCAGTACCAGGGTGGTGTGTAATGGTCTGGGAAATCAGCTTTCGAACTAGGCCGGTGGGGTAACTACGTCCCGTGAAGGCCGAGATGAGAACGGTAGTGTATTGCCGTAAAGAGTCTGCGTCCGAACAAATACATTTGCCTCGGATGCCGAGGCTGTACGGGAGGGAACGTCTGACACGGAAAGGACGGCAACTGTCAAAATGTAAGTACAGTTGTTTGCTGGTAGGTTTAATGTGGACAGAAGTGGGTAGCTGGCCTGGCAACACACGATGTCCTGTTGCAGAGCACACTCTACAAATGACAGTCGTGACCTCGGTGCGCGTTTCGGCACACGTGGCGTCTGGATTCCTCACCCCGACACCAGTTTCTCAGAACTAGACATTGGGAACTAGCACTACAACAAGTCCTCAATTCTCACCACCCACCTGGCCTTAATTTACATTAATTTCTTCTGCTTCAGCATTTCTTCATAGTAACTATACCTTTGTTCACTCCATTTTGGTTTTCTACATCTTTCATTTCTTGACCTGTCTATTTTTTGCCATATCCCCCTCACACCTCTGTCGCATACAGTGCACTTAGCTCTTCACTCTTATTAACTCGTGCACGACTTTTTAGTAGTAATCTCTGTCTCGCATATTACCCCGTGATTCACCTTTAAGCTCTCAGGTTTTCAAATCTCGTCTGCTGCAGTCCCCAACAACAAGTCTTTCCTTCTCATCCCATATTGTAAGTCTCTCCTGGCCAGCGGTTCTGGGTGACTTTTTCTGAAATCTACCCCTTTTCCTAGACCTCTCCAGTCCTTTTCATTCACCCCTCTTCCTTCCCCTTTAACCCTTTTGCCAGAAGGAGCCTCTAGTTCAAAAGGTTGCCCGATTATTACCTCCTTTTATGTCTGTGTTCTGCCATTGCTTAGAGCTTTTTACCTATCGGCTTACATTACTCTTCTTGATCGGTATCGCACTCTTCATTTCACCTTGTGTGTGTGTGTGTGTGTGTGTGTGTGTGTGTGTGTGTGTGTGTTTCTTGGTGATTTCTAATTGGTCTTATATGTGTGCTACTTTATTGCAAAAGAGTTGGGATAAGAAGTTTAAAAGTAGGGGTGATGCGGACAACAGCATATATCAACACTGTTTTAAGCACCCCCCCTCCCTTTTTCCCAGTGTATGAAAAATGAAAATACAAGCAAGCAGATGACGGCATATTGTAGCAGCACTGAACCAGCTAGGATGTTTTTTGGATGAGACGTCAGGCAGTAATTATTGGCAGCAACAGCTGTGTCATTTGAAACAAGGATGGGAGGAGGGGGGAGGGGGGAATTACAAGTCAAGCACCTCAAATATCAGCGATCAACAACAGTTACTTCATCTCTACATAGAAGCATAAGTGAAAAGCAGTTTATATCATTGGACGTGGTGTACGTAGCTCTTTTTCGGTTTATTCTTATAGGGTAAGATGTGTCTGAACAAAGATCATCATTTGCATGATTATAATTATTTACAAAGCTGAGTCAGTTAACAAATCTCCGTCACTTAAAATTTGTAAAGAAAATTAACCGAATTATTAGAAAGCTAATGGTAACTGTAATAAATACTGGTGTCTACACAAGCGTGGAATTCCGTTGCAGTTAACTTGTTTGCAATCGTTTTTTGAAAAGATTTCATTATTACCTGCGGTAGAAATTTATTTATTTTTTCAGATCAAGTAACGCCGTTGCAATTAGTTTCTTGTGCATTAATTTGACAAGACAAGGGGATTATACACACATTCCTTCTCGGCGTACTGTTGTTGTTGTGGTCTTCAGTCCAGAGACTGGTTTGATGCAGCTCTCCATGCTACTCTATCCTGCGCAAGCTTCTTCATCTCCCAGTACCTACTGCAACCTACATCCTTCTGAATCTGCTTAGTGTATTCATCTCTTGGTCTCTCCCTACGATTTTTACCCTCCACGCTGCCCTCCAATACTAAATTGGTGATCCCTTGATGCCTCAGAACATGTCCTACCAACCGATCCCTTCTTCTGGTCAAGTTGTGCCACAAACTTCTCTTCTCCTCAATCCTATTCAATACTTCCTCATTAGTTATGTGATCTACCCATCTAATCTTGAGCATTCTTCTGTAGCACCACATTTCGAAAGCTTCTATTCTCTTCTTGTCCAAACTATTTACCGTCCATGTTTCACTTCCATACATGGCTACACTCCATACAAATACTTTCAGAAATGACTTCCTGACACTTAAATCTATACTCGATGTTAACAAATTGCTCTTCTTCAGAAACGCTTTCCTTGCCATTGCCAGTCTACATTTTATATCCTCTCTACTTCGACCATCATCAGTTATTTTGCTCCCCAAATAGCAAAACTCCTTTACTACTTTAAGTGTCTCATTTCCTAATCTAATACCCTCAACATCACCCGACTTAATTCGACTACATTCCATTATTCTCGTTTTGTTTTTGTTGATGTTCATCTTATATCCTCCCTTCAAGACACCATCCATTCCGTTCAACTGCTCTTCCAAGTCCTTTGCTGTCTCTGACAGAATTACAATGTCATCGGCGAACCTCAAAGTTTTTATTTCTTCTCCATGGATTTTAATACCTACCCCGAATTTTTCTTTTGTTTCCTTTACTGCTTGCTCAATATACAGATTGAATAACATCGGGGAGAGGCTACAACCCTGTCTTACTCCCTTCCCAACCACTGCTTCCCTTTCATGTCCCTCGACTCTTATAACTGTCATCTGGTTTCTGTACAAATTGTAAATAGCCTTCCGCTCCCTGTATTTTACCCCTGCCACCTTTAGAATTTGAAAGAGAGTATTCCAGTCAACATTCTCAAAAGCTTTCTCTAAGTCTACAAATGCTAGAAATGTAGGTTTGCCTTTCCTTAATCTTTCTTCTAAGATAAGTCGTAAGGTCAGTATTGCCTCACGTGTTCCAATATTTCTACGGAATCCAAACTGATCTTCCCTGAGTTCGGCTTCTACTAGTTTTTCCATTCGTCTGTAAAGAATTTGTGTTAGTATTTTGCAGCTGTGGCTTATTAAACTGATTGTTCGGTAATTTTCACATCTGTCAACACCTGCTTTCTTTGGTATTGGAATTATTCTATTCTTCTTGAAGTCTGAGGGTATTTCGCCTGTTTCATACATCTTGCTCACCAGATGGTAGAGTTTTGTCAGGACTGGTTCTCCCAAGGCCGTCAATAGTTCCAATGGAATGTTGTCTACTCCGGGGGCCTTGTTTCGACTCAGGGCTTTCAGTGCTCTGTCAAACTCTTCACGCAGTATCGTATCTCCCATTTCATCTTCATCTACATCGTCTTCCATTTCCATAATATTGTCCTCAAGTGCATCGCCCCTGTATAGACTTTCTATATACTCCTTCCACCTTTCTGCTTTCCCTTCTTTGCTTAGAACTGGGTTTCCATCTGAGCTCTTGATGTTCATACAAGTGGTTCTCTTATCTCCAAAAGTCTCTTTAATTTTCCTGTAGGCAGTATCTATCTTACCCCTAGTGAGATACGCCTCTACATCCTTACATTTGTCCTCCAGCTATCCCTGCTTAGCCATTTTGCACTTCCTGTCGATCTCATTTTTGAGACGTTTGTATTCCTTTTTGCCTGCTTCATGCTTCATTTACTGCATTTTTATATTTTCTCCTTTCATCAATTAAATTCAATATTTCTTCTGTTACCCAAGGATTTCTACTAGCCCTCGTCTTTTTACCTACTTGATCCTCTGCTGCCTTCACTACTACCTCCCTCAAAGCTAACCATGCTTCTTCTACTGTATTTCTTTCCCCCATTCCTGTCAATTTTTCCTTATGCTCTCCCTGAAATTCTGTACAACCTCTGGTTCTTTCAGTTTATCCAGGTCCCATCTCCTTAAGTTCCCACCTTTTTGCAGTTTCTTCAGTTTTAATCTACTGTTCATAACCAATAGATTGTGGTCAGAGTCCACATCTGCCCCTGGAAATGTCTTACAATTTAAAACCTGGTTCCTAAATCTGTCTTACCATTATATAATCTATCTGATACCTTTTAGTGTCTCCAGGGTTCTTCCATGTATACAACCTTCTATCATGATTCTTAAACCAAGTGTTAGCTATGATTAAGTTGTGCTCTGTGCAAAATTCTACCAGGCGGCTTCCTCTTTCATTTCTTAGCCCCAATCCATATTCACCTACGACGTTTCCTTCTCTCCCTCTTCCTACACTCGAATTCCAGTCACCAATGACTATTAAATTTTCGTCTCCCTTCACTGTCTGAATAATTTCTTTTATTTCATCATACATTTCTTCAATTTCTTCGTCATCTGCAGAGCTAGTTGGCATATAAACTTGTACTACTGTAGTAGGTGTGGGCTTCGTATCTATCTTGGCCACAATAATGCGTTCACTATGCTGTTTGTAGTAGCTTACCCGCATTCCTATTTTCCTATTCATTATTAAACCTACTCGTGCATTACCCCTATTTGACTTTGTGTTTATAACCCTGTAGTCACCTGACCAGAAGTCTTGTTCCTCCTGCCACCGATCTTCACTAATTCCCACTACATCTAACTTTAACCTATCCATTTCCCTTTTTAAATTTTCTAACCTACCTGCCCGATTAAGGGATCTGACATTCCACGCTCCGATCCGTAGAACGCCAGTTTTCTTTCTGCTGATAACGACATCCTCTTGAGTAGTCCCCGCCCGGAGATCCGAATGGGGGACTATTTTACCTCCGGAATATTTTACCCAAGAGGACGCCATCATCATTTAAACATACAGTAAAGCTGTATGCCCTCGGGAAAAATTACGGCCGTAGTTTCCCCTTGCTTTCAGCCGTTCGCAGTACCAGCACAGTAAGGCCGTTTTGGTTATTGTTACAAGGCTCGGCGTACTAAATGACAAGAATCAGTTCCATAATTTTTTCTATCAGACAATTACTGTAACCAAGTATTAATTTTCTTCATAATTTTACACGCAGCATTGGCAGAACTTCACACTGACCCAGCAGGTAAGCTGAGATTTTTATCTTTCAGTTATGTTCCACCAATGCCCACTTAAGATGCAGAGAGGACTCTCGGTGTGTTCCACATACTACGAGTGTTTTGTTTGTGACTGGTCGTGGTACAATTATTCTGAAGTATTTTCAAATATCTCTGTCACAACACTTTGGCACATTAGTAAGTTAGTTGCCAACTTTTAGATTTCTGAGCTCTGACAAGTATCACAATTTTGCAGAAATAATACATATGTTACTGAACAAATAATTTATATAAAAATATAAGACTGACAAAGTCCTTATAAAAATGTTAGTACTGGAATAAATTTCAGTGTGTACAATTTTCAATACAAGACGAGATTATGTTAAGAGTGACATTTAATCACACCAAAATACTTGGTAATATTATTGCATACAAGGCACACCTGTTACACTAAACTCTGTATTTGCATGTGACCGAAAAACCTCTGTGCAATCATCAGAGGGTTTTCTTTATCCAATTCTGTGAAATGTGAATATATTTTACGTGATAACCAATCTATGAAAATTAGGCCTGCACACGGTTGTTAATTTTACATTATATGGCTTTATAGGCCTATTTGTACATTATCCTGTACTGATACCCTCTCGTCTGCAATCGAGCAACGTTAATGTGAATTTTGTTGTGCCCGGATATTTTGTGCATACATTTGCTATTACTTATGTTTTGCTGGGCAAATTCTTTTTCTTTTGCATTCTGATGAGTTACTGAGATCCACTCACAAATATTACATACAATTTACAGAATTTTGGTTGTAACAAATGCTTTTCACTTCACCAAAACACAGAGTAAACATTGTTACTGTGTGTACCATCCTAGTCAGTGTCTGCATATTCTCTGTTGAAGACCTTTTTGGGTGTTTTGTCCAAATCTGTTGCAGACCTTTTTGGCTGAAAGCTCACTTGTTTGACAGTCTTTTTGTTGTGCCTACCCGCTACTCAGCATCTCCACTTTATAGTGAGTACAAATTCATCATTTTCATAATACTGTCATTATTCCATCCTGAATTTTCCACTGCTTGATTTTGCCTAACAGTTTTCCTTCCATCCTGTAACCCAATGTTGTTTTCCTTTGCTACTATTTTCTAAAATATTACCATACTCAGTCTCTCACTTTTTTTTTCCCTCCCGTGTCTCACTTGTCGCCTCAAAACTGCACCGTGTACTCTTACGAGCCGTGCTGTATCGACTGTCTAAGCCACACACGACACTGTTACAAGACCGTACTCCCTGTGGGTGCAGCATCTCACGTGTCACATTCCTCCCACCGATATTATTAATCCAGGGCTTAACAACTGGCCGGTTTTGAGCGTGAGTACTCACGTCTGCTCAGGCACGTGCTCGCGAGCAGGTGCAAGGTTGCAGAGTAGGGAGGGAGGGGAAATGCGCGCGCGCACATTTGAATAGGGCGGCAGTGTGCCTATTGAATTCGCGCCGACTGTGTAACGTTTAAAGTACTACGATCAGCTGTTAACAGCCACTTCGCTGGTTAAGAATCATGTCAAGCCACCGTTGTGTAACCCCAGCCATGCTTTCGCACTTCAACCCCCATTGGGAGGAATTTTATCTGTTTAAAGAAAAAAATTGTGTTGCAAAATGTTTAGTATGTCACAAAACGCTGAATTCTTTTAGGAAATTTAATTTGCAGCGACATTATAAGTCGTACCACGCGAAAGACTACGGAAGTGGAAAATGTGATGGACCATATTGTGCACAGGAAGTTATTAAACTTAAAAGGAAGCTATCCGAAGAAGATCTGGACGACGAAGAAAAATCAACTGAGGCAGCTCTCAGAGTGGGTTACAAAATTGCTTTGCTTTTAGCAAAATCCCTGTGCCCCTTCACTGATGGTGACTTAATATAAGAATGTTTGGTAGTTGCAGCAGAACATTTGTGTCAATCTCAAGTTGAACAGTTTCGGAATGTGCCATTATCTAACACGACCATTATGCGTCGCACACAGGACATGACAGATGACGTCCAGAGCCAGCTTGCAAATATGTGTAAAGATTTTATGGCGTATTCTCTAGCTCTGGACGAAAGTGTTGATATCACTGGAACAGCGCAGCTTGCCATATTTATTAGAGGTGTCGATAGAGATCTTCAGGTGAGGGAGGAGCTCCTCGATGTAGCCGTGAAGAACACTACAACCGGAGGTGATATTTTTAGTAGTGTTGAAGAAAGTGTTGAAAATATAGGATTGTCGTGGAATTCTTTAGTTTCAGTGTCTACAGACGGTGCACCAGCGATGACAGGGGGAAAAAAAAAAAATCAGGTTTCGTTGCACTGTTGAAGGAGAAAGTGCAAAAACTGACCGTGCTGAATGAAATAAGGGGCGTTTACTGTGTGATCCACCAGGAAAACTTATGTGCAAAGAGTATCACTCTAAAAAATGTGAAGAGTGTTGTTGTTCGTACAACCAATTATATAAGGAAGTATGGGCTACAACACAGACTATTTAAAAGCTTTCTTGAGGATGTAGAAAGCCAATATTGTAGCCTGCCTTATTACAGCGAGGTCCGCTGGCTTAGTCGTGGCGAATTATTAAATCGATTTTTTTGCCTATTAGATGAGATAAATATGTTCATGGAAATAAATAACATGTGTGTTCCTGAATTGAAAGAGCCTTCATGGAAATGTGATCTCGCGTTCTTAGCAGATTTAACTAGCCATCTGAATGGTTTGAACATTTCACTACAAGGTAAAGATCTGCTAATTACTCATTTCATAGATCAAATACGAGCTTTTAAAATGAAATTGACACTTTGGGTGCGTCAGCTGGCAACAGGAAATGTAGCTCATTTTCCTAAATTATCATCCATGCAAGATGTTCACAAAGACTGAACGTTATTCACATAGTTTAGTTGCCCTTAAGGAAGAATTTGATCAACGCTTTCAAGATCTGACAGCACTAGGCAGTGATTTTGATCTGTTCTCCTGTCCATATTCAGCGAATATTGAAGAAATTTGTCCTGAGCTGCAACTAGAAATTATTTACCTGCACTGTGACAGAGAATACAGAGACAAATTTCAGAACAAGAAAAACATTTTGGAATTCTAGACACTTCCCTCAGGATGGATTTCCTCGTCTGCATAAACTGGCGGCTACAATAATATCAATGTTCAGTTCCCTGTATGTTTGTGAACAACTGTTCTCTGCAATGAAATATAACAAGACGCGCCTGAGAAACGCATAGCCTGATCGAAATTTAAACTGCACACTGTGCCTACAATGCACAAGAACAATTACTCCGAACATAGATGCAATTATAAAGGGCAAAAAGTACAGGATAACCGAGAATCCCACACTTCAGTGACACCTTTTATTGTGTAACAGTTCACAAATTAATACGAATGTAGAGGCATACACTAAGCTAATAAAATTATGTGGCACGTGTACATTCTCCTTTATTTGTTTCATTTGTGGCAGTAATAATTCGTGAGCGATATCCCTGCAGGTGGCCGCGGATTTACATCGACTGGCGGCAGCTGTTGTGTGCCCCACGTGACTCTCCCCACTCTCCGCTCTGGTCCTGTAGAGGGGGCAGCGTGCTCGCGACGCTCCGTGCTCGTGCCTCGCTGCTCACAGCTTGCTCCGCGAACACGTATGTTGTGAAGCCCTGTATTAATCCTTAACCTTCAATTTGATCACTCTCCCTATGTCACTCCCGTGTGTTTTCACTCTGTATTTTCGGTACCTTCCTGTGTCACACGAACTTTTATCTCGTCCTACCGACCCCTCCCCACCACCCATTCCTTCACCTCTGTATTTCAGTTCATACCTACTAATTTCGTCTAATCTAGTCACATTTGCCATCGCCCCTCTTCACACTTACCCACCCACGGACCTGCAACACGCATAACAAATATTTTTCTTTTTTCTTTGATTTCATTGTGACTTCATGCCAATTTCAGTTGGTTTTTGCCTGTCACTATAAGCCTACTCCCTCCGATTTTATCTCGTTCCCCACATGTTAGAGTATTTTTGCAACTTTTTTTGGATGTAATCCTACATTATTTACACATTTTTCTGCATTTTTTCTACCGTCGTGGGTCCTCACTCCTTCCATCTGTACCGATAAAGAAGAGTTTCCTTACCCCTAGCCAGAACCCAGCCCCACATACTGCTCCTGCGTCATTGCTCGGCTCGTGGAATCCCCCCAAATGGCTTTACCGTCAAATTACCCATCTCTGGCTGTCACTCATCCTTCCACAATGACATCCACCTGTTCTGAATTCTGCCAATCCTTAGCCCTCACCAACACAGTTCTGCAAAACCAAAGCAATCAGTCTCAAACTTCCTTGCAACACCTTTTCTCCATCCATAAAATTCTCCTGCTATGCAACCCCAAATTGCTGGAACCCACAACACACATTGAAACTCTTGCCCCCCAGGAACTAGAGCAACATTCACAACGCCACCTCAAAAAGTTCTCCACTCTTCTCAACTCCTCCTGCTGCGTTCGAGTACCACTGTCCACGACCTCTCCAACAACCTCCACGTCCCACCACAGACGACAATCCTCGTCTCGCAGACCGACTACATTTACCCTGCCGCACAGAGTCCGGGAACTAAACAGACCCGAGACACAGTCACAAACCTTTCGTCCAACGGCCTTAGCCTCGCAGAAGTATCAGTCCTTTCCAAAAACTTTACCCTCGCCCTATCTGCAAATTCAGTTCTGCAGGACTCGTTAAAGACCTTCTCTCCTCCTCCTGGTCCCTACAGTGGAAACCGTATCCCCTTCAACGTCCCTCCCGATCACCTCGATCGACTAACTGTATCCTCACCCACAATTACTTCTCCTTTGAAGACATCGTGTACAAACAAATCTGGAGTACGGCAAGACACCTGCACGGCACCGACCTGTGTCCACCTATTCGTGGGACGTCTAGAGAAATCCTTTCTGACCACCGACAATCTCAAACTGCTCACCCGGTTCTGGTTCACTGAAGACATCTTCACGATACGGACTGAGGGTGGAGACACCCTACCCCATTCCTCCAGAACCTCTGCGCCTGCATGTGGAATGCACTTCCTTGACTCTCGTGCAGAAAGGAGTGCACTATTCTGCTGCATCCATTTTCAATAAGCTACCAAGAGAACTCAAAAATCTTAGCAGTAGCCCAAACAGTTTTAAGTCTAAACTGAAGAGTTTCCTTACGCCTCACTCCTCCTATTCTGTCGAGGAGCTCCTGGAAGAGCTGTAAAATTTAGCAAATTCCAGTGTTACATTGTTGATTTTCTTTATTTAAACTTACAAATTGTCACCTGAATACGTTTCTTATATTTCATTTTATCTGTTTCTACTATCGTGTTATAATTTCGTGTATTGACTCGTTCCACGACTATGGAGACTTCTCCTCAATTTGGTCCCACGGAACAATAAATAAATAAATGAATAAAATACATAAATAAAGAGAAGGCAGCGTTGTGCCGCACAGCGCCCACACGTACCTGGAAGACGTGGTCCCGCGGCAGCTGGCGGTCCGACACGACGAGCCCCTGGTTGTAGGACGCCGTGCGGCGCGCCGTCCGCCCGCCGGGCCCCAGCTCGATGTTGCGACCGAAGCGCTCGCTCCAGAAAGACATCAGGCTCTCCGCCTCGGCGTCCGACTGGCCCTGCGACGGTGGCATAACGGGACAGTAGTACGGAGTTACCCGACCGTCGATGTGGCGCGAGTGCAAACACGAGTGCTACTCGTAAGGTTGACATCTCTTTAACAGCTGCAGAAACAGAAAGTCAACATAGGAGAGATGACGGAAAGGTCCGTCTAATACACGCAGGTCCGACTGATGGTACGACGCAGTCTGGGCACACGGCAACACGACTTCGTACGCAGGTGACGCAGTTCGACACGGGCTGTCGTAGAAATGGGGCTACGTAGCATCTGCAAAACGAGCCGCGGTCATTCTCGTTTTTCGACAAGTGTCGCGAGACACCTACACGTCGCGATAAGGCCGTATTGCCGATATCAATTTTCTCGGAAGGATTTCGTCTCCTTAAAATTCTCGCAACAAATATCAGAAGACGGCAACGGAATGCGAGAAGAGCTGCACGGGATCGACAGTCGTACACCGGAGGTCCGTTCCACAGTCGTATAAGGGTCAGGTTCCTTTCGGAGTTTGCCGATACAGTACCTCCGTATTTAGCGACCGTATAGAACTGCTCGCTCAATGAAAAAGGATGTGCCTAAAGACTGGAAAGCAGCATAGGTCACACCCGTACTATAACCAGGAAACGGAGGGAATCCACTGAATTGCAGACCCGTATCACTGATGTCAAATTGCAATACATCTCTGGAACACACACTGCATCCAATATTATGAATTACCTTGAATAGAATGATGTATTGGAAAATAGCCAACACAGATTCAAAAAATATTGCTCTCGTGTAACACAACACGCCCTTTATTCACACGAAGTAATAAGAACTATTGACAGGGCATCTCAAACTGATTCCGTATTTTTATATTTCCAGGACGCTTTTGACACCGTGCCTCACAAGCAACTTCTAATTAAATTGTATGCCTACGGAGTATCGTCTCAGTTTTGTGACTCAGAAACCTGATTTCCAGTCACAAAAGTCATTGTCGATAATAACTGACAGAACGTCATCGAGTAAAACACGAGTGATTTCTTAGATTCCCGAAGGAAGTGGTATAGGTCTACTGCTATTCCTGATCTACAGAAATGCCTGCAGACGATGCTATTATTTACAGTTTTCTAAAGTCAACAGATAATCAAAACCAATGGCAAAGTGATTTGGACAAGATACCTCTACGGTGGGAAAAGTGGCAATTGACTCTAAATGATGAAGTGTGAAGTCATCCACACAAGTAAGAAAAGGAATCTACTACATATTGGTTACACAATAAATCACACAAAACTAAAGCTTTAAATAGGACTACAATTAAAAATAACAAACTGGAATGGCCACACTGATAATGATGTGAGTAAAGTGAAGTAAAAACTGTGAATTATTGGCAGGAAAGTGCAACGGATTTACTAAAGAGACACACATACCACACTTGTCTGCCTCCTTCTGGGGTACTGCTGCACGGTATGGGATCCTCAACAGATAAGATTCACAGAGGGCATCAAAAGACTTCAATGAAGGACAGCTCATTTTGTATTTTCATGAAATAGGGGAGAGAGTACCACAGATCGCGGATAAGATAGACAAATTTGGATGGCGGTCATTGAAACAAAGGCACTTTTCACTGGGGCAGGACCTTCTTGTGAAATTTCTGTCACCAACTTCCACTTCAGAGAGCGAAAATATTTTGGTGGGGGCTCACCTACATAGGAAGAAATGATTATCATAATAAAATAACAGAAATAATTGTTCACAGAGAAAAGTTTAAGTGACAGCGTTTCCCACACACAGTTCGAGAGTGGAATAACACAGAAACAGCTCGAAGGTGGTTCAACAGACCCTCTGCGGTGTACTTATTTGTGAACTACAAATCAGTCGTGCAGATGTAGATAAAACAAATTGTAGGAAAAGCAGATGTCAGGCTGAGACTCATAGGAACAATTGAAGGACACGTAATTCATCCACGACAAAACATTTGTGCGACTCATTTATGAGTATTGTGAAATGATCACTGCTAGAATGAGAAATCTGAGCTCACATGCAGGTCGTAATGGAACTGTTCCAACTTACCTCCTTATTTTTTGTCAAGTACTGAAGGACCCGATACACCATAATTTAAAGCTAAGTTGTTATACTCCATAATGCACGGGATGTGTGTGTGCATTCTTATCTACAGTGCTGTCACCTGGGCAGCAAGCGCACCATAGAGAATTGTGCCTCTCTCTTTGTGGAAACAATGAGACACCTTACTGACAAATATTGTGTACATTAAAATGTGAAGTGTGCTTTCATTTGAATGTATTTACAAAAGCATTACAATACAAAACTTTTCATTATTTGATATTTGTTGAAACACGCTACAGGGTGGACTGTTTTATAATCATCTCACTCAAATTGTTTACAAATGAATCACTGTCATCAAAATCATTGTCATTCCTGTCTTCATACAGAGATTCCTTTAAAGGTCAACAATCTCTTCCTCAGAAAGGACTGTATGTGATGAACTTGCCATTTTGCACCTGATAATTCGTACGTAATAATTACAGCCTCTGTCTCAGCACGTACACTATGTGATCAAAAGTATCCAGACACCCCCAAAAACATACATTTCTCATATCAGGTGCATTGTGCTGCCACCTACAGCCAGGTACCCCATATCAGCGACTTCAGCAGACGTTAGACATCGTGAGAGAGCAGAATGGGCCGATCCGTGGAACTCGTGGACTTCGAAAGTGGTCAGGTGACTGGGTGTCACTTGTGTCATACGTCTGTACGCGAGATTTCCACACTCCTAAACATTCCTAGGTCCACTGTTTCCGATGTGATAGTGAAGTGGAAACTTGAAGGGACAGGTACAGCACAAAAGCGTACAGGCCGACCTCGTCTGCTGACTTGACAGAGACTGCCAAGAGTTGAAAAGCGTCATAACGTGTAATAGGCAAACTTCTACCCAGACCATCACACAGGAATTCCAAATTGCATCAGGATCCACTGCAAGTACTATGACAGTCAGGCGGGAGGTGAGAAAACTGATTTCACGGTCGATCAGCTGCTCATAGCCACATAACACGCCCGTAAATGCCAAAGACTCCTCGCTCGATGTAAGGAGCGTAAACATTGGGCGATTGAACAGTGGAAAAACATTGTGTGGAGTGACGAATCACTGTACACAGTCTGGTGATCCGATGGCAGGGTGTGGGTATGGCGAATGCCCAGTGCACATCATCCGTCAGCATATGTTGTGTCAACAGTAAAATTCAGAGGCAGCGGTGTTATATGGTGTGGTCGTGTTTTTCATGGAGGGGGCTTGCACCCCTTGTTGTTTTGCGTGGCACTATCACAGCACAGGCCTACATTGATGTTTTAAGCACCTTCTTGTTTCCCACTGTTGAAGAGCAATTCGGGGATGGCGACTGCATCTTTCAACACGATCGAGCGCCTATACATAATGCACGGCTTATGTCGGAGTCGTTACAGTAGCATAACATCCCTGTAATGGACCAGTCTGCACAGAGTCCTGACCTGAATACTATACAACACCTTTGGGATGTTTTGGAACGCCGACTTCGTGCTAGGCGTCACCGATCAACATCGATACCCCTCCTCAGTGCAGCACTCCGTGAAGAATGGGTTGCCATTCCCCAAGAAACCTTCCAGCACCTGACTGAACGTATGCAAGCGAGAGTGGAAGCTGTCATGAAGACTAAGAGTGGGCCAACACCACACTGAATTCCAGCATTACTGACGGAGGGCGCCACGAACTTTTAAGTCACTTTCAGGCATGTGTCCGGATACGTTTGATCACATAGTGAATATCTTTGAATGTAATCTTTGTATATCTTCGTAACTGTCAACAAATAGTACGGAGCACAGAGTCCGTTAAGGAGTAGCGAGTTGGAAGTAGACGTGGAGTTTGGACTGTGAATTCAATTGGTTTTGTCTAGTAAAAATATGGTTAATGTTTTCCTTACAGTTCAAAAGTAATTTGTGAACAATGAAGAAAATAACAAAGCCGATTAAGAAACATTTGGAAGCAGTGTCCAAAATTACATTATCGAGCCTCGTCATACTCGGCAGACGCGAGCACTGTTTTCTACCGTGAGCCACAATACTATGCAAAGGAGAAATTCGTTGAGGAGCAGCAACAGACAGATATTGAGCAATTATCCTTTTCGTCTAGCAATTACCCTTTCATCTAATAATTATAAAAATAATGGAAATTTTTTGACGAAAAGTGGTTCATGGTGTGGGTTCCTGGTATCATGTCCTAGTTCATGAACCACGGGCAACGTATGAGTGGCCAAGTAAGTGGTCCCGACAGTCGGGATACCACTTACTTTGGAATAAGGCTGGGCGTCTCGGACATATTCTGAGTCGTGGTCACCTTTGTGCTCAGACGGCAAAGACTACCAAATCCACCGGTTAGTCCCTCAGCCATTAGGGGTAAAACCCAATGGGACTCGGGGCAAGTAAGGCTAGCAACCTGCTTCGCTGGTACTTCAAATATGATGCTGGCAACAATCAGAGCAAAATGCCTCGAACCTTTGGAGATGACGGAGTCCCACCTCTAACTGACAAACCAGGGACTCCTAAGATACGACTTGGCAAACAAATGGTAATGAGATGGGGAGCTGTTAATATCAATGGGGGCTACTCTGGGAAGAAGGTAGAGCTGGCAGAGGCTGCAAGTAAGACGGGATTGGACGTTTTAGCTGTTAGTGACATTCGGGTAAGGGGTGAGAAAGGAGAGGAAGTGGGAGAATACAAGGTGTACCTGTCAGGAGTCAAAGCAGGAATAGCACAATGGGGTGTACGGCTTTACATCAGGAAAGAAATGGAACCCAGTGTAGTTGCAATAAGGTACGTAAACGAACGACTGATGTGGATACATTTGACAGTGTCTAGCAAGAAAATTAGGATTGTTTCAGTATATTCGCGTTGTGAAGGGGCAGATCAAGATAAGATGGATAGTTTTTATGAGGCACTCAGTGACGTAGTTGTTAGAGTAAAGGACAAGGACAGTGTTCTGCTCATGGGTGATTTTAATGCCAGGATTGGAAATCGAACAGAAGGGTATGAAAAGGTTATGGATAAATGTGGAGAGGATATGGAGGCCAACAGGAACGGGAAACAGCTCTTGGGTTTCTGTGCCAGTATGGGCTTAGTAATCACAAATTCCTTTTTTAAACATAAGAACATTCACCGGTATACTTGGGAAGGCAAGGGAACCAGATCTGTCATTGGCTATATAATAACAGACCAGAATTCAGGAAGGCTGTGAGGGACACACGTGTATTCAGGGGATTCTTTGATGACACTGATCATTATTTAATCTGCAGTGAAATTGGGATTGTGAGGCCGAAAGTGCAGGATGTCAGGTCCATATGTAGGAGGATAAGAGTGGAGAAACTTCAGGATAAGGAAATCAGGCACAAGTACATAACAGCGATCTCAGAAAGGTACCAGTTAGTTGAATGTAGTCAATTACAGTCATTGGAAAAGGAATGGACGAGGTACAGGGACACAGTACTAGAAGTGGCCAAAGAATGTCTTGGAACAGTAGTGTGTAAAAGTAGGATGAAGCAAACAGCTTGGTGGAATCATACAGTCAAGGCAGCCTGTAAAAGGAAAAAGAAGGCGTATCAAAAATGGCTACATACCAGAAACCAGGTAGACAGAGAAAGTTATGTTGAAGAAAGAAACAAAGCCAAACAGATAATTGCAGCATCCAAGAAGAAATCGTGGGAAGACTTTGGAAACAGGTTGGAGACTATGGGTCAAGCTGCTGGAAAACCATTCTGGAGTGTAATTAGCAGTCTTCGAAAGGGAGGTAAGAAGGAAATGACAAGTATTTTGGACAGGTCAGGAAAACTGCTGGTGAATCCTGTGGATGCCTTGGGCAGATGGAGGGAATATTTTGAAGAGTTGCTCAATGTAGGTGAAAATACGATTAGTAATGTTTCAGATTTCGATGTACAATGGGACAGGAATGATGATGGAAATAGGATCACATTTGAGGAAGTGGAGAAAATGGTCAGTAGATTGCAGTGCAGTAAAGCGGCTGGGGTGGATGAAATTAAGTCGGAACTCATCAAACACAGTGGAATGTCAGGTCTTAAATGGCTACACAGGATAACTGAAATGGCGTGGGAGTCAGGACAGGTTCCATCAGACTGGACGGAAGCAGTAATCACACCAATCTTTAAACACGGAAACAGAAAAGATTGTAACAACTACAGAGGTATCTCTTTAATCAGCGTTGTGGGTAAAATCTTCTCAGGTATTGTTGAAAGGAAAGTGCGAGTATTAGTTGAGGACAAATTGGATGAAAATCAGTGTGGGTTTAGGCCTCTTAGAGGGTGTCAGGACCAGATCTTTAGCTTACGGCAAATAATGGAGAAGTGTTAAGAGTGGAACAGGGAATTGTATCTATGTTTTCTAGACCTAGAAAAGGCATATGACCGGGTTCTTAGGAGGAAGTTATTGTCTGTTCTACGTGATTATGGAATAGGAGGCAAACTTTTGCAAGCAATTAAAGGTCTTTACATGGATAGTCAGGCAGCAGTTAGAGTTGACGGTAAATTGGGTTCATGGTTCAGAGTAGTTTCAGGGGTAAGACAAGGCTGCAACCAGTCTCCACTGTTGTTCATATTATTTATGGATCGTATGTTGAAAACAATAGACTGGCTGGGTGAGATTCAGATATGTGAACACAAAATAAGCAGTCTCGCATATGCGGATGACTTAGTTGTGATGACAGATTCGATTGAAAGTTTGCAAAGTAATAATTCAGAGCTAGATCAGAAACGTAAGGACTATGGTATGAAGATTAGCATCTCCAAAATGAAAGTAATGTCAGTGGGAAAGAAATATAAACGGATTGAGTGCCAAATAGGAGAAACAAAGTTAGAATAGGTGGACGGTTTCAAGTACTTAGGATGCATATTCTCACAGGATGGTAACATAGTGAAAGAACTGGAAGCGAGGTGTAGCAAAGCTAAAGCAGTGAGCGCTCAGCTACGATCTTCTCTCTTCTGCAAGAAGGAAGTCAGTACCAAGACTAAGTTATCTGTGCACCGTTCAATCTTTCGACCAACTTTGTTGTATGGGAGCGAAAGCTGGGTGGATTCAGGTTGCCTTATCAATAAGGTTGAGGTTACGGATATGAAAGTGGCTAGGATGATTGCAGGTACTAGTAGATGGGAACAATGGCAGGAGGGTGTCCACAATGTGGAAATCAAAGAAAAACTGGGAATGAACTCTATAGATGTAGCAGTCAGGGCGAACAGGCTTAGATGGTGGGGTCATGTTACACGCATGGGAGAAGCAAGGTTACCCAAGAGACTCATGGATTCAGCAGTAGAGGGTAGGAGGAGTCGGGGCAGACCGAGGAGAAGGTACCTGGATTCGGTTAAGAACGATTTTGAAGTAATAGGTTTAACATCAGAAGAGGCACCAATGTTAGCACTGAATAGGGGATCATGGAGAAATTTTATAAGGGGGACTATGCTCCAGACTGAACGCTGAAAGGCATAATCAGATGCTGATGATGATAAAATGCAAAATAAGGGAATGATGACCACCCACATATAGAAGATTGATGTATGTAGGTAGGTGTAGGCGTAGGCGTAGGCAGAGCGGCTGCCTTCCCCTCGTTCTACGTATCTCCTAATAACCAGCTGCACTTACTTAATAATGTAAGGTAAACAAGTGCACTTTCTTCGAGTTTAATTTCTGTCGATTATTTATTCGACAGCAGGGAGGAGGGTGTCTCCTCACACACCGGTCGCAAAGCTGACGGAACAGGAACCCGGAAGCAACCCCAGTCTCATCAGACAGGTGAGGTATGAGTGGCGGCAACTTGAAATTAGTGGAGATTGAGGCCTGGTGGATAACGGGAAGATAGGATATATTGAAGAGCAAGTTCCCTTCATGAAATCCTCCCCACTCCACCAAGAGTGTATTTCCGCCGTCCACCTAATCTAAATAAACTCTTAGTTCATCCCTATGAAATCCCCAAACCACCTTCCCTACCCTCTGGCTCCTACCCTTGTAACCGTCCCCGGTGTAAAACCTGTCCCATGCACCCTCCCACCACCACCTACTCCAGTCCTGTAACCCGGAAGGTGTATACGATCAAAGGCAGAGCCACGTGTGAAAGCACCCACGTGATTTACCAACTGACCTGCCTACACTGTGAAGCGTTCTATGTGGGAATGACCAGCAACAAACTGTCCATTCGCATGAATGGACACAGGCAGACAGTGTTTGTTGGTAATGAGGATCACCCTGTGGCTAAACGTGCCTCGGTGCACGGCCAGCACATCTTGGCACAGTGTTACACCGTCCGGGTTATCTGGATACTTCTCACTAACACCAACCTGTCAGAACTCAGGAGATGGGAACTTGGCCTTCAGTATATCCTCTCTTATCGTTATCCGCCAGGCCTCAACCTCCGCTAAGGGAAAGACCTCTCCTTCCCTCTTTCCTGACAAGGCAACCATTGGTTGCGAAAGCTAGATTTTGTGTGTATGTTTGTGTTTGTCTGTGTGTCTATCGACCTGCCAGCGCTTTTGTTTGGTAAGTCTCATCATCTTTCTTTTTAGATATATTTTTCCCACGTGGAACGTTTCCCTCTATTATATTCATATATATATATATATATATATATATATATATATATATATATATATATATATATATATAAGATGATGATACTTACCAAACAAAAGCGCTGGCAGGTCGATAGACACACAAACAAACACAAACATACACACAAAATTCTAGCTTTCGCAATCAACGGTTGCCTCGTCAGGAAAGAAGGAAGGAGAGGGAAAGACAAAAGGATGTGGGTTTTAAGGGAGAGGGTAAGGAGTCATTCCAGTCCCGGGAGCGGAAAGACTTACCTTAGGGGGAAAAAAGGACAGGTATACACTCGCACACACACACATGCGGATGGATATGTGTGTGTGTGTGCGCGCGAGTGTATACCTGTCCTTTTTTCCCCCTAAGGTAAGTCTTTCCGCTCCCGGGACTGGAATGACTCCTTACCCTCTCCCTTAAAACCCACATCCTTTTGTCTTTCCCTCTCCTTCCTTCTTTCCTGACGAGGCAACCGTTGATTGCGAAAGCTAGAATTTTGTGTGTATGTTTGTGTTTGTTTGTGTGTCTATCGACCTGCCAGCTCTTTTTAGATATATATATATATATATATATATATATATATATATATGTGTGTGTGTGTGTGTGTGTGTGTGTGTGTGTGTGTGTGTGTGTGTGTGTGTGTGTGAGAGAGAGAGAGAGAGAGAGAGAGAGAGAGAGAGAGAGAGAGATTGTTCTGTACATAATTGTGAAATTTGGGTTTCAAATTACACTGTTTGCCTAACAGTAATAGACACGAGGTTTCCACAATCCCATTGATAGAATAATAATAATAATAATAATAATAATAATAATGCATTTAGATATGTACTAAACAGCGTCGAAAGTCGTAATTATTGGGACCACGGTGATAACACACGCAAATAGTAATCAAGTTTGGATATTACTGGCAAAGAATGTTGCTAGTTCTACTGGTAACATAGGCCCTAAAAATAAGGCAAGAATAATAGTTGGTACTAATCGATGAGATCACTGGAGGAGAATACATAGAATAAAATCGTGCCTACAACGTGGAAAGGGCTGACCAATCTTCCATCTCTACGATTGTAGTATGTAAGTGCAAATGTTTTCTAGAGGACCCGCTACAATCGCTGTTGCCAATTAAGATGCCAGATACCGTACCACCTGGACTACATTTACCAAATAAAAAACCCTCTCCTCAACCCGAGATCGAACCGTCGACCTCCTGCACGCTAACCCAAAACTCGATCCACTGCACCGACTGTACAGCACTACTTATTTGTGCTGTTAGAGATAGTTACCGTACATGTGGTCACAGTGATGCCATATTGCCACTCTTTAACATCGTTTTTCAGCCACATGAAATTTTGTGTGACATTTTTTTATCGCCGGCACGGAGGAGTCGCACTGCGAAGCCCGAGTGCGCAAATTTCGCTTCACCCTGTAGAAACAGAATAGCAGCTGTGCATATAAAACTCTGATTGTAATTTTACTGGATAAAAATATCAGCTGTGGCACTTTCCCACCTGAAAGAATCTAAGATGAACCTCAAACCAAATGCTTCACAAACAAAGTGCTCTTCGTGAGCTTTCTTGCACAGGGGGGCCACACTCTAATAGAATTTTTTGATAGAAATTTCTGACATTTGACTCTTAATTGTTCATTTATTTTACACAGTCAAGGTTTCAGCTTCGAAGCCATTCTCAAGTGCATGTCGAAATGTTAAAATGTGTCTGACTTGTCTCTGACACGTCACCGTAAAAAAGAAAAGGATATTGAGAAATTATTAATCACACGATGTAATTCTCTCCGAGATATCGAATTAACCGATTCACGGATATTATCCTCGAGTTCCTCTATCGGATGAGGATTTGTCACATACACTTTGTCCTTCAGTGCACCCCGCAAATAAAAAATTACACTGAGTTAAATCGTGGCTTCTAGCCGGTCACATACTGTTACTAATCATTCTTTCGCCGAACACATCGCGAATTGTGCGGTAAGAAACATCGGCCGTATCGGCCCTCGCCAAATCCTGTCGAAAAATGCGAAGCTTCGTTCTCTTTCATTCAGTTCATTAAAAGCTGGTCACAAAATGCTTCGCACATATATTTTGCTCGTAACAGTGTCATTAAAGAAAATTGGGCCCATTATTCTGTCACCACTAACTGTGCATCCCACTCCTATTTCCTGATTGCGAAGGGGTTCCTCGTAAAACGTGACAGGCCTATCTGCACTCCTATGTCGACAGTTTTGGGAACCGACGTATCTATGTAAATGGAAACGAGCTTCGTCTAAAGCCCGAATAAGGTAAGGATCCGTTTCAGGATAACATCTCTCTGTACAGAGGTGTACAATATTTGTGTTTGCTGCAAAAGATGTCCGAGAGACCTTTTTACAGGAATTTTCCAGGTGGTACGCAATGTCATCGTGACACGCTCCTGCGAGCACCGTACTTCGTCATTTAAGTTTCTCATCTCGAACACTTCCCGTTTCGTGAAATCTTCTCACTAATTTGTAAACTCCATCCAACTCTGAACTCTAACACCTGGAAACTTCCGTTCAAACAATCTCCTAACAGTAAGAGTGGACTCTACACACGTTGTTGTTGTTGTGGTCTTCAGTCCTGAGACTTGTTTGATGCAGCTCTCCATGCTACCCTATCTTGTGCAAGCTTCTTCATCTCCCAGTACCTACTGCAACCTACATCCTTCTGAATCTGCTTAGTGTATTCATTTCTTGGTCTCCCTCTGCGATTTTTACCCTCCACACTGCCCTCCAATACTAAATGGGTCATCCCTTGATGCCTCAGAGTGTGTCCTACCAACCGGTCCCTTCTTCTGGTCAAGTTGTGCCACACACTCCTCCCCAATTTTATTCAGTACCTCCTCATTAGTTATGTGATCTACCCATCTAATCTTCAGCATTCCCCTGTACCACCACATTTCGAAAGCTTCTATTCCCTTCTTGTCCGAACTATTTATCGTGCACGTTTCACTTCCATACATGGCTACACTCCATACAAATACTTTCAGAAACGACTTCCTGACACTTAAATCTATACTCGATGTTAACAAATCCGTCTTCTTCGGAAACGCTTTCCTCGCCACTGCCAGTCTACATTTTATATCCTCTCTACTTCGACCATCATCAGTTATTTTGCTCCCCAAATAGCAAAACTCCTTTACTACTTTGTGTCTCATTTCCTAATCTAATTCCCTCAGCATCACCTCACTTAATTCGACTACATTCCATTATCCTCGTTTTGCTTTTGTTGATGTTCATCTTATATCCTCCTTTCAAGACACTGTCCATTCCGTTCAACTCAAAGCTTTTATTTCTTCTCCTGGGATTTTAATACCTACTCCGAACTTTTCTTTTGTTTCTTTTACTGCTTGCTCAATATACAGATTTAATAACATCGGGGAGAGGCTACAACCCGGTCTCACTCCTTTCCCAACCACTGCTTGCCTGTCGTGCCCCTCGACCCTTAAAACTGCCATCTGGTTTATGAACAAATTGTAAATAGCCTTTTGCTCCCTGTATTTTACCCCTGCCACCTTTAGAATTTGAAAGAGTGTTTTCCAGTCAACATTGTCAAAACTGTTCATTGAAGGGTTTCGATGGAACTTGGGAGTTAGGGTTCAGGCACTCGCATATACTCCACATCAGAGTGGGAATGAGTGGGGAATGCGAAATAAAACTGAACAAAGTTACGTTAAATAAAACGGAAGAAACAAGACAGTTTGGTCGTATCTGTTATTATTCCATAAACTGTAACATTTCTTATCGTTGTACAAAGCCTTTATTGACGATCGTTATGACAATTTGCTTCGAAGGGATCTCGTTACGAGTTAAGTTTCGGAGACCTGGTCGAGAGGGGGTAATTGGTAGATCCTAACTACTGCAGCTATTCTGGAATCAGGTGCTACCGTGACCATTGTGTGTTGTCAATGACTTAAGGTTACCGTATCTCGTGCTCTAAGATTGGTACGCCTTTCCACTTGGTGTAACGGTGCCTCACGGCAACAACGACATCGCCGCCGATGAAGGAAGATACGGTAGACCGGCACGAGTTGCCCAGGAAAGGCGAGGCCGGGTGAACGAAGCGGCTCGGTGACGGGTACACGCGGCACGGCCGGCAGCTACGGGAGGGGCGCGGTCTCCGCACTCACCTGTCTGGAGGACAGCTGGCCCTTGTCGGACGACGACGCGCCGGCGGAGCCCTTCGTCCTCTCCAAGCGGTCCTCTGCCGGCGCGGCGCCCACTGCCAGCTCCGCGGCGCCGTCGTCCGCCGCGGCTTCCCTGACGACCGGGACGTCTTCGCAGGTGTCGCCTTCCGACCCCGTCGGTTCACTGGGCATTACGACATACGACATATACACACTTCGTGTGCCGACATTATTAGATCATTTTAGAAATAATCAACTTTACGATCACCAATTGTTAGGTCGGCGCATAAGTTCGTAGTGTGTCTGTTTTGCACGACAGTGCTACAGTCTCGGACTTTATGCTAACGTAAATAAAATAAAGGAACGGTCGAGTTCAAACAGAGCAGCAACTCGCCGTACAGAGACCTGCCCACATTCACAAAAGATAATGTTGTGCAGCCGAGGAGCACTGAAAGTGGTGTACTACGAATTGCTTTCTCGAGGTGTAACCGTCACTGCCGACATTTATTGCCGACAACTGAGATGTCTCGCAGATGCAATCCGAGAACGGTGACTGGGGAGACCGCGTGAAGTGACGCAACTTCACGATAACGCCTGCGCGCATTCTGCTACACTGACAGGAAACACTGTACACGAGTTGGGTAGACAAGTCATTCCGCTCTTTCACGTGATCTCGCGCCTCAGTTTCAGCTTTTCCACTCTTTACCTGACAATCCCCCCCCATGAGCCAAGGACCTTGCCGTCGGTGGGGAGGCTTGCGTGTCTCAGCGATACAGATAGCCGTACCGTAGGTGCGACCACAACGGAGGGGTATCTGTTGAGAGGCCAGACAAACGTGTGGTTCCTGAAGAGGGCAGCAGCCTTTTCAGTAGTTGCAAGGGCAACAGTCTGGATGATTGACTGATCTGCCCTTGTAACACTAACCAAAACGGTCTTGCTGTGCTGGTACTGCGAACGGCTGAAAGCAAGGGGAAACTACGGCCGTAATTTTTCCGAAGGGCATGCAGCTTTACTGTATGATTAAATGATTATGGTGCCCTCTTGGGTAAAATATTCTGTAGATACAACAGTCCCCCATTCGGATCTCCGGGCGGGGACTACTCTAGAGGATGTCGTTCTCAGGAGAAAGAAAACTGGCGGTCTACGGATCGGAGCGTGGAATGTCAGATCCCTTAATCGGGCAAGTAGGTTAGAAAATTTAAAAAGGGAAATGGATAGGTTAAAGTTAGATATAGTGGGAATTAGTGAAGTTCGGTGGCAGGAGGAACAAGACTTTTGGTCAGGTGAATACAGGGTTATAAATACAAAAGCAAATAGGGGTAATGCAGGAGTAGGTTTAATAATGAATAAAAGAATAGGAGTGCGGGTAAGTTACTACAAACAGCACAGTGAACGCATTATTGTGCCCAAGACAGACACGAAGCCCATGCCTACTACAGCAGTACAAGTTTATATGCCAACTAGCTCTGCAGATGATGAAGAAATTGATGAAATGTATGATGAGATAAAAGAAATTATTCAGGTAGTGAAGGGAGACGAAAATTTAATAGTCATGGGTGACTGGAATTCAACAGTAGGAAAAGGGAGAGAAGGAAACGTAGTAGGTGAATATGAAAGAGGAAGCCACCTAGTACAATTTTGCACAGAGCATAACTTAACCATAGCTAACACTTGGTTCAAGAATCATAAAAGAAGGTTGTATACATGGAAGAACCATGGAGATACTGACAGGTTTCAGATAGATTATATGATGGTAAGACAGAGATTTAGGAACCAGGTTTTAAATTGTAAGACATTTCCAGGGGCAGATGTGGACTCTGACCTCAATCTATTGGTTATGAACAGTAGATTAAAGCTGAAGAAACTGCAAAAAGTTATAAATTTAAGGAGATGGGACCTGGATATACTGAAAGAACCAGAGGTTGTACAGAGTTTCAGGGAGAGCATAAGGGAACAATTGACAGGAATGGGGGAAAGAAATACAGTAGAAGAAGAATGGGTAGCTTTGAGGGATGAAGTAGTGAAGGCAGCAGAGGATCAAGTAGGTAAAAAGACGAGAGCTAGAAGAAATCCTTGGGTAACAGAAGAAATATTGAATTTAATTGATGAAAGGAGAAAATATAAAAATGCAATAAATGAAGCAGGCAAAAAGGAATACAAAAGTCTCAAAAATGAGATCGACAGGAAGTGCGAAATGGCTAAGCAGGGATGGCTACAGGACAAATGTAAGGATGTAGAGGCTTATCTCACGAGGGGTAAGATAGATACTGCCTACAGGAAAATTAAAGAGACCTTTGGAGAGAAGAGAACCACTTGTATGAATATCAAGAGCTCAGATGGAAACCCAGTTCTAAGCAAAGAGGGGAAATGAGAAAGGTGGAAGGAGTATATAGAGGGTTTATACAAGGGCGATGTACTCCAGGACAATATTCTGGAAATGGAAGAGGATGTAGATGGAGATGAAATGGGCGATACGATACTGCGTGAAGAGTTTGACAGAGCACTGAAAGACCTGAGTCGAAACAAGGCCCAGGGAGTTGACAACATTCCATTAGAACTACTGACAGCCTTGTGAGAGCCAGTCCTGACGAAACTCTGCCATCTGGTGAGCAAGATGTACGAGACAGGTGAAATACCCTCAGACTTCAAGAAGAATATAATAATTCCAATCCCAAAGAAAGCAGGTGTTCACAGATGTGAAAATTACCGAACTATCAGTTTAATTAGTCACAGGTGCAAAATACTAATGCGAATTCTTTACAGACGAATGGAAAAACTGGTCGAAGCCGACCTCGGGGAAGATCAGTTTGGATTCCGCAGAAATGTTGGAAAACGTGAGGCGATACTGACCCTACGACTTATCTTAGAAGCTAGATTAAGGAAAGGCAAACCTACGTTTCTAGCATTTGTAGACTTAGAGAAAGCTTTTGACAATGTTGACTGGAATACTCTCTTTCAAATTCTAAAGGTGGCAGGGGTAAAATACAGGGAGCGAAAGGCTATTTACAGTTTGTAATGAAACCAGATGGCAGTTATGAGTCCAGGGACATGAAAGGGAAGCAGTGGTTGGGAAGGGAGTGAGACAGGGCTGTAGTCTCTCCCTGATGTTATTCAATCTGTATACTGAGCAAGCAGTGAAGGAAACAAGACAAAAGTTCAGAGTAGGTATTAAAATCCATGGAGAAGAAATAAAAACTTTGAGGTTCGCCGATGACACTGTAATTCTGTCAGAGACAGCAAAGGACTTGAAAGAGCAGTTGAATGGAATGGATGGTGTTTTGAAAGGAGGGTATAAGACGAACATCAACAAAAGCAAAACGAGGATATGGAATGCAGTCGAATTAAGTCGGGTGATGCTGAGGGAATTAGATTACGAAATGACACACTTAAAGTAGTAAAGGAATTTTGCTATTTGGGGAGCAAAATAACTGATGTTGGTCTAAGTAGAGAGGATATAAAATGTAGACAGGCAATGGCAAAGAAGGCGTTTTTGGATTGTAGCGATGTATGGAAGTGAAACATGTACGATAAATAGTTTAGACAGGAAGAGAATAGAAGCTTTTGAAATGTGGTGCTACAGAAGAATGCTGAAGATTAGATGGGTAGATCACATAACTAATGAGGAGGTATTGAATAGAATTGGGGAGTAGAGGAGTTTGTGGCACAACTTGACTACAAGAAGGGACCGGTTGGTAGGACATGTTCTGAGGCATCAAGGGACCACCAATTTAGTACTGGAGGGCAGCGTGGAGGGTAAAAATCGTAGAGGGAGACTAAGAGTTGAATACACTAAGCAGATTCAGAAGGATGTAGGTTGCAGTAGGTACTGGGAGATGAAGAAGCTTGCACAGGATAGAGTAGCATGGATAGCTGCATCAAACCAGTCTCAGGACTGAAGACCACAACAACAACAACAACAACAACAACATCTGACAATCTTCACGGAACTGTCTTTCCGGATGAAAATGGGCTCCGAACGTGGCTGAAGCAGTTCTTCGCCTCAAAAGACTGCGATTTCCACAGTCACCGAATCGAGAAGTCACCCCGGCATTGGCAAACTGTTGTAAACAGAGAAAGAGAATGTTCTATTGATGACTGAAGTCTCTGTTATGTTTGTGTGTCAGAAAAATAGTAAGTAGGGAGTAAGTCACAGAACACGTACCGTGCAGAGGTGTGCGTTTTTATACTTAGTGCAGACGTCAAACGGGAGGTGTGGAATAGGAGAAAATGGCAAGCTGTGGTGGCGAGTAAACGGCTTCACCTGCTGTGGGCAGGGCCAGACTGTCAGATAGCAACCCCACTCTCCAATAATGAAAACAAAGGACAAGATGATTGTAAGACAAATGAAACATACCGTAACGTTGAACATCACGGTGAGTCTTCTTCTCTAATTCACGAGTCACTCTAATGATGTGCACACCCGTTCGAGGAAATACAGGCTTGTAAAATGGAAGTAGAGGATGTGCTTTTCGACAGTACCAGTAGAAGTTATGTTATTTTGTTCCAATAACAGCTGCAAAACGAGGAGAAGTCAAGTCTTTCCTCGGATACACGTGGGAGTTCAGAGGTACCGATTAGCAGGACCTCTACTTCGAGACGATCAACTGCGGCAACCGGATTAAAAGAAAAAGGTAAATACGTCAGATATTACGTCAGCTGAAAGATCTCGTGGAGTGTTCTGACTCGGCTCCAACTATGAGTAGTGGTCCAGCAACTACATAAAACCCTAAACTGTCAAGGAAAACACTTCGACAGGTATTTTTATTTTGCTTTATCGGTTTCAGCAGACTAATCTCCCATCTACAGCACCCTACAAAATTAGGATATTATTTATTTTTAGACCTTGGCCATACATTTATGTAAAACATACGAAGTGTATAGAAGTACAAGAAACCAAAGAAGGGAGTAGGATTTAAAGTTAAGTGACAACAGGTAAAAACTTTGAGGTCTGTCGAAGACACTGTAACTCTGGCGGAGACGGCAAAAGAGTTGGAAGAGCAGCTGAATGGAATGGGCGGTGTCCTCAAAGGAGTATATGAAATAAACATCGACAACATAAAACCAGGATAACGGAATTAAGTTGATGGCGGCTGAAGAAGAAAGGATGTAAAATGTAGCATGGCAATGGCAAAGAAAGAGTTTCTGAAGAAAAGAATATTGTTAACTCCGTACATAGATTTAAGTCTTCGGAAGTCTCTTGTGAAGATATTTGGTTGGGGTGTTGCCATGTACAGAAGTGAAACATGGACAATAAACAGTTTAGATGAGAAGAGGATGGAAGCTTTTGAAATGTGGTGCTACATAAGAATACTGAAGATTAGATGGTTAGGTCATGTAACTAATGAGGTGGTACTGAATGGCAGAGGGGAGAAAACTCTGATCTGTGACACAACCTGAGTAGAATAAGTGATTGGTTGATAGGACACGGTCTGAGGCGTCGAGGGATCACCAACTTAGTACTGGATGGAAGTGCGGGTGAGAGGGGGTGGGGTGGGGTGGGGGTGTAAAAATCGTAGAGGGAGATCAAGAGATGAATACACTAGGCAGATGGAGAAGGATGTATGTTGCAGTATTGTCAAGTTCAGTATAACATAACGATTCTTTCAGAAAATCGACGATATTGCAGTCTCATAAACAACTGCGTGTGTCCCAGCTTTGGTGTATTGTACTGTTGTACAGTAGTTTAAATGTTTCCAGTGCTCAGGGATGTGAGTTTAATAAACTGAAAACAGAAATGCAAAGTGAACAGTAAGACACAGTAAGACACAGCGAGAATCCTCGTTTATTAAACAGAAGGCCGAGTGTACAGTTTGTGGTGGGAATTTTGTAGCGAACAATGAGAATGCACCGAAATAGTAATTTACCTGAAGTTTGACGAAATAAATGTCAAGTGAACAGCCTGGTATGAGTGTGCATAAGACACACTCATACCGGGCTGTTCACCCGAGACTTATTTAGTCATAAAATACGCCTGGAGAAATTGAAGAGTCACATTACATGAAGTTCGTCAAACAAAGCTGCACTTCAATTTAACGCTTTGAGATCAAAAATTGGTAACAACCTATCGGTGAAGCTGTGTTGAATTTTCACTAACATTTGTGTTCTACTGCATCCATCCAAGGGATGTTTTCAATAATTAAAGATTTGTAGACACTTGAGAGTTGAGAAAAGCAGACTGAAGTTCTGTAAATGCTCTGACAATGATAAAATCACATTTGTTAGCCTCTGTACAATGTGATTATTACAGAAAAAAAAAAAAACTTTTAGTGTGTAATACACACCATTAAGAAGTAGCACTGAAGTACCAATGAGTCTGTAAATTCATGTCCAATGCAGATTTGTGTTTATATTTACATGCAAATAGTACACGAAACAGTGTTTTTAACATCTCAAGAGCAGCAGGTACATTATGTGAAAATAAATTATTATTAACGTATACTGAAGACAATTTTGTCATGCCCCGACTTTTATTCGTAGTACTGAATTTTTGTGAAATTATTTGGAAATGTCCCGAATCTGGCTAAACATAATACGGAAATAGACCACACAGGTCAAAGAAACGTGTCACCATTTGAGCAGCTGTTTTTCATATACGTTCAATGTCCCCTGTTAGTCCTATTTGGTACAGGTCCCATATATTAGAAGAATATTCTAGAATGGGCTGCACAACTGTTTTTCTACATCCTCCTCAGACTGCAAGAAGGGAGTGAACGAGGAGACGTCCGCCGAACGCTTGTCGCAGAGACACTGTCGGTAGTCCGTCGGTTTGTCCGTGCAACCAGTTGCTCGACAGTCTCACACCTATTTGTCCAAAGACACCTCAGCAGCCACCGTCTGCCCCCGTCACCTGTCGCCCGTGACGCGACATTCCCGCCTCGGCACCATTTTGCCACACACGGTAGTGGTGGCACGCAAATAGTCTACAACTTAGCCGTACAGAAAGAACTTCCACCCTCGGCCCGAAAGCCGACGACCGTGCCCTTTCGGACGTCAGATAAATTGCTCCGTCTGCACATTTAGACGACAAATGCACCGTTTCCCGTGTCCTCCCGAGATGCTCCGTGCGGCCTATACTGCTAATGCCGCCTCCTGCCATCTGCGAGTTGTTACTGTGTTACTGCACACTGACTTCGTACAAGGGCAGTGGTCAGCTTAATGTGACCGGACAGCTACTGACGTATTACAGTTTCACTACGACTGCACCCGTGCGACCGTTCGATATCTCGTACCCACAAATTGTCGCATCCACGTATTTGTAAGAGCTGACCGATTCCGACTGTGTAGGTCTGGGATACCATTTCTTGCATTTTGTCAAATGTAGAAATTTGCAGTCCCGAACATTTAAAGTAACTCTGTGTGGTGTCACAAGGCTTAGGCCTGTCCCACCCCTCATTAAATTGACCAAGAGTTATATGAATAATTGTAAGAACAGTTGTTATTATTATTATTATTATTATATTCTTTAAGTGTGTTTTTTGGGTTTACAGAAATACTGTGGGAAGAAAGTTTATTTATGTCGCAGATAACGTGGAAGATGTCGCCCAACAATCACCACGAAAGTTCGATGTAGCGGCAAGTGGGCGAGGAATAAAACGAATGCCGCAAATTACCGCGAGCCACGGAAGAGCCCGGGCCGCGAGGACGTCAGAGGAAGAGATATTCTGCTTTCCCTTTGTAAACAGATCAATCGAGTCTTAAAAAGGTTCGTGTAAAACGTATAGGCAGGTGACACATTAGGTGGGACCCGGTGCCTGTAATACTTCGACAGTTATTAAAAAGTTGTTAAAAGGTAAAACCAATAGTTCATCATTTATATAGATAAAAAGTAGTAAAGATATAGGAAAGGAAGAGTTGCGGCGTCAGAACGAAAAGTGATACATCGCTCAGCAATGAAGGAGGACGTAAACAGCAGGCGTTACGTGGTGAAAACAAATCGGCTGATAAAACAGTTGAGTCTGTAACTGAGCAGTGCAGCTGCCGGCACACTCACAGTGGAGCCCTGTCGGCTGCGGGCTGTGCCGGCTCGGCGGTGTCCAGGAGGATCTCGAGCGAGTCGTGCAGCCGGCTGGAGCGCAGGCTGTCGTCCGGCCCGCCGCTGCCGCTGCCGCTGCCGCCCGCCGCGTCCTCGCCGTCGCCGTCCTCCCCGTCGGCGCCGTTGCCGGTGCCGCCGGCCGTCAGCGAGGAAGCCATCTCGGGCGCGGCGAGGGGTGGCACGCCGACCGGGCCGGGCGAGGCGGGGACCGCCCCCGCGCGCCCGCCCACGCTCGTCACCGCCACCGACACCGCCTTGCCGTACAGGTCCACCACCGCGTAGACTTTCTGTACCGGAGGGAGACGCGCGATTATCGTACCGTGTCCGAGCTCGACGAAACCCGATCTTCGCCTTTCTTCGATTACAGATTAAATTAGATTCAGTTTTCGTTCTGCAGACCAAAAAGATTAGTCGATTCTCGTGCAGGGTGTATACGTGGACGAGGGAAAAAAATTCCAGAATTTTTCCCGGATTTCCCAGTTGAAAATACACTTTTTCCGTTTTAAGTGATAGTATACTTTTCCTCGGCACTGTAAAACTTATCAGTCCTTAGAATGTTTACGATTTTCTACACAGGCGTAGAATTTGCCGGCACTTTTAGAAAACAAAACCCAGGGGGGGAAAAACACGCTTTGCAAAGACCTTTGATGTGCACCAACACGTACGCTGCATTTTTTCGTGTTACGGAGGTATAAATTTGAATTCCACCAAACAGTGCATGTAACTTTCCGAAGCAATGAAATTGAGATTGCGATGCGCTTTTGTAAGCCGGTCGTGGCTCGTGTCACGTGATCCCGCCAGCTGATGACAGCATAGGACACGTGATGTAGTTAATGGTTGAAATTAATATATATAGTGTTGCTACAAGAAAAACAAAGCTTTCATAAATAATATTGGTCTCTAAGATAATTAAGCTGCAAGAGAAGCTAAGCTTCCATATGTAATGCTGATCTTTTTGCGTGTCTTACACTTTAAGATACATCACACAAAAGTGCCAGTAAAATTTTTAATAACGACGTAAATGTCTGATCTTCTGGGCTCAAAATTCTTCTAAATGTTTGTCCTCAAAGAGTTGATTTTAAAATGAGTCAAACGCTCTGTGATTTAAGAAATTCTTCCTACATTCCCGCACACAGTTCATCTTGCGTAAAAGGAAATTTACTTTGAAAGTTACGCTTTTCAAACCACAATTCGCAATATTTTCCCGCGACTTGTTAGAAATAGGTTCGTTTCAGCAGTTGCCAGAGGGCGCCAGGTAACAGGCGTCATTGCGCCTGCGCAGCTACGATGACGCAGGAAGCCCGCATATTCGTACGTGTAAAACATTAAAAGATCTTGCATTATCTCATAAAAGAAACAAGACATCAAAGGATACTTCTAGAGCATCGGAATTTCGTGAACCATACTAAAATGCATAATTCAGCTTACAGTGCACAATCATTATGTCCAGATTCGGATGTAAATTTTCTTGGAGCACCAGTACTGTATTATGTCATGTTTGGTTCTTTATTATGGCATAATGCCATTCGAACTAGAAGATGGAAAAGGTGCTCTTGAAATGCAGCAAACAGTTGAAACTAGCCAACAGTGTGAAATTAAACACTTTGTTTTAAAGAAATTGACTGCGTCTGTGCAAAATATTAATAAAAGCCAAACCTCTTCAGCAAACCGACAAAAATAACTTCATTGTTCTGCAAGGCGATTAATGCTCGACTGTCAGAAACGTGCAAATAAAACCTGAAACTAACAACATATTTTAGCCTTCCGTAATTATGCAAATGTATTTTTTTTAATTCATTTGGCAGCTGCTGCTCACAGAAATCCGTTTTGTTTTCATTTAATGTGACAGCAATGAACGAAGAGGAACCAGCAAAATCACTGAAAGTAAACTCGGGTCACGTGGAGACTACCCACCTGACTGCTCTGTGCATCAGCACCAGATCTATGATATTTCCAAACCGGGGCAATATTAAGTAGTGGTGCCCAGCCACACATCGGTAGCCAAAACTGGGAGAAGGTACTACTCACACGCGATTCAACAGCGCATGCGCAAGAGCCCGCCCGCAACTGCTCAAATGAATCTAATGTAAACAGCTGTCACGTCACGCTCGTCGGAGACAATTTGTTGTTACCACAGTGTTTTGTTGTTGTATATAGCGCATTTCCTTTGTGACTTAAGTTTAATTTTCGTTGTTTTTTTCTCTTTTTCATGTATTGTTGCTGCAGTATTGTCCTGCAGAAGTGGGATACAGTAATATCCTTCGTTAGAGTATTGGTTCTTATCAGTCAAAATGACAAAAATTTAACTGGTAACTAAAACAATGAAAAATTCCAGGAATTCTAAAAAGTTCCCGGGTTTTTACCGGTTTTCTCCCGGACGAAAAAATTCCCGGGTTTTTCCCGGATGTCCCCGGTCGTATACACCCTGTCGTGGGTGTGGGACACGTTAGAAAGTATAACATAAAACATTTGTCAGGAGATTTTTCGAAATAGGTGAATACGATGTGGTCAACTGGAACAGCTAATATTTCCAGAATTAACACGCTGTGAGAATGAAACATTGTTATGCACTATTAATAAATTTATCACGCACGAAATACCTAATCTCGACTGTTGTGACCGAGTCCTACCAAAACTGAAATCTAACACACATTTTTACTTAAGCTGGCTTAACAGTCTCTGTAAGATATTCATCTATAGAGTAGAAGGAGTTGCTTATCAAAAAGTCCTTCAAACTCTGTTTAAACCGTTCTCGATCTGAAACCACGTTTTTAATGGTTGGTGGCAATTTATTGAAAACGTGTGTTCCTGAATATTGGACCGCTTTTTGGACCAAGATAAGTGATTTAAGGTCTTTCTGTAGATTGTTCTTATTCCTAGTATTGATACTACGCATTGAGCAATCGGTTGGAAATAGAGATGTATTACTTGCAACAAATTTGATTAAGGAATAAATATACTGAGAAGGAGAGGTTACGATACAAAGTTCCTCGAACAGATTCCTACACCACGTTCTCAAATTTACACCACAAATTATTCTTATCACACGCTTTTCCACCCTAAAAAGTTTTGCTCGGTTTGATGAGTTGCCCCAGGATATGATCCCATATGACATAAGAGAATGAAAGTAAGCAAAGTATACAAGTGTTTTTATATTTACCTCTCCTACATCTGACACCATTCTCACTGCAAATACAGACTCGTTTAGGCACTTAAGCAATTCTGTGATACGCCCTTCCCAAACGAATTTATTATCGAGTTTTAATCCCAGTAATTTAACACTGTCAACCTCTTCGATCTGCACGTCTTCGTATGTTACACACGTGCTGGAAGGAAAACTTTTTACAGGTTCTGAACTGCATATAGTGATTGTACTGAAAGTTTAAAGACAGTGAATTAGCTTTAAACAACTTGTTAATGTCAGTGAAAATTTGATTAGTAGCTATTCTAAATCTGTATTTGATCCTATTAAGAAATTTTTTACATATATTACACAACGACGCGCTATCCGTCTGAAAAGGTCTGAGACTAACTTTATTTCCGGCTTACGAGTTATGTTAATGCAGTAATGAAGTGCATTCGATGCATAATGTCCTGAAGCAGAGAAATGTGTGTGCAGAGTATGTCCCGCACACCTCAACTACCGAACGAGAACGGTGGCACTCGCTGCAACTGAACTGAAATGCAAAATGTAGACCATTTCTTACCCCTTTCGTACCCACTCGCTTCAACTGTGTACATTAAATTTCACTGTCTCTTAGTAGAAACAGAAATATTTTTCCACAGTGGAAACCTTATGTACACACATGTCAGTGTTCAATGTTTCTATCACATAAAAGTCCTGCCAGCTTTTGAGCACCATTATAAAAATACATCAACAAGTCAGTGTAGCAGTGCACAGCAGTTTGTGACCGCCGGAATACCTGGAAGTAGTTGGGTAGTTACTTGTATTCCATTGTACAAATGATTGTTATTTTGCATGCTTTGAAAATGGGTACACATTTTTGCATAAATCTTTCATCTAAAACAATGAAAAAAACACCCGAGAGCATTAAAACCAAAGAAAAATTGTCCTTCCTCCACAAAAAATTGATGTCTGAAAGGGTTACAGAAAAACTGACCACAGGTGTCGAGATGTAGTGTTACCAATACAAAACTACCACAAAACGACAAGGTGCAGGAGTTCACGGGAAGGGGCCACACTTTGACAACTGTGGAAAAGTTATCAATAAACGAGGGTCATCCACAAAGTAAGTTTCATTTGGTTATATAAAACAAACGTGTACAGATATAGAAAAAATATTTATTGTACAAAAATCTACAACTGTTAAATTACTTTCCTATACAGCTTCCGAAATTTTGTAGGCACTTGTCACAGCACGGAACAAGTTTTTGTATGCCTTCTTCGTAGAAGGTTGCCGCTTGTGTATTCGACCGCCCGGTAACGTGTCCTTTCAGCTCGCCACCATCGTCGAAGTGTCGACCACCGAGGACAGATCGTGAGATTTGCGGAACTTCAATAGCGAGGGCACTAAGTGTAAACTTACAGTTGTGCTTAATCTTCTCTTCAATTGTGTGAACCAGTTCATCAGTAACCACAGACGGGCGTCCACTTCGTTCTTCATTATAAACTCAATCACGTCCTTCATTGAACTGTCTGACCCATTACTTTGTGGATGACGCTCGTATAAGAAAGGAATTACCACAGACGACTATGCGACCGTCAATTCAGAAACCTATCTCCAGGAAACGAAGGTACAACGGCAACACCACCGATAAAGCGTGCCCAAAGAGACTGTATTACACCGTGTTTGTCGCCACTCTCATCTCGACACTGAAAGTTCCATCATCAATTGACGGAAGTGACCGATTGTCGTTCTAGGTGCTGTGCTGCTCGACTCGGTTATGTCTCTTAAATATTTAGGGTCAATGCTGCCAAGGGACATGAAATGGAATGGGCACGTAGGTCATCTGTAGTGAAGGCAAATGGTCACCTTCGGTTTATTGGAAGGATTCTAGTAAAGTGTAGCTGACACATATAGGAGACCTCGTACACGGCGCTGGGGCGACCGAGTCTCTAGTACTGCTTTAAGTGTTTGCATTCCCAACAGATCAGATTAAAGGAATGCACTGAAGAAACTCAAAGGTGTCCTTGCTAAACCGTATACCAATAGGTTTTTGTACGTCCATCCTTTCGATCGGACTTCTCGGGTACCACGGCGTTTTACTATTTTAAGAAAATGAAACGCCTACAGCCGTCCTTACGATCTTACCTATCGTGCAACTACCAGTTTCGGCACTTCAGTGCGCTACCTCCAGGCCTCAGTTGACACTGAAGGCGTTACCTCTACCCACATATATACACTGCATCAGTGGCCGACATAACCGATTACGGACACTAGCTGTAGCTGCGATGTTAGCACTATAATCAGCTGCCCGTCAACGGTCGGAGTACCAATACCACAGTTACAGGTAGTCCGCGTAAGCCAGTTACGTCGGCCACCGATGCACCGTAAATATGTACCGCAATAACCCCTTCGGCACGAACTGAAACCTGAAGATGGCGCACTGAAGTGCCGAAACTGGTATCTACACAAAAAATAAATTCGTAAAGGTGGCAGTATGCGTTTCATTTTCTTATAATAGTTTACTGACAGGTAAAGAAATTTCCACTACCTCAACCACTGTTAAGTTTAGTGAGCAGGCTTTTGCGACAGACTGCGAGATAATCCTACTGCCACTGATGTACACGTGAAAGGATTGCGAAGACGAGACGAGAGGAATCGAGGTCGTACGGAGGCTTATAAACAGTTGTTTTCCCTCGCTTCATTGAGGGTGGAACAAGGAAGATGACAACCGAGCAGTGCAAAGCAACGAAATTACGCTCCGTGCTTTCGTCCCCTACGGCAATCGGTATCTGAGAAATTTGTGAGGCAACTTTTGGATAATGTTCGTATAAACAATGTGGACCGGCAGATACAGATAAAAATAATTCGACAAGAGACCGACACACGTCGGGAGCACCTGTACGCGCTACAATCTCAGAATCGATAACAGTACGCTTTAGGCCGTTACGATTTTCAGCACCGAAGAGCTTTCTTCAGTTTGTCTGTCTTCCACTCAATGCCGCCTCTAGTGGTGGGCAGCAATCTGTCCTTTTCCTATTATTATTCCATCCCGTATTTTATAGAGATGGGGCCCCTCCACGCCCGCACCAACGTGGTGACCAAACCAAAAGTTCTACTGTCACCTCCGTAAACATGTTAGTTATCTAGTGGGTGGATCACAGGATGCTGGGCTGTGATGTTGTCCGTGCGTCTGGGTAAGGCTACGCATTAACACGGTCCATCAGGTGATAGATAGTGGACGAAACGCGAGTGAGGGTAGCGATTTGAAGAGCAGAGGGAAAAAAGTGCCATGGCTCGTGCCGTGGGAAAAAAACCTCTGCGACAGTGGGATGGGTAGTAAGAGCAGTAGTGGCTTACTAGCTGCGATAGTTCATGCATCCATCCCGTATTTTCCACTGTTCAACTGAGCACAACATTAGGCAGATTACAGAAATTGAGAAAGGTGCGAGTTAATTAGAAATGACTATAAAAGTTAAAAAAAAATTAAAGACAAAGTACTCGGCAAACAGACACTGAGATAGACAGATAATTCTACATCTACATGTATACTCTGCAGATGACTGTGACACGTGTAGCAGGCAACGTGCAGTAATGAGATCCCAAAAAGCCACCAATGAGGATGAATCTTATGTAAAAGGAAGCAAAAGCATATGGCTTGAAGACAATCAGCCTTTTATTTTGTTGCATAGACGGAGAGAAGAGAAGACTGGATCAATATGGAGTTGTAGAGATGGTGGGAGACAGAAGACGGGAGAGCCCTACACTTCCAGACACTGGCTGGGAACTGCACAACTTGTTGTTGTTGTTGTTGTTGTTGATGATGATGATAGTAACAGCAACACACACATTATTAAACATTGCTCATGCCAGACGGTAAGCTTTATGACGGCTGTGGTTTCATTTTCTTTCTTGGAGTCAGTTTTAAATACGGTAGTAGGGCATTTAAACCATTACACAAATTGCTTCTCCTCACATATAAGTTTAAACAACAATTTTGAAACAACAATTTTGAAACAACAATATGGTGCTTTGTTTTCTTTCTTGCAGTTGAATTTAAGGAGAAACAGGAATGTCGTATTTATAGCTTACGATTAGGATACAACTACGCAATCTGAATGGTCCAAAACTTTGTAATCCTGCCCTTTCACAGATTAAAACTGTGTGAAATACTGTGATTGAAGCTACTATTCTCACAGATCCAGTGACAGGAATGGTCTCTCATACCCCTTGTTCCAATGATCCCAACTCATTCATCCATTCAATTTAAGCAACTTCAATTCCCAGTAAAGGTTTTGTTGGCAACAACAATAAACAAGAATCCAGGCAACGTGAGAGATTGGGGGCAGGGGGGAGAGGAATGGGGGAGTAGGAGGAGAACTAATAATAATAATAATAATAATAATAATAATAATAATAATAAGTTAAAAAGAAATTCTAATCACCAACTGTATGCCTTACAAAGAAATCTTCCAGATTGCCTCAAAATTACTATTTTAACACCTATCCACACGAAAAACGATAAAGCACCTCCTGATAACTATTGCCACATCTCACTCGTACCAAACATATCAAAATTTATCAATTGCTGTATGTACAAACAGACGAATGAGCAATTTGATCAATATAATCCACTTAGCTCGCCACAATACGATTTCAGACCTCATATTTCCACTTTAAAATAAGTTCAAACCATCATCGCAGAAATTTATGTTACTTCTGAGAGTAAGAAAATAACCTGTGCAAGTCTTCTGGATTTGAGAAAATCTTCAGATATGTCTCCCAGAGCACACTTATCAAAAAGCTCCACTTCTATTTGTGTAGGTACCTACATGATTTATCTGCACAGACAAATGAGATATATTAATTCGTATAGGTGCCAGTCGAGTGCACCAAAGACATATTAATTAGTATTATGTCGGGCACCATCTTACAGACACTTTTCACTAGTCTGAGGAATATCGACCAAAAATCGATAACCTTCGACAGTTGAAAAACTGTCTTTTTTGCAGCTGTGGAGTGAACGAGGTCAGGTATGCTTGTGAGTACTTCAGGCTACAAAGGGACACTGGGGCTCATGCTTCCATTTGTACTGAACAGCATCAAATTTCTATTACGAAATTTCTCAATGTACGTTCACACCATTTTAATCAGCAGTAAAGTGTTCGACTGGAAAATGGCAAGGAGCTTTACAGACACCCCGTAGTTGCCCGTCAGAGTGACACACCAGTGGTCCGAATTTCTCGTAAGGAAATTTGCACGAAGTCACAATCGCACTACACTGTCAGTAAGGCAGAACAGAACTCTACCGGAAAAACGACACGACCAGATCCCCGCCGAGGGCGCAACTGTCGCCGTCCGCCGGCAGTTACCTTCGGCACGTACGGCACGGCGACGCCCACGTCCTCGCCGTTGAGCGAGAAGCTGAGGGCCCCGTCGGCAGCGCGCCGGACTCCCACGCGGTCGCCGACCGTCAGCCACTCGAGGCTGGGGCAGTAGCAGTGCTGCAGCGTGCGCCCGTTCTTCTGCACCTCGTTGCCTAGGGCACACACAATGCAAACTCAGTTAGTACACAGTGGGCCGTAGCGAGCTACCCGGAGCCGTAAAGCCGTGATCCGCGTCACGGCGTACGGCAGAGGGTACTCGCGGCGGCACTGCCGTCTCCTCTCCTCGTCCGTCCCGTTAACGGACGGTGCGCCGCGTGGTGCGGCAGCTCGGTAAATGCCACGGCGGTGCGGGATTACTGGTGCCAAAACTGGGTCAGTGTTAATGCCGTGTCATCAACTCTCAGACATTTGTCGAAACACTCGAGAAAATGAAAACGGGTCGAAACGGAGTAGCGTTCGGTCGGGGCGTGGTGTCACTTTTCACGAGGGTGCCAGTACGAGACGTGCCAGATGTTTCGGTCCGATAGTTTCCACCCGGAATTGTCGTCATTCCGTCAAGTTTTAATGACTACGTACTTCTCGTTCTGGGACGAATATTACGAAATGACAGATCGCACGGCAACGGGCTCACCACTGTCTTCTGCAATCGTGAATTTCTTCGTGGAGCTCCCTCGGGTACATCAGTAACACATTACTCGTACGGCCTCACACTGAAAATACACTGCAGCAGTTCGTGGATCAAACGAACACTGTCCGTACTGACATTAAATTTACTGGCGAGACAGAGAAGGTGGCGAGTTACCGTCCTCAAGTGTTTTAAACGAGAGGAAGGCAGAATGACGGCTCGGTCATTCGGTGTACGGGAAACCGCCGCACAATGATTGAGATTTGATCACCGGTAGTTTTCACCACCCTACACACGAGAAAGTGGTCCCGAACACGTTAATACACAGAGCCGAAGTTATTTCTGACGACGGTCCGAACTGTAGCACTCGAGGCACGTGTTCGGGGAGAGCGGCTATAGAGAAAGAGAAATTGCACACGCTTTCAGGTGCCACCAAAGGAGGACGCCTCCGAATTAGGAGAAGGGGCCGAGCCGGCAGCTTTCCTGCCGTACTACGGGGCAACGAGCACCGAGCTAGTACTCTTACGACAGGGACGTGGATCGAGACCAGTGTTTCGGGCCACTCCAGAGGTTAGAGATATGTCGCGCCCTGTTAAATACGATATAACTCTCAGTGTGTCCGGTGCGTACATCGCCCTCACGAGTCCGGTAGCATCTACAAAGGCCTGGCAATTCGCTCGGTTGCGGAGCATCGTACCGAGCACGAGATACGTATTAAGCGAAGGGATCTCAGCGAGTCGGCCACGGCCGAGCAGTGCCTCGAAAATGGACACAAAATAACAGTTTGAGAACACGAGGGTCTCGGCTCGCGCAATGACATACTGGGACTCAGTTAAAAAAGCGGTAGCTGAGATTAAAACGAACAGCAACTATTTCGACAAAGGCCAGGGCTACACAACGAGTAGGACACAGGGGCAGGCTCCGGATGTCGAAAGGAAGCAACAGCGGATGCTCAATTCTCGTAGCGAGGCGGGAGTGGCAGTTTCAAACGTAGCACGGGGCACTCTTGCCACCAGACATCATCCCGGAGCTGCCGAGAGCTGTCCAGTCACCTACCGCACACGTTTCGGCCCTCTGCGATCGGTGCCAGCGACCGTAATCCTAAGTGTATAAGTGCCAGTCCCGGCAGTCGGTAGTTTTACTCCTGATGACAACGGCGGAGCTAACCACAGAAAGCTACAGAATTTTATCGGAAATGACGTGGTTTGAAATTACAGAAGATTATAGCCAGTCGTGACGCCGTGAAAGACTCCGGGGACAATGTAGTGATTGCTGGGACTGATGGAACACAAAGTGTAGGGAACAGAACAAATGTTCCACATACCTGCCAACTTTCTAAAACCAAAAATCGGGAGATTCAGTTTTAAAAATTGGGAGGTACGAACAGAAGGGGGAGGGGGGAGGGGGGGGGGGGGGGGGGGGAAGGCTTATTTACTGGATAGTCTCGAGACAACTGACGTGGCTGCGCTTTACCGAGTGTGAATGCACGAGCTTCAATGAACTGCAAATAACAGTCCACCAGTTGTAAAATACAGCTTTATAAAACCTCGATCGGGGTCTCGACAGTCTTCTTCGGAAGGTATTGTCAGTAGAACGACGTTACCTATATCTGATGTGGTGAATGTGTCTAGTACATGGGCACATCGTCCACTTAATCGACATTAAAATACACGACTTAAAGGTAGTAGCTCTCTACTGTACAGCTTTGTCTTAGAAGTTTTCAAGACGCCGCACATTTGACAGTGAATGCAATAACAGGTAGTATGCCACTCGAAACGTTTGTATGTGTACGAGAAATATAAAACACAGCGTCAGATTGTATGTACTGTAAGCATTCCACGTACGGAGCTAGTGACTTGTGCTGTCGGCTGAAAAGTAGAGGCACCAGCCTCGGGTCGCCTCCGGTAGCTGGCACTCCCACGCCTATCGAACACGCACAGCTGCAAAGAGCAACTCGTGCGATTTCGCGAGTACATATTCATTACCAGAATTAAAATAAAAAAACTGCCATTAAAAATCCCACGACTTATAAGGAGCCTGCAGGCTCAGGTGAAAGGCACGAATACACAACAGCAACAAACACGACTGTCAGAGCAAAATGCTTCGAGGAAATATATCATACTCTGCCTCACACGCGTACGGGAAAACCGTACGAGTAATGGAAATTTATCGAGTAGCACATTACATCGTGTGCGGGCGAGGCACGAGAAAGTACTTCGAGTCGACCAGTACCGTGCCACGTGAACGGGGGCGGAACAGATCGACGAATACCGTATTTACTCGAACCTAAGCCGCACCTGAAATTTGAGACTCGAAATTCAAGGGAAGAGAAAAACTTCAGGCCGCACCTCCAAATTGAAACAGAGTTGGTCCATTGTAATACGAGGCACAGTTTACATCGAACGAATGACAATACAGCTACAGTAGTTTGGTTCTAGTCGTAAGCTTAGCAGTTAAGCTTTACCAGGTAGCCGTTGCTATGCGTCAGGCGCTCCGTCCGTATTTATACGGGTACCCTTCCTTTTTCGCATACTTCGTCTGGTTTGAATTGATTGCCTATTTTTCTTTGATCTGATAAGTTCCGTTCTCTTTGTTACAGGTGTTTACGTCACCCTAAGCTGAAAATGCTTTACTGTACTGTGTCGTGCATTGTCTGCCGCATTCTGATAATGAGTGTTTACGACCTGCCGCCCCTCGCGGCATGTCTTGCTTTTGTGCGCGCTACCGCCGCTTCAAATTTAAAAAAAAAAAAAGGAGAGAGAGGAATCATCTCATTAGCGAAACAATGGCAAGAGTCTGCTATTTGTTGTTACTTACACTGCTGGTTTCTTTGATAATAATCCACAAGAACCAAATAATAGACTGCGCGTGGTAGAAGATGTTGTGAAGGAGAGTTTGGCAAAAATTTTTCTTTGTTTGAAGATTTTTGCAGACACCTCTTTAGTACATTACATTCTGCACAGAAATAGAGTCATTTTAGATTTAAAAATCTACTCAATTGCTGTTCTTCATTTCTGACTGTATCACTATTAGGCATAAGAATAATACGAATATAAACATGACACGATATGTATATTCTTCCGCGTTTGCTGTTGTCTCACTCTAGTTTCGTAGTTTATTAGGCAGACAGGATTTAAATGAGATAGCAGCAAACACAAAAGAATACATGACAAAATGTTTATATTCGTATTATTCTTATGGTGAAGAGAATACTGCATGTGATTCACAATTCATAAAAGTTCCTATTAGCAACCATCTCTTGCCACAAGTAGGAAAACATTCAGAATGTAGAGTTGGCCATATTGACAAACATCCCAAACAGTCTTGCCAGTCGGATTTTCGTAGTACATTGAAATGCTGCTACATTTGAAGATGAACAATACGGAATTTGCATTTACTTCATCGGATAATGTATGAAAATGCAGTGGTCGAAACTCGGCGCGGAAAAAAAATCTCATCTTCCACCTTAATTTATTTACTGACGCAGATGTTTTGGCGCCAGTATTTATCTTTGTGCCTGCAAAGCATGCCCCTGTAGCGTTACATATATTAGACGGCACATGTTAATTGTGGCGGCACCTACCAACATTTTACAGAACTTCCGATTACTTTGCACTCGATTCTTAGCGGCAGGTGGTTTTTTGGATTACAAAAACCGGAAAAAAAGTGCGGCTTCGATTCGAGTAAATACGGTAAACACTCGACGTTAGTCTGATGTAACCTACGGACTGACAGTGAATGACTAGACGTGTGGCACAGCCTTAAGAAATTAAACTTAGGGCAACAACAGCCGTAGAATGCAAATATTTGGACCTCAAAAGTCACTTAGAGGTAAGTGTCCAACCGGCCACATATCTCGGCAACCGAGAGATACGCCGTGTGAACCGCAATCAAAAAACGACTGCCAGAAAACAGAGCAGTACCCTCCAAAGGCTACTCTGTGAGGTGGCTCAGAAGAACTCTAGTACGATCCCTTACTTCGGTCCCGTATTCGATAAACTGGGGAGATTTTTGAGATCTGTCCGTGTTACTCCTGCCCTTTCGGAACCTAAAAATAATGGGAAACATCACACCCGTACGGTGTTTCCCTTTTTCACGTGTGCACGTGACGACTCGACTTTGACACCGCGAGTAGAGATCACTGTGTGACGGATCATTCAGTGTGATGTGGTCCGAGCTACCTTTGACTGTTCTTCTTCCAACTGTAAATTTACTTTGACTACTGCGCCTCCGCCAGTGCAAAGATATGATTTACGATCGCACATGCAGAAGAGCACTGCGCCAGTGACAGATTTTTTATAAGTAATTTTGATTTTTTTTTTTTTTTACTTTTGTGTAGGCGCTTGTTTTTAACAACTAGTTTATTACTCTCTTGTCTTCATACGTTCAAGACATGTATTTTACGGCGCTGTGTTGAACAAGGATTTTAAATGGAAATTAAAACTATATTAGGAAACGAAGTTATTTCAGCAGTGATTCGCAATGGTTATTGCCAAATTTATAAATTAATCCTCACAGTGACAACTTAAAGAAATTTTCATCAGACGGAGAAGAAGAGGACCCGCAAACAATGAGAGAAAGGACATCCTACAAGAAAATTAAGAAGTATTCCAGATGCAGCCGCGAAGACTATATTATAATAGATACTACGTTTCTGACAGAATTATAAAGTAAATTTCAACTTATTTCTGATGCTATTTCCTTACAGTCGCTTTTTGTAGTGTTGCCGACGTGGTCTGCCATTCACGGTCAAATTACAGCACTATCTCAATCAGTAATACGAAGTCCGCCTTATCTGTAACTTATTCCATCAAAATTCAAACCCAATCAGATTTTCTATTTTGTATTTTCATGGCAGAACCCCGAGGAAAGGAAACACTGCACAATACGGTCCCCTTTTGTTTTGTTCTCACGCGTGCCCAAACTCATTCCTCTCAACTCTGTTTGTCTACAGGCAGGGTAACGCCCACTACTTCCGGGTACCAAATGACAAACACGTCTTCAATGATAATTTTCTGTTTCGATTTAACCGTGTACGTCAATCGTGAACACAGATCCGAGCATAAGTAAGTCATAAATTCAGATACACCAATCTACTAATCCGACCACATCAAACTCTACCTAAGATCCGAGATTTACGATCTCCATTCGTCGCGGGCATTTACAGGGTAGTACACCCGTTTCCTCCGAGGTGTCCGCGACACGTACAGGGTGCGTCACCGAGGCTACCGCACTCCCCGTGCCGTGCCGTGCCTCACCCCGGCCGCGTTACGCCACTAAGCACGCACTGCCTGCACCGATCACGTGTCGGGATGCACACAGTCTACTTTTCCCGACAGGAGTGTCCTCAGTGGAACGTAGGTAATTCTCACGAATAGGCCACATTACACTACGCCTGTCGTGAAGGGCGTTTAGTTACCCTGTGTAATACTGGTGATATCTACGGTATTAAATGCCGGAGTGTGGGTGTAGACATACCTGGCAGAGAGAGAGAGAGAGAAGTTTCCAAAACTAGGTTCGCACAACGCAGTGCCACTCGTAATCGTAAGTCAGCTCTAGCAGTGCATTTGGCACGCGACATGCACGGATCGTCTAATGTTAAAGCTGACTTAGGAATCTTGCGTGTACAATTACGAGGACTGGTGCTTGACATTTTGGAAGGGTTACAAACAGTGAAGTGTAAGCTGAAACATCCGGACAGTAGTCTAAATGAGGAAATTGAATTTCAGCATAATGGAATGCTCAGCAACTATTTGCAATGTCTAACTCGTACCTGTAGCGCCTCATCCCCCTATCTCTCGAGTCTCGTGTCAGACAACTGGGAGGTGACGCATAATGTTGTCAGAGCCGTGCTCAGTTTTCCTTTTAATGGATTTGTACGTAATTTTCCATTGCTCTGCTACACCTAATGTGTAGCCCTGCACCTACCTACATATACACCAAGTTTTTTCTCACAGTAACTAGTCACATTGACATATCTGTTACAGGAGATGTACTGAATTGTAATTATGTAGGTCAACTCGCATGTCGCGCTGGGCTACCTGCGTCCACTGCATTTTATTCTCGGTACGACATACTCAGCATATTTGGTGTAACAACAAAAACAACCAATTATTGATGAAATTATTTAATCGGACAGATAAAAAAATCTACTCGCCAAGTGGCGGCGGAACCACGTGTAAAAGACTGTCGCGACTGGCGAGGTTTTGTAGCCTGTGGCTCCTTCTTCGGGCAGAAAGGTTGAAGGGGATGGAAGAAGGGTGAAGGAACAGGATTGAAGAGGTCTAGAAAAAGGAGCAGGCTTCAGGGAAGTCACCCAGAACCGAGGATCAGGGGAGACTTACCATATGATAAGTATCCTTTTTTATTCCTCCTTCCCTTTCAACCTTCTGCACGAAAGAGGAGCCACCGGCTCCGAAAGCTCACCAATCACAAAAGTCTTTTACGAGTGTGTTCTGCCGCCGCTTGCTAAGTAGATTTTTTGCCTATCCAATTAACTAATTTTAACTGAATATAATAGAGGGAACCATTCCACGTGGGAAAAATATATCTAAAAACAAAGATGATGTAACTTAACAAACAAAAGCTTTGGTATGTTGATAGACACACAAACACACACACAAAATTCAAGCTTTCGCAACCCACGGTTGCTTCATCAGCAAAGAGGGAAGGAGAGGGAAAGACGAAAGGATGTGGGTTTTAAGGGAGAGGGTAAGGGGTCATTCCAATCCTGGGAGTGGAAAGACTTACCTTAGGGGGAAAAAGGACAGGTACACACACACACACACACACACACACACACACACACACGCACGCAGACGTATGTAAAGGCAAAGAGTTTGGGCAGAGACGTCAGTCGAGGCGGAAGTACAGAGGCAAAGATGTTGTGGAATGACAGGTGAGGTACGAGTGGTGGCAAGTTGAAATTAGCGGAGGTTGAGGCCTGGTGGGTAACGGGAAGAGAGGATATACTGAAGGCCAAACTCTTTGCCAAAGCTCTTTGCCTTTACATATGTCTGCTTGTGTGTGTGTGTGTGTGTGTGTGTGTGTGTGTGTGTGTGCGCGCGAGTGTATACCTATACTTTTTTCCCCCTAAGGCAAGTCTTTCCGCTCCCGGGATTGGAATGACTCCTTACCCTCTCCCTTAAAACCCACATCCTTTCGTCTTTCCCTCTCCTTCCCTCTTTCCTGATGAAGCAATCGTGGGTTGCGAAAGCTAGAATTTTGTGTGTGTGTTTGTGTGTCTATTGGCATACGAACGCTTTCGTTTGGTAAGTTACATTTCTTTGTTTTTAGATATATTTTTCCCACGTGGAATGTTTCTCTCTATTATATTCAATTAACTAATTTTATTGATATATTTGATTTATATTGCACCATTATCTTTAGTTTGTGGTGTTTCAGTTTGGTCTCTTTATGTTTTGTACTACGGTTTTATTACTTTTATTTCCTGACAATTTCATTACACATTTTTATTATTTTTATTTCTTAACAACTGCACTATACATTGCTCGTCGTGCTTTTATTGTCTGCTCCGTAGCAGGCCTATCTCAGCTAACGCCATCCGTACGACAGTATTATTACCGGCGAGAGGCATTCGGGAGAAAATGTAGAGTGTGGCTGCGGTGTCAGCTACGATTTCTCCGGTGGCCCCTCCCACCCTCAGGGTTACTCGTAGCGGCAGCCGCTCTACGACGTGTACACGTACTGAGGTGCCTCACCGCGATTCACACTGCAGTCTCCCGAATGGGCTCGCCGGGCATCCTCGGTGTGCACCGGCCCGGTCATTTATGCGGTAAGCTGCTTTTGAGGTTCACAAATGGGCACTCTGTGATGTTTACATCTCCATTTCCGTTCCTTACACCTGTGCTGCACGTCCTGCTATTCAGTTTGTTCGTAGGTTTGCACTAGTCTGGCAACGAGTTTTTATTTTCTGATTCGGTCCCGCTCTTTTGGTCTCGTCCCATTTACCTCGTGCGGTACTGTCTGTCTGAGTACTTCTTTGTACCTCATCCACACAGGATTTGGGATGTTACTTGATAAATTTAGATTTTTACATTACTTCTATGATTTTCTCACACGCAATTAAAGCACGACTTGACGTTCACATCTGTACGGATCCTTTTAATTTAAATTGTCGGTGTGTTCCATAATGTCACGGAGTTTTTGCACAAGTTTAGTAAACATCATAGTACACATAACAGTAACTTTAGACATCAATAATATATTCTCTTTCATTATTTACAACAGTCTGCCAATGCAGGGGTAACTTTTCGATTCCACGACTGTAGAAATTGTGCAGTTTTGAGGGGAACAATCGTCGAATGATGTTCGGAGCGAATTTTCGTCCGCACTGAAAGTTCCTCGAAGACTGTCTGATAGAGGGCAGATAAGGTGAAACTGTGAGGGAGCGAGATCAGACGAATAAGGTGGATGCGGAATGACTTCCCGACCCGACTCCCGTACAGTGTTTCTCGCCAGTCTATCAGAATGCAGGCGGGCATTATTGTGGAGTAGTGTCGTTCTCTGATTGTGTCCGCAAGATGTCTCAGATGTTGACAATAAGTGTCAGGAGTGATGATCACACCTCGGGGAAGCAATTCGTAGTACATCACACCGTCACTGTTCTGCCAGATATGTACCATTACTTTTTGCAGGCACAGGCCTTTATATGGGAAGTTTCTGCTTTGTCTGTACTCAACCATCCCTTTCTTTCCCTTACCTTAGCATAAAGACACCATTTCTCATTACCGATAATGAAGTACAATACGAACGGTCAATGTCGTCCGAGAGCCTATTGACGAAGAGCGACGAGAAGTGGACATACGGAAACCCACTGACTGTTGTGATTTTTGGTAAGTTATCAGCCGTTTCAGCGAAAAACGCACGGGCTGTCGACTGCGTTTTACTTTCTACCTGTCGTAGCAATACGTCGAAGGACATTTAATTTTTAGTTCCGGACGTCTGCTTCTCTGTATTTTATAGACCCTTCTGTGCATCCCGGTTTTTAGGTGTCTCCTCTTCTGTCGATTGGGATTGACGCGTAGTTGTTTTTAACTCCTCTCTCTGTCTTCGCGTTTGACAGTTTTGACACGGGCACATATGACCCTAGTTGTTTTTGCGCCCTGAAACAAAACAAAACACAAACTCGATTTTTCAACCTTCCCCACAGCACGTAAATGTCACACGACGGTGGAACGATGACAGGTAATCAGTTTTGCCAGTTCTTGAGTACAATGACGTCAATCGTTGTCGATTACTGCATTTAAATGACCTCTGTCAAACCCCAAAGGTCTTCCCAAAGGTGGAAATTCACTAACGTCAAAACGACCTCCTCAAAAATGCGAAAACCATTTCCTCGCTGTGCTCTGTCCAGTGACATTACCCCCCACACACGGCGCAGATGTTTCCGGGTGTCCCTGACTGTCACCTCTCTATTAAACACAAACAGAAGAAAATGTCGGAACTGTTCCGGTTTCTCCACTCGGCACTCCATTTGCTAGCATCCCCAGCTCCATTCACCTTCTCAAAATGAGTAAATGTAAACCAGAATACCAACATGGGAAGAAATAAAAATATTATGCACCAACGTAATAATTTTATATACTACGACTGGCTGCTTCCCATGCATTTTGTAGCGCTGCAAGACGGGATTTACACTGAGACTCAGGTCGTGTGTACGATTTTATCAAAATAGAGTATTTGCCAATTACAACTGGTGCAAATTCAATCACGTGAAATTTTAGCAATAGTTGTGGACGTCCCAGGAAGAGTATAACAAACAACATTTCTCAAATATCCAAATATCTTAGAGCCGCACTCACGTATGAGGTACCAAGTGTCGGCGCTGACCGCCGGCAGGGCAGCGACAGGTGGGCAGCCGGGACCACCGGATCCAGATCCGGAGCCGGAGCCGGACATCGTGGGCACCAGCGTCGTCACACCCAGCCGCACGGTGCCCGACCAGTGGGGGGCCAGCTCGCGCAAGCAGATCTGACACACAAAGTTTGTTCTCAGCACTGTGTGTGTGTGTGTGTGTGTGTGTGTGTGTGTGTGTGTGTGTGTGAGAGAGAGAGAGAGAGAGAGAGAGAGAGAGAGATAGAAAGAGAGAGAGAGAATGCGCCAAAGGCGCATTCTCTCTCTATTTGGACTCCTGAAGATAGTACGAGCACCGTATTTACTCGAATCTAAGCTGCACCTGAAATCTGGGACTCGAAATTCAAGGGGAGAGAAAAGTTTTAGGCCGCACCTCCAAATCGAAACAAAGTTGGTCCATTGTAATATGAGACAATTTAGGTCGAATGAATGACGATACAGCTATAGTAGTTTGGTTCGAGTCGTAAGCTTAGCAGTTAAGCTTTATCACTCCAAGCTGAAAATGGATTACTGTACTGTGTCATGCATTGTTTGTCGCATTCTGATAGTGCGTGTTTACGGCCTGTCGCTGCTCGCGGCATGGCTTGCTTTTGTGCGCTTACAATTAAAAAAAAAAAAAAAAAAAAAAAAAAAAAAAAAAAAAAAAAAAAAAAAAAAAAAAAAAAAAGAAGAAGAAGAAGAGAGGAATCATCTCATTAGCAAAACAATGGCAAGAGACTGATATTTGTTGTTACTTACATCGCTGGTTTCTTTGATAATGATCAACAAGAACCAAATAATAGACTGCGTATGATAGAACATGTTCTGAACGAGAGTTTAGCGAAAATTTTTCTCCGTTTGAAAATCTTTGCAGATGCCCCTTTAGTACATTACATTCTGCACAGAAATTAGAGTCATCTTACATTTAAAAATCTAGTCAATTGCCGTGCTTCATTTCTGACTGTATTACTATTAGGCATAAGAATAATGCGAATATAAACATGACACGATACGTATATTCTTCCGGGTTTGCTGTTGTCTCACTCTAGTTTCGTAGTTTATTAGGCAGACAGGATTTAAATGAGATAGCAGCAAACATGAAAGAATACATGGCAAAATGTTTATATTCGTATTATTCTTATGGTGAAGAGAATACTGCATGTGATTCACAATTCATAAAAGTTCCTATAAGGAACCATCTCTTCTCACAGGTAAGAAAAAATTCAGAATGTAGAGTTGGCCATATTGACAAAAACCCCAAACAGTCTTGCCAGTCGGATTTTCGTAGTACATTGAAATGCTGCTAGATTCGAAGATGAACAATACGGAATTTGTATTTACTTCGTAGGATAATGTACGAAAATGCAGTGGTTGAAACTCGGGGCGAAGAAAAAGCTCATCTTCCACCTTTCTTTTACAAATTTATTTACTGATACAGAGGTTTTGGCGCCAGTATTTATCTTTGTGCCTGCAAAGCATGCCTGTGTAGTGCTACATATGTTCGACGGCAGAATTTAATTGTGGCGGCACCTACCAACATTTTTCAGAACTTCCGCTTAGTTTGCACTCGATTCTAAGCCGCAGGCGGTTTTTTGGATTACAAAAACCGGAAAAAAAGTGTGGCTTATATTAGAGTAAATACAGTAAGCTAAAGGGAAAGGAGGATAATGTACAATATGTACAAGAACCAACAGGGAACAATGATAATGGAATACAAACAACAATGTTCTCAGATTAGGAAAGGTATATGACAGGGATAGAGGCTTTTGCTCCTACTGTTCAATCTATACATTGAAGAAAGAATAATGGAAAGAAAAGAAAGGTTCAGAAGTGGGATTAAAATTCTGGGTAACGGGTATCGACAGTAAAACTCGCCGATGACTCTGATATCGTCATTGTAAGTGAGCTGTCGAATTAAACGATTACTCTAACGAACACAGAATTTCGATTGTGAGTGAATCGAAGAAAGATGTAAGTAATGAGTAGTAGTGTAAATCAGAATACATTAGTGAGAAACGTAATATCCGTATTGGTGACCATAGAGTAGAATAAGTTTAGTAGTTATGCTACCCCAGATGCAACATAACATGTGGCATACAAAGCAAGGATGACATAAGCAGCAGACTAGCACCGGCAAAACGAGTGTTTCTGCCGACGTAAAACATACCAGTAGCAAAAGCAGGCCTTAATTTGAGGAAGAAATTTCTAAAGACGTTTGTATGCAGCACAGCATTGTATGGTAGTGTTCCGTGACCTTTTGGAAAACCAGAAAAAAAGATTTGAAAGAAATAATGAACAGTCAAACATTTTCAAATGGAAAGTTCATTTAAACCCCCTGACCACGGTTTTGATCTTTATAAAACCAACTTCTGAATATTATATGTAGAACAATAATATCTCATAATCGACACAGAAAATTAATCAAGCTTGCAATGTTACATGTTGAATGTTGAAAATTAGGTGCACTGGAAAGATAAAAAAGGGGGATCAGCAAAGAAAGTAATACGTGGAAAACAATGACAAGAAGAAGAAGAAGAAGAAGAAGAAGAAACTGTCATTAAGAAAGCAAGAGAGGAAAAAAGAAATTGCTATAATAAAGAGTATCTGGTTTCAACAGTAATAAAGTTGCCACAGTAAATAAAAAGGCAACACCAACATAAAATCAATGGTTCTACACTAACAGGTAAATAAGAAGACAAGAAAATCACACACAAACACACACACACACACACACACACACACACACACACACAAATAATAAAGGACAAGTGTCAAAAAAACTGCTTGACAGTTTCATAGTACCAATGGGTGTAAAGGGCACTAGAGTAAAGACACTCTTCACTTCAGACTGAAGCAGTGCACAAATAAAAAATAAATAAACTCAAAATTCATAGCAACAGGTGTGCGTAGACTGAAGTGTGGAATCTGATGAAATCCTTACATTGGTCATACAGGCGGGACATTTGAAGTGTGTTTCAGACAGCAGACTTTAATGGTTCAAATGTCTCTGAGCACTATGGGACTTTAACATCTTAGGTCATCAGTCCCCTAGAACTTAGAACTACTTAAACCTAACTAACTTAAGGGCATCACACACATCCTTGCCCGAGGCAGGATTCGAACCTGCAACCGTAGAAGCAGCGCGGTTCCAGACTGAAGCGCCTAGAACCGCAAAGCCACCACGGCTGGCAGCACACTTTAATACCCAATAATAAAACAGATCTGGTGAGCACCATCTAACATCAAATCAATCTGATGGAACCATCAGTACACATCCAGAAATACTACACAATGAACCTGAGGGACAGGGTCGGAAGAAAGCGAGATTTTGACAAGAGCCCACAACACATTAAATCGACAGAAAGAATTTACCGACAGCACACCGTTGCCACTTCCAGACGTCTACCCCTACACAACGCTCACACAGACGACAGCCGCATTCACCGAGAAGTGAGAGTGGCGGCGCTTCGGCCCGGCAGCGAGTCGCCGTGCACACCGGCTTCCCCACACACTGCAAAACGTGCACACTGTGTGACACCGTCACACAGAAGCAGATGCAATTAACTGTAACTGTTACACGGTATTCCCTGTAATTCTGAATGCTTCGCGTAATACCACTTTTATAACTCCACTACTTAAGTTTTACAGTTTATAGTTTCATTGGTCTGTACTCTAGATACGTGAACACAAATGTAACTACCTTACAAGAAACGGACAACATAATTAATGCACAAATGCCCATGACATGACAGGATTAATAGTGTGTTAATTAAACTTAGTGGATTACTGCTCAAGTTGAGAATTTTATTGTATTTACTCGAATCTAAGCCGCACTTTTTTAGCGGTTTTTATAATCCAGAAAACCGCCTGCGGCTTAGAATCGAATGCAAACTAAGCGGAAGTCTGAAAAATGTTGGTAGGTGTCGCCACAACTAACTTCTGGCGTCGAATATACATAGTGCTACACAGGCATGCTTTGCAGGCACAAAGATAAATACTGGCGCCAAAACCTCTGCATCAGTAACTAAAGTAACAACAAAAAGGTGGAAGACTAGCTTTTTTTTCTCCGTCCAGAATTTTGACCACTGCATTTTCATACATTATCCAACGAAGTAAATACAAATTCCGTATTGTTCATCTTCAAATGTAGCAGCATTTCAATGTACTACGAAAATCCGACTGGCAAGACTGTTTGGGGTTTTTGTCAATATGGCCAACTCTACATTCTGAATTTTTTCTTACCTGTGAGAAGAGATGGTTCCTTATAGGAACTTTTATGAATTGTAAATCACATGCAATATTCTCTTCACCATAAGAATAATACGAATATAAACATTTTGCCATGTATTCTTTCATGTTTGCTGCTATCTCATTTAAATCCTGTCTGCCTAATAAACTACGAAACTAGAGTGAGACAACAGCAAACCCGGAAGAATATATGTATCGTGTCATGTTTATATTCGCATTATTCTTATGCCTAATAGTAATACAGTCAGAAATGAAGCACGGCAATTGACTAGATTTTTAAATCTAAGATGACTCTAATTTCAGTGCAGAATGTAATGTACTACAGAGGCGTCTGCAATGATTTTCAAACGGAGAAAAATCATACACAGTCTATTATTTGGTTCTTGTTGATCATTAACTCTCTCTCTCTCTCTCTCTCTCTCTCTCTCTCTCTCTCTCTCTCTCTCTCTCTTTTTTAAATTGGAAGCGGTGTTAGCGCGCACAAAACCAAGACATGCCACGAGCGGCGACAGGTCGTAAACACCTATAACAAAGAGAACGGCACTTATCAGATCAAAGAAAAATAAGCAATCAATTCAAACCAGATGAAGCACGTGAAAGAGGAAGGGTACCCGTATAAATAGAGACGGACCACCTGACGCATAGGAATGGCTACCTGGTAAAGCTTAACTGCTAAGCTTACGACTAGAACCAAACTACTGTAGCTGTATCGTCATTCATTTGACCTAAACTGTGTCTCATACTACAACGGACCAACTTTGTTTCGATTTGGAGGTGCGGCCTAAAACTTTTCTCTCCCCTCGAATTTCGAGTCTCAAATTTCAGGTGCAGCTCAGATTTGGGAAAATTTTATTCCTCGATTTAGAGTCTCATTTTTAAGGTGCGGCACAGATTCGAGTAAATACGGTACTTCTGATCGACACCTGACGGCTGAACACCAAAATTTTATAAGAATAGCTTACGACACAAGTATTATCACTGTTCAAACAAGGGAGTCTCCACAAATCTTCAAATTACACAGGTGTCAATCCGATAATCTAGACCCGCAAAAGTGACTCGGGTGACAGACGTCGCGGGACACCTCCCCGTACCCTGGCGGAGCTCCTCTCGCCTCGTGCGGTGCGGCACGGACTCTACAACTCTTCGGAAGCCCCGGCAGAAGTACTGGCCCGGGGTCCCCTCTACAGCCGTCCGTGTCGCCGGTGCAGTGCAGGATTCTGTGCCCGAACTGAACTCTCGATTACATCCCGCAAACGTTCGAGGGGATTCGTGTCGGGAGACCTCGGTGGTCAAATCGTTCACTCGAATCGTCCGGAATGTTTTCGAACCGATTACGGACGACCGCGTTCCGGTGACACGGCACACCGACGTACGTAACAATTCCGTCGTCGTCTACGAAAGTCGAGTCGGCGAACGGCCGAGAATGGGCTCCGACGAGCCGGAGGTAACTGGCAGCCGGTCCTATCCCTGTAAACGCGGCCCGCACCGTCGGGGAGCCACGGCCGGCTCTCGCGGTGCCCCGTCGACGACGCGGCTCCGCGAGGTCTGCGCCGCACTCCGACTCTACCGCCAGCTCTCGCCGACACGGTGGGACTCGTCCGACCGGGCCGCAGCTTTCCGTCCGCCCGGAGTCCGACCCGTACCGCCACGAGCCCGGGAGGGGCACCGCGGGGAACGTCGCGGTGTCGTTCGGAGGCGACCGCGTCGGTCACTTGCCGCCACCGCCCTCTAGTGAAAAATGTCACCGACGCAGTCGTGACGTACGCGTCTGTCGTACGCCGCAAATTCGTTTCTACAGTTACTTCGTGCAGTGTCGGTCGCCCGTCAGCACTGACGACTCTACGAAAACTCCGCCGCTCCGTGTTGTCGGACGTAGGCCGTCGGCCACGGCGGTGCCCGAGGTGAGGGCCGGTGCCTAAAATCTGGCACTCTCGGCACGCTCTCGAAACTGTGGGTATCGGAATATCGATTTCGTTAACAATTTTCGAAATCGAAAGTCCCACATTTCTAGCTGCAACTACCGTTCCGCATTCGGAGTCTGTCGATTGCTGTCGTGCGGCCGCAATCGTGTCTGAAACCTTCTCAGTTTAATCGTCCGAGTACAAATGGCAGCTCCACCGATGCAGCGCCCTTTTACACCTCGTGTGCGCGACGCTACCCCCGTCTGTGTATGTGCGTATTGAACTCGTCACCTCGGTCTATATTCAGATGTATTAAATAACGTATTAAAGATTATTACAGAAGTTTTACTTCTAGAATGAAAAAGTGGCTTAACAAGAGGCAGGTCACGCAGTGATAATATATTTACTGTGCGACAAATAATACCGGAAAGCAGAGCATTTAATTTACTGACCTATCTGGCTTTCGCAGATTTTGAAAAAGCATTAGAAAGGGCGGACGGACAGAGCTTCCAGGAAATTATATATCGCGTATTCTTTTCCATTTATTTTTAAAGACAAACTTACGTGAAAATAGATAGCGCCAGAAGGGATCTGTATTCCAAACAGTAAATATATTTAACACACTATTATATGCTGACAACATTGTACTAATGGCAAAGTCTGAAGATGGACTAGAGAAACTAAATTTAAATGCATTATAACTTTAAGGCAGTAGTAAATAAAACTGCAGCAGCAGGATCCCACGGGAAATAACACAGTCCAAAACAAAACTGTGATTGAAGATAAGATTTTGGAATGAGTTCAGCACTTCAGTTACCTAGGAAGCTGTACTAATTTCAATGACAGTAAGGATGTATCAAACTACATAATTATCAGAGCTTATGTGCCACTGTAAGTGGAACATTAAAAAATACACAAAGAGAGACAAAAATGATGTTCTACGCTGTGACGGCTGTACGACAGTGACTCCAGGGTTACGAGCAGGAAGGATTTCAGCTATCTCTGAGCAGCTCAAATGATATTTTTACGAGCAGTCAAAGGCTGCACTAAGTTAGACAGGATTCCCAATGAAAATATGAGCCGAAAACTGAATATTTTTGCAGTAAATCACAAGACAGAAGGACGTAAAAACATAAACAAAAAACTCTAAGGAACATCTGGAATGGATGGGAGAAACAAGAATTCCAAAGATGACCTCACAATACAAACTGAAAGGAAAGAGGGAAAAATCTTATAATTTTAGAATAGGACCCTTTTTACGTAGGTGTTTTACCGACTGCAGATCTGTTATGTTCATAAATCCCTTCCTTCTTTCCCCTCTGCCAATACCCCTTAGTTTTTCCCCTCCCTCACTCCTCTTTAACTGTTCCACCCTTTCTATTCCCTCCACCAGTTTCCTAATTGAAACATAAAAAATAGTTGTGTACCACATATTCTGAGGTGTAGATCTGATACAAAACTCACTCTCTGTTGTGGGGTTCCAACAGCTGTCGCCAAGTCCCACATATTGAAAGGTGTCTGTCAATTCTATATCTGTACTTTCATCTATACTCTGCAAACCACTGGGAAATCCACAGCAGAGGGTATATCCTACTGTACCGGTTATTAGGCTTTCTTCTCATTCCGTTCACATACGGAGTGCGGGAAGAATGACTGACTGTATGCCTCCGTGCGTGCGTGCGTGCGTGCATGTGTGTGTGTGTGTGTGTGTGTGTGTGTGTGTGTGTGTGTGTGTAATTATTCTGATCTTATCTCCTTGTGAGAGACACACTATGTGATCCAAAGTATCTGGACATACGTTTTTCGTATTAGGTGTATCGTGCTGCCACCTACAGCCAGGTACTCCATACCAGTGACCTCAGTAGTCATTAGACATCATGAGAGAACAGAATAGGGCGCTCCGTGGAACTCAGACTTCCAACGTGGTCAGGTAATTGGCTGTCACTTGTGTCATACGTCTGTACGCGAGATTTCCACACTCTTAAACATCCCTGGGTCCACTGCTTCCGATGAGATAGTGAAGTGGAAATGTGAAGGGACACGTAGAACTCAAGAGTGTACAGGCCGACCTCGTCTGTTGACTGACAGAGACCGCCGACAGTTGAACAGGATCATAATGTAGGCAGACATATATCCAGACCGTCACACAGGAATTTCAAACTGCATCAGGATCCACTGCAAGTACTACGACAGTTAGGCGAGGGGTGAGAAAACTTGGATTTCAAGGTCGAGTGGCTGTTCATAAGCCGCACATCCTGCCTGTAAATCGCAAATGATGCCTCTCTCGGTGTAAGGAGCGTAAACAATGGACGATCGAACGGTGGAAAAATATTGTGTGGAGTGACGAATCACGATACAGAGTGTGGCGATCCGATGGCAGGGTGTGGGTATGGCGAATGCCCGGTGAACGTCATCTGCCAGTGTGTGTAGTACCGACAGTATAATTCGGAGGCATTGATGTTACGGTGTGGTCGTGTTTTTCATGGAGGGGGCTTGCACCCCTAGCTGTTTTCCATGGCACTATCACATCTTAGGCCTAGATTGATGTTTTAAGCACCTTCTTGCTTCACACTGTTTAAGAGCAAATCTGAGATGGCGAATGCATCTTTCAACACGACTGAGTACCTATTCGTAACGCTTGGCCTGTGGTGGAGTGGTTACACGACAATAACATCCCTGTAATGCACTGGCCTGCACAGAGTCCTGACCTGAATCCTACACAACATCTTTGGAATATTTTGGAACGCTGACTTCGTGCCAGGCCTCACCGACTGACATCGATCTCTCTCCTCAGAGCAGCACTCTGTGACGAATGGACTGCCATTCCCCAAGAAACCTTCCAATACCCGACCGTATGTATGCCTGCGAGAGTGGGAGCTGTCATCGAGGCTAACGGTGAGCCAACACCGTATTCAATTCCAGAATTACTCATGGAGGACGCCACGTACTTTTAAGTCATTTTCAAGCCAGGTGTCCAGATATGTTTGATCACACAGTGTACGTAGCGGATTATGGTATACCATTTGAAGCGAGTTCTTAACAGTTAGTTAATAGACTTTGTGGGGATAATCTGCATCTATCTTCAGGAGTCTTACAGTTCAGTTCCTTTAGTATCGCTGTGAAACTCTTCCACGGGTCAAACAAATCT